>NC_134403.1:201978855-202288855 GCF_038048845.1 Mixophyes fleayi
TTTGATGGACACAAGGGCAAACACAGGATTTGTAGAGAGGGGTTTCCAAGCCACACTGCCAGTGGGCGTAGCCAGCATGTATGGGGGTGTAGCTCTAATTTTAGACAGTGCTTGGCTGCTCTCCAATTCTTCCTATCCCCATCATATACACGGGCAATGCTGAGTGCACTACTGTTAGCTGTATGCAGCTCTCCCTTTTCGTGCAGAACCGTGTGAAGCAGGACATACCTCTCAACTGTCCCTACAGTTAGGACAAAGTCCTATTGGCAGACTGTCCTGCTCTCTCCTAGCTGTTCTTGCTGCTTTCACTACTTGTTGCTGCTGCTCATGTCCTAAGCTCAGTTGCTGCTTGTCTGGATCCTGGAATGTTGGGTCCCTGTTTGGAAAATGTACAGGTACATGATATAGAAATCCCAGCAATGAGTGAACACAGTAGGCCTCCCTTCCCCAAAGCAGCCTGATATTAAATCAAAAGTACCCACGTTCAATAGTTAAGCCTCCCATCAACCAACCCGGACAGTAAATTAATGTCATTCACCGTTTAATAAAAGATCCATTTCCCCCCAAACAATCTCAACATTAAATTAATAGTATTTACATTTAATAAATAAACCTATTTCCTCCCAAACATTAAATAATTAGCATTTAATTTTAGGAAATAGCTCTCATTCTCCCAAAACTCAGCCACACATTCAATTAATAGCACCCAAACTACCCCAGCATTAAATGAATAGTCATATCATCCTACCCTCAATAGGTCCGCCATAGCCACACTTTTAAATTAGATATCCCCAACCTTCACCCCACCAATAAATTAAAAGCTCCCACTCTCAACCTACTATGAAATTAATATTTTACACCCCATCCACATCACATAAAATAACCCCTACACTTACATTAAAATCCCTTTTTCCCCCACCACCGCACTTATATTAAAAGTCCCTCCAAGCCTATGTTTACAAAGGAACTATTGTACTTATACATTAAATCCTCCACTTACATTAAAAGCACATGAGAACCACCTCCCCACATTCACAAACTCACCCTCTTCATCTAGAGCTGTGTCTTGTGTCCTCCTGCTGCACACATGAGACATGCAGGCAGTGGGAGAGAAAGTGTCGGAGACACAGCAGGGGAGAGATGGCTGTGAACAGTGCAGACAGAAACAATCTGCACATAAGCTGCAAAGTGGCTGGTCCCGGGGGCAGGGTCCAGCCACCTCAAGCATTCAGTGCCCAAGCAGGAAGGGGGGGGGGGGTTCCAGGCATTAGGAAACCCCCCTCCATTAGCTTATGGGACACTGTATATTAAGTACACATATACAGATCAGATAAAATATAACTAATTGTGCCGAGATATTTAATTGTGATTTGACAAAACTTTGATTAGAAAGCAGTAGTAGTGCAAATGGTTCTTTTTGTGTCATGAAGCTACTTTTGCACAAATACACCCCTTTGCAGATAGGCACATTGAATTCTGGTAAAAATAACAGTGTCTGTGTAGGGGCAAAAGTTTGCACCATCAGATGGTAGGAGCTAGGCAAATTCCTTGTTAAATGTAGATTAGGTGCATGAATGCACCAAGTTTTTAGGCCTAGATTTTTGGAAAGGCCGCATAGGCACAGGATGACTGTGGTAGATTTACAGTGGCGACAGAGTTCATCTTACCCCTTTTCTTTCTTAACAATGTCAGCATAAAAAAATCAATGATCATTTAAATTACTAGAATGTTTTATTCACATATTTTATGGGATATGGTATAATAGGACCATAGAAGTCTGCAGAGATGAATAGTTTGGAGAAGGACTGGCACAACAAATAATGCCAACATCAATTATTTTGTAGTATGGTATTTTTTGAATGAGCTGGTGGTGGGGGGAGGGGCGCGGACAACTCCCTTTTTACAGGTAAGTGCACAGCATTTTCCTCCCCACAAAATGACTTCTCCTGGAGAATTGTCCTCGGGGGCTGGGCTGGAGATTATTAATTTTCATATTGGGATATTGACAGGGCTGTAACTAAGGCTGTGCGAGAGGGGGGGCCACCCAGGGTGCAATGCTGAAGGGGGGTGCAGTTTATGAATATTTTAGGTTAATTTGGTTAAAAATGAAGGCTACGGGGGCAGTAGTTTTCCTTCTAGCCCTTGGCGCTAAAATTGTACGTTTCGGCTCTGGTATTGTTTCTGGGAATGCTATCATGCTGAATTTATCTATTATGTTTTACTATCCAAATCCTATGTCTCAGTAATTGAAATGAGGACTTTTTTGTTTTGTTTTACTGATGGGTTCTAAAAGCTACAATTGTTAAAATATTATAGTCTTCTTACAGAGCCTTAAGCATATCAAAATAAACATATAATAGAAAACAGAAGAGTTATGTGGTAACATTTCTTCATTTATACCCTGCTGAGGAAGGATATTTTGTTTATTTTCATTTTGGTCAAAAGCATCCACATATTTGTTATGGTGACCAAGCATTTTATTCCCAAGATGTATTATATTTTCTGAGTGAAATATCGGTATTCTAAAATAAGTGGTGAAAATATTGCTGTGATCCCTGATGTACATGTGTTTGAATAGATGCTCAGTTTAGGATTTTCTTTTGTACTTTACAGATGAATGATCATATTAGCATGATGCATGCTAGTATGTTTGGGGCATATTTCGGACTGGCAGTATCGTGGGCAGCAATTCCAACTTTATTAGGTAACAAGGCTAGCCAGGAGAACGAGAAATCCGGAGTTACCGCAGAGCTTTTTGCCATGTTGGGTAAGTGACAGCATAAATATCATCATCATCATCCCCATTTATTTATATAGCGCCACTAATTCCGCAGCGCTGTACAAAGAACTCATTCACATCAGTCCCTGCCCCATTGGAGCTTACAGTCTAAATTTCCTAACACACACAACCAGACAGACAGACATAGAGAGATAGACTAGGGTAAATTTGATAGCAGCCAATTAACCTACTAGTATGTTTTTGGAGTGCGTGAGGAAACCGGAGCACCCGGAGGAAACCCACGCAAACACGAGGAGAACATACAAACTCCACACAGATAAGGCCATGGTCGGGATTTAAACTCATGACCCCAGTGCTGTGAGGCAGAAGTGCTAACCACTGAGCCATCGTGCTGCCCCTAATATAGGAATGAGCATAAATATAACAATAGCCATAAGTTTATGCAGCTGCTAAAGGTTCTGTAAGCACAAGGGGCCCAGTAAATACAGGCCCATAAAGTTAATGAGATATGTATAATAGCCTAGGGATTGCTGTGCTATTACACTCTGTTTATCTGCATATACCAGACAAAATTCCTGACACACAAGCACTGTATGTTCTGTGAATGACACAGACATATATATAAAATATGTTTTAGTAAACACAGTAGAGTGGGCCTCCAGTACATCCCAATATAGTTCATCTCCCATTATGTGATACAGAGGTAAACTAGGTTTTTGGGCGCGTGGAGGTTATGTATAACTGTGGTAGTGGTGTGAAGCAAAATTGGTTGTTTAAAATAAGTGGTTGATCTTTATTAACAATCATTCAAAGTTAGGTCATGATAAATACATGCACCAGTTCTGGCCAGAACATGAATAAAAGTTAAATTAGGCTGAAAAATTGGAAACTGTGGCTGATTAACAAACAAGGTTCTCAGCCTATATGAAAATAGAGGATGAATGATATGTCACACAAAGATAAATTATTTGAATGTTCAAAGTGGAAGGTCTCAATATGATAATATCCAGTGGTTCAAGACCATATCAAAGTTAAAAATTAAATTTGTTCGATATTTGTAAACACAGTTTGAAGTACTATATAATAGATGTTTCCAGATACCAGATATTGAAAGAACTTGGCTGTTCAAGTTCATAAAAAGTCCAGATATAAATGCAGGAAATGTTTCCAAAAAAACCTCACATTTGTGTAGCACGATGAGGCTTTTGAGAGCTGTAATGTCTCCCTTCTGTAGTTCGGACACTCCTTTCCTCCCCAGATATGGGTGGTTGCTTTTGCTCCTGACCCTGAATAAAATGTGTAGTAATGGAGGGCGCGCATGAGCAGACCGCCTTGATGTTAGCCAGCATGTTCGGAGATAGTGCGGCTAGTGCTGTATAACCATTTGGCTTACGGGCAGCTGTATGATGGAGTATAGCAGCCTCTCAATGGAGATATGTGGCTGATATCGGGTTCATGAATGTTCCAAAAGTATAATAGTTTTTTGTTTTACCAACGCGTTTTGCCCCTCACAGATGAGTATGGGCTTCCTCAGGGATGTTTGTGCATACAGGTAGTCCATGATGATGTTTACATAAGACAGCCACT
Organism: Mixophyes fleayi; assembly: GCF_038048845.1. Classification (NCBI taxonomy): domain Eukaryota; kingdom Metazoa; phylum Chordata; class Amphibia; order Anura; family Limnodynastidae; genus Mixophyes; species Mixophyes fleayi. The sequence goes on from NC_134403.1 coordinate 201,983,183, forward strand.
GATTGCTGGTGTAGGTAGTCCAAGGCTAATTAATGTAATATGTGGCAAGGTAAAGCAGCTGGATCATGTAAAGACTTAATTGTAATTGCAAACTGCAGGTTCAATGAAAAGTTCTCAATAGTACAAATAGCACAATTAAACAATTTTAATACTGATCCAAATACAATTTCCACAGAGTATGGTGGAATAATGTAATTGTCTCTGCTAATAGACATAAAACAGTGACATAGAAAGTTCATTCATCAAACAATGAATCATGGTGTAATGAATTACATTTCATTGTAAACAGAAAAATATTGCCAAACCATCATGGATGTAAAAGCAGGGGATAATTGAGATTTTGAATAAATAGTGTGTCGCAGGATGATATCATATAAGCATCCATATGGATGGAAATGGTTAGTCCATCCCCTAAAAGCCGAAATAATACGTTATTGTGCATTTTAGGTTATTCTGCATTTTAAAAAATGTTCTGCTAATACTTACAATAAAATTGGGCATGTTCACGGGCATTTGTTGTAAAAATCGCTACATGGATTTTTTTATTTTGGACAATATATATATTCAGACACTTATGGTATGTGACAGTTAGTGCATACAGAGTGCATCCAGTGGTCATATAATACATGGGCTGAAATGGATACTAAAACTGGCAAATTGATATACTTCAGGTATTAAGAAAATAGCCCAGATAAAAGTCTACATTGAGGCCTTTAGGGGTCAGCGTCTTAAGGTTAAAAACCCACCTGGCCTCCTCTTTTGAAATGTGTGCAATGAAGTCTCCCCCTCTCCATGGCTTATGGAATTTGCAGATTCCCAGGAACTTAAGGGTAGATGGATTATGATCATGATATTTAGAAAGGTGGTCAGACACACTATGGTTTTCTAATTGGTTTCTAATGTTCCGCAGATGCTCTGCGATCCTTACGTGTAATATGTGGATAGTCCGGCCAACATACTGGCGCCCACATGGGCACTCTAGCAAATAGACAAACCCTGTGGTGTCACATGTTAGCCTGCCTCTGATCTTATGGGACTCTCCTGTTACATTAAATTGAAAACTAGTAATGGGTTTTGTTCCGCTTTGCCCAGTGATTTTACAGGCCTGGCATCTAGTACAGAAAAAAAAGCCTTCGCTATTTTCTTTCAGCCAGGTTTCTTGTTTGTTATTTCTAGTGTTGGTGGGGATGCATCATTTTACAAGTTGAGGGAGTTTGGCTTCCTATAAATAATTTTCTGGGTTTTTTGGAAAAATTTCTCTCAATGAGTCATCCATCAGTAATATATTCCAGTGCTTCAGGATAGACTTCTCTAGTTCCTTGTGATTTTGGCTAAATTGTGTGATAAAGGCGGATTCAAGTTGCCCCCTGTTTTTTTTTTTTGGCCATGGGTTCAAGAAGAGTTTTTCTGTCTGTCTCCCTGACTTCCTCACATGCCTTTTCTACCACCTCCCTGTTGTAATCCCTTTCTGAGAATCTGGCCTGTTCATCATATAATGTAAGGTTAGTACAGTTGCGCCTGACCTGGGTAAACTGTTCCTTGGGAATGTTATCAAGCCATCTCTTGAAATGGTTACTGGAGGCCGGTATAAAGGAATTGCAATCCACATACTTGAGGTATGTTTTGGTCTGAATTTGGTTTTTGATAATGGAGATGTCGAGATCTAGAAATTCAACCCTTTCTTTGCTAATCTGGGCAGTGAACCTTAGGTTGAGGTTATTAATGTTGCCGTAGTTCAAAAAATCTAGGAGTACTTCTCTGGTCCCGGTTCACAGATACCGGAATAAGCCCAAGATAAACAACAAACTATTATATGTTTTGGAACATTCACTTACCAGATATCAGCCACATATCTACATTGAGAGGCTGCTATACTCACTCATACAGCTGCCCCTATGCCTAATGGTTATACAGCACTAGCCGCACTATCACCGAATGAGCGCCCTCCGTTACTACACATCTCTTTCGGGGCCAGGACTGAAAGCAACCACCCATATCTGGGGAGGCAAGGAGCGCCCAGACTACAGAAGGGAGACATTACAGTTCTCACAAGCCGAATCGCGCTACACAAATGTGAGTTTTTGAAACATTTCTTGCATTTATATCTGGACTTTTTATGAACTCGAATGGCCAATTTCTTTCAATATCTGGAAACATCTATTATTGAATTGCCACTTCAAACTGTGTTTAAAATATATCGAACAAATTGACTTTTTCACTTTGGTATAGAATATCTTGAACCACTGGATATTATCATATTGAGACCTTCCACTTGGATCATTCAAATAATTTATCTTTGTGTGACATATCATTCATCCTCTATTTTCATAAAGGCTGAGAGACCTTGGGGCACATTTATCAAGCATCGGCAAAACTGAAAAATAGTTATCAATCCTTATCCCATGGATAAGGATAAGGATAGTTGCAGAGCGAGCGGTGAGTGACAGGGAGGGATCATGTGATCCCTCCACACATGCGCTGTGCAGCTCTGCTCTTCGGAGCAGAGCTGTCAGCACTGAAAACTTTCAATTATGATAATGTACTCCAGCTTACATTATCAAGACAAGTTTCCGAAAAAAATGTTTTGTCGAGACTAGTTAGATTGCGGCCAGAGCAGTCACCATACTGTTGAATGGTGACTGCTCGCAAAAACGAAGAGGAGTGCAAAGCAGCAGATATCCGATGCACCTTTAATAAATTTGCGGAGGACACATCGGGACCTGATTTCCACGGTAAGTGCACGACAGTGCACTACCGTGCTTTCTTAAATATGCCCCCTTGTCTGTTAATCAGCCACACTTTTCTATTTTTTCTAAAACTTTTATTCATGTTCTGGCCAGAATTGGTGCATGTATTTATCATGACCTAACTTTTCATGATTATAAATAAAGATCAACTACTTATTTTTAACAACCAATTTTGCTTCACACCACTACCACACTTATACATAACCTCCATGCGCCCAAGAACCTAGTTTACCTCTGTATCACATTTATCTTTGGAGGGTGGGGACTCCCCCTCATTACCACATAGGTTCTTCCAAGTGGCTGCATACACATTTGCAAGGAAGCGCGGACTCACCCACAACCTCTGTCTATCATCTCCCATTATGTTCTATCACCTTTCATTATAAAATAGCTCCACCACATGTCACTCCCTTTCCATGCCCTGCAGACAGTGTCGGACTGGCCTGCCGGGGAGCCGGGGTATCCCCCGGGAGGCCCTGTTGCCTGATAACCCCGCCCTCTTTGTTGGTGAGGCAGAGCAGAGAATTACCGAGTTGCGGTCAGTCTACATATGAAACGGAGACTGTCAAACTAATCCCTGCCTACAGCCAGCACGTGAGAACACTTCCTGCTCCTGAGACAGAGAGAGGCAGAAATGCTTCACAGTGACACAGATCTCAGATTACTCCTTCTGTTGTAGTTGCAGGCGTCCTGTAGTCATAAAGTTGCCATCCTAACTGCAGTGTGAGTCCGTGTAATCAGTAAGTAATAAATCGTGCAAACTTCTCTAGAGCTCTCCACTGTGTGACCTCGGAGGGAGGGAGATAAATTAGAATGGCTTCATTGCAATATACGTCTTCAGTGCCTCTATAAAAGGATCCTATTGCAGCTGACCAATGAATGGATTCCTAATAAACTAGTAACCAAATTCACTGTTTATATCATGTACCATGTTTATTTGTTTTCAATCAATTGTGGGACTCTATTCCCTATAGAAGCATATCTTAATCAGAATAAAACACATTCAGACAGTTAGGTCCTTATAGGATTGCATCTGCTATATGCTTTAATATTAATGTTTTGCTTTTGTCCTTTGTAGTGGCATTGGATTATTATTGAGTGTACATTTTGTGGGTAGATCATTTTTTAGAGTCCTGTTTTTATTTGCCAGTGTCTAGAGTGTAATTAGATTTATGTAATATTTTAAATGTGCATATATTTTTATGCTAATAATTTTGTGGTCTCCATAGTGCTTCATGGATATATTAATTTTTAGCATACTTGCCAACATTTTTTTTTTTTCTTCCGGGAGATGCCGGCTGGGACGTGGGCGTGCAGGGGGCGGGGCTGCGAAATCGCGTCATTTTGGCCCCGCCCCCGTGACGGAATGACGCAAATCGCGTCATTTTACAGTGGGGGCGGGGCTAAACGCCGCGATTCCGGGTGAATCGCGGCGTTTAAACTAAATTTTTCCCCCTTCCTATCAGGGAGATTGCCACACTCGTCCGGGAGACTCTCGCAAAATGCGGGAGTCTCCCGGACAATGCGGGAGAGTTGGCAAGTATGATTTTTAGTCTATACCCTTATATTGTGATTTTCATATGATGAATGGTTGATCTCTAGTACTGTAGTATAGCATTTGTTTTCTGTGTACACTATGAGGGGAGAGAACACTAACCACAAAGAATGGACAGCACACAAATAGCTGATGATGATTGATTGTATTCAATTCATCCCTCCCCTTTCCCTGTCTCCCCTGTTTCACACAGTGCCCTCCATGCTGCATTTGCTCCCCTTCACTTACTTTCCTATTGACTTCTTTCTTCTCTTCTGTCTTTTCCTTCGCGGCTCCTCACTGCAAATGTCCTCTTTTTCTTTATGGACCATACTAAGGTGCTATACGTTGTCCTCCATGGCCTGACCCCATCCCCTTTAATGACTGACCACAACCCCTCTTACAGTTGGCCACACCCCATTGTAGTGGGCCCCTACCGCTGCATTTCCCCCGGTGGGCCCTTCATGTCCCAGTCCGACACTGCCTGCAGACACCACTAAAAAGAACCAGATCTGCTTTAACTACATTTCTAGTAATATGCACCAGGTCACTAATAGGCATTAAAGTGCCTTGCCTCTGCTAACTCCTATTGCTTGCCAGAGTTCACAGAGAGGAGTTCACATCAGGTGCCTTATTGCATCGTGCTAGATTCTCCATGGTATGCCCCAAACCACCCATGTCCAGCCAGCTAATCCCAGCCTAATAAGTAAACATCCACTCCCTTCACAGACACCACCATGAAGCACTACCCTGGTGTTGTAAAAAGATGTCCTACTAAAAATCTTAAGCATAATGTTATCATAGAAGAAACAGCATTTGCTCCTCATGGCTGTCCCCAAAGGCTGATCGAAGAGAAGATAGGTTTCAATGTGCATAAGGTTGATTGACATGAAGTTGGTAGGCTGATAAGTAGAGGACTGGCAACAAGTAGAGATGAGATAAGAGTGTTGGTGTATTTTTTATTATAATTGTATTAAATCCCTAACAATTTCACACTACTCCATTTATTTTGTTATGTATTTTCTGCCTTTTTATTGTTTACTTTGAACAGGAAATTAAAAGAGCAATTTCTATTGCATTTGAATTAAAATGACTAGTTTTAATCAGTACATATTTGATTTCCATGCTATTTTATATAAATAGCATGCAGTTTTTTGCAGGGCAGTAAACAGAATTGTTAGAGATCAGTTTTCCAGCGTAGTTGAATCTACAATTTCAGTTTTTGGTAGGATCTTGTCCAATGTCAGAGGAAGCTGGTTCAGAATTTGAATCAGGGACTCCAGCTAGTTTATTGGTAGTTTATTAGTATTATTATTTATTTGTATTATTATAATGTGAGCAGTGTCCTTCGCTGCTGAGCTACTCCTTCTCCCTAACTTTCCTTTACCTTTGCTGTTCATTGATAACCTTATCAATGGAAGCAATTTACTAATGTGGTGCCACTGCAATACAATTGAAACCTTTTTTTAATAAGCATTAATGCCCAATGACCTCAATCGCTAGTTAGAAAAGCCCCATTTTACTGTTATTGGCTAGATTAACCATTGTACTGGTACTAGTAGGATTTCAATGAAGCATAATTAATAATGGTTTTCTTGGCCAATGAGCAGATATTGTTCCGATCTAAAAGATGGTTTACATTCTTTAAATAATCATTTATACAAGATTGGACATTTCTAAGTTATCTAATAGAGAAGCAAATGCTATGTCTAGGGTACTGAGCTGTTAAGACATTTGGGTGGAATTTACTAAAGGGCAGTTTGGTAACAGTATAGAAAATTGACACACATCAGGGGGTAAATGTATCAAGCTGAGAGTTTTCCGGCGGGTTTGAAAAACCAAACAGATTCTAGCTATCATTTATTTAGTGCATTCTACAAAATGACAGCTAGAATCTGATTGGTTGCTATAGGCAACATCTCCACTTTTCAAACCCGCCGGCAAACTCTCAGCTTGATACATTTACCCCCAGGTGTGGTTTTCAGCGCAATCCACAGGATTTGCTACTCTGAGGTTTGGAAGGTGAAACCTCCAACCCTCATCCGATGTGTGATTATTGGCAAGCCCCTACACTGCATGCAGTTTAGGCTAAACCACCTGGTAATACTGTTTGTGAAACATCTGGTTTTACCCCTTACGTTATTTAAGAGTACAATGCTAATCGGCATCGGGCCCGAGCGACTAGGGGGTGCCCAAACAAACAATTGGGCCCCTACACCTAGAGATTTGAGGCCCAATGCTGAGTAGTTCTTGGCCCCTCCTGGTACCCCTTGCTGGTGGTTACCAGGATAATAATGTTAAAATACAGTGCATGCAGTTTAGACACTACAAGTGCCAGTATGCTCCAACAGCCCATGACTGTTCTTGGACTCTGGAGCTTGTAAAACTACAAGCACCAGCATGCACATGGGTACCTGTGTATACTATGACTTGCAGTGCTTAAAAGTAATTGCACTACAAGTGTTGGCCCCATAATAAATTAAATAAAGAATTGTGAAATAATAAAAGAATTGACTGCTAACATGGAGCACCAATGCAAAATTAGTTAATCTCCAGTAAGCTCGTCTACTTAATAGCTGGGCAGCCAATCAGGAGCAGTTTCTTATCCATAAGGGACAGCTTCTGATTGGCTGTCCTGCTATTATCACCCGGGTACCCACCAGCCAGAGGTACCAGGGGGTAGGGCAGAGTTGGTAAGTAATGAGACGGGACTCTTTAGGTGGGAGAGGGGCGATTGTTTGAGTTCCTCTAGAGGGCCCGGCCCGATGTTGAGTAGTCTAGGCTTGTAGAAAATGGAAGGGAGTTTTTTTTTAATTACATTGGATTTTATATTTTTAAACATTCTAACAGGTAAGATAGGTTAAACAACATGCAATTTAATCACATGTTATTTTCACACCCGTCCTCAGGAGACTGTGATAGCCAAATGTTTGAAGGATCTAAATCTGCCTGTACTTGGCTCAGACAATAAATTAGCTCTCAAAGCCCCTTGGTCACAATGAGAGATTCAGATGATTATTCAATAGATAAAGCTCCTGGCCCTGACAGCTACACAAACACATTTTTTACTACATTCCACAGGTCTTGAACAATTATATAACACAGGTCACAAATTGTAGTTATTCCCAAATTGGAAAAATATTCTATGGATTGTGTATAGCAAATAGGCTTAACCCCATTATACCGAATTTGAGGTGAGTTTGTGTCTGGACGCCAACCGTCAGATAATGCGAGGAGTTATACATATCATTGAACATTTAACAAAAGACCAGGGGGAACTGTTGATGCTTCCTCTCAATGCAGAGAAGGCATTCAGCAGACTACACTGAACCTTTATGAGACAGGTTGCTCTTTATGATACCCCTTCTGCTAGGGTGTTCAGTAAAAACATTTGGCAGATAGATTTGAGATCACTAATGGTACTAGGCAGGGGTGTTCCCTCTCCCCTATCTTTTTTGTCTTGGTTAGAAAACCATTGGCTGAAGAAATTAGACTTTCTCAATCTTTTCAGGCTATCACTGTGAGAAATACTTTGCACAAATTCTGCTTATTTTTGCTTATGATGAATTGCTTTTCATCATTGACCCGGAGATATTGCTACTGTCCCTGCATGAGTTGTTAGAGCAATAATGTAATGCTTCTTTCTATAGATTAAATACTTCAACATTTTGCTATCCTGTTCCTAAACATGAATTAAAATGCCCTAGAAACAAGTTTAATGATTTTTGGAAGATATCCTCTCTATCCTATTAAAGCATACAAATTACTCTTAAATTTAATGAAATACTTGACATAAAATTTTCACCCTGAAGTCTTCAACTAACTAATCTTACTAAATCATGGATGTGTTATGAGATTTCAAGTTAGGTAGAATAGCAGCTTTCAAGATGATATTACTCCCGAGGATGATGTACCTCTCCCGTACACTACACTTCCTTGTCCCAAAGAAATTTTTAGACAAACGCCACAAAAGTATGAGTTCATGCATCTGGAAAAACAAGCCTCCATGTATGCTCTATAAGTGAAAGACTCTTAACAAAAAGTTAACTGGCCTTGTGCTAGCAAACCATGCCAAATACCAAGATACATGCCTAAAATCACAGCTTAGAGACTGGTCCCTGTCATCCTATCAGAAACCTTGGGTAGATCTGGAGAGCGCTCATAATCCATACATCATCATTGCAGATCTACTGTGGATTCCTAAATCCTAAAGACCAACTAATGACAGATTACCCACCTTAACTAAGGATTCATTGGTAGTTTGGGATAGAGTTACTGAAACAACCATCTCTCTGTCCAACCATCTCCCTTAAAGCAAGTCTATTCCCCGACCTCAGCCTTTCCTCCTGGCACGCCAGGGGTATTGTTGCTTTAGCCGATTTATTTAACACAGAGGGACTTCTATCCTTTGTGCAGCTTAGAGATAAATTTCACCTATCTTCCCACAATTTGTATAAATACCTTTAAATTAGACACTGGATAACATCCTTACGTAAACAACACTTCTCTTTAAACCGACCCCCTAGTCTGCTCTTAACGAGACTGAACAAGGGAGATGGTAAAGCGGGCTTCACCTTCTGGTACAAGGTTATAATTCTGAGTGACCTTCAGAAATAAACTGAAATAGAAATCAGACCTACATAAAGAATTTTCTTTAGTTGAGTGGGAATCCATATTTATGAATGCTTACCGCATGTACAAGTGCCTCAGCCACATGGAAATGCTGATACAATTGATCAATAGGCTTTATTTAACCACCAGAAAGCTCCATAAAATGTGACCCCTCACGCTAGGATTTGCTGGCACAATTATAATGTGATGGGGGACATTGTCCATATATTTTGAAACTGCCCTGCAATTCAAAACCTCTGGAGGGAAGTTTTCATCATGGCAAGTAAAGTAACTAATAAGCCAATATCTCCCTACCTGAATTAGCACTTCTTCTGCACTACCCCCCGCAAGTCCTATAATGTGATAGCTAAGTTAATGGTCACATTCTAATAGCCAACAGCAATTGTTCAATACTGGAAGAATTTGATACCACCAACAATAAATAAAATAATTTCAAAGGTGCAAGACACCTTTGAGATGGAAACACTAGGTGTGGCATATTCCACTGCGGGCTCCTCACCTGTAATGAAATGGTTCAGTTGCCATGAATATGTCAGGGTTGGTGAAGGATCCCCTCAATCTCAACCTAAAAACCTGATAACTCTGCACCACCTCAATCAGTCAGAAGCACCACAATCATCACAAAACTAGACCTCTATAAGTCTTTTTTATGTCCATAAAATGTTTTGGGCATTGTTGCCTGTAGTAATGCAATTGTCGTAGCCGATTTGACTTTGAAATTGTGTTCACTCTCACTATGTACCCTTCCTCTTTTCTTATGCATCATTTAAGCACTCTTTTATTACTTTTTGCATCCCTTAACTTAGTTAAAAATGTAATAAAATATTGATGTTAAAACAAAAAAAATACTAGTTTATATAAGATATGACCATTAGTAAATCTGTTTCCAAATGAATTCACCAAAAACATCAAGTTTTTCTGAACTGCACTTTAATAAATCTCACCTTCTATTGCTCATTTTAAGCATTTTATGTATTTGTGTGTCTTTTAAAAGCTGTTTAAAATGTATAGAACAAAAAGTTATATATTAAATATATGATCTACAACATAAATAACAATAAAAATAAAATATCCAATTTACTGTACTTTACTGTACTCATTACTGATAATGCAACAAGCATTTCGTGTATTTTATATAACCAATGTGTAAATAATGTCTGACTGTGACACCCAGACTCACTCTGAAAGAAGACCACCCAAAGTTAAAATAATGCTGGTAATGTTCTAATGCTCTGCTCTGTACTCTAACTGCTTGGCTGTTTCATAAAATGCTGAACAAGCTTCAATGGCCCCACCACCATTAAGTTCTTATTCCCAGAAATGTTCGTAAATATGACTTTATATTAACTCAATGAACTCCTCCAATTACAACATGTTAACCTTTTGGTGGCATTATCTTTTCACCAGAGATTTACCCAGTGTAGCACCCTCTTGTCCCTTGTACAAACTATCATATACATTTGTACATGAGTTGTGTGCACTTTAAAAGACAAATATTGTCTAATATTGTTTTGGTTAAGCATCAATAGACTTGCCAATAATGTAAATTACAGCAATTTAGACTTCTGCAGCAAGAAAATTGTTTAAATGGATTGCCAAGTATTGCTACCCCCCCCCCTCCAATATTTGCTGCCTGACAAATGCCTTAAGCCCTTGCCCTTTAATAATAACAACCAATAAATGAATAATGTACACACATAAAATACACAATAACTATGCCTTTAGCTGTTTCTTCCATGCTGCCTTAGTGTATATATACCTCAATTATAAATGAACTTTCACATTTTAATACTTGTAATTTTATCTATTCTCTTTTTTACTGTATTTCCTTCCCCAATTCTTTTTCTGTACCACTTGTTTGCCCCTGTTGTGTTCTCCCGTTGTTTGTATCTTTTGTCTGCCTTCCTTTTGTCTATCCCTTTGTCTGCTCCCCTCATCTTTGCCATCATTGTTGTGTCTGCATACATTGCTCTTCTCATTGCTACCATTGTCTGTGCTTGAGTCCAATGTAATTCTTACACTCCCTGTTCCCATTGTCTTTCTCAGACTCACTACTTCCCATTATAACTTTTTTAATTGTCTGTCCCTTATGCTCCCAATTTTGTTGCATCTGGCTTCACTAGTATTTTGTCCCTGCTGCTCACATTTAGAACCAGTGTGGCGTGGATGTGATACATCACTACATGGATGTCCCACAAGATAATGTAACACCCCCAGAGGCGGTAGTTGAGAGGATCATTCCTCGGTGTAAATGTATTAACCAGCAGTTTTTGCAAATCACCGTAATTTGGCGACTTTGCTGGGAAATTTAAAACGACAGTGGCTTTCAAGGCAAACTTTTTTTTTTTTTTAAATCCAGTATTTTTTATTGGAAATTTTCAAGGTACATACATACCAACAACAAAACAAAAAATAAACAAATACAGAAGAAAGAAAATACAGTCGCAAATATGTCAATATTGAATATAAAATATTGGTTAAATTGTAAGACACCAGTATCGCATAATGATAAGATTTGTACAATACTTAATTAGGAATATACATCGTAAATACTCTTGCATACGTACTCTGCAGAGGCGGGGCTCTGCTTTTTGTTATCAACTTTATTGTTGTTATTATGTAATCCAGGGGAACCAGACCCTCATGTATTCGGGACATCATGACTAGAGGATACAAAATAAAATGGAGACTCCACCCACCTGTACCATATATTCTCAAACTTTGGCAATGCCTGCCTGCTCGTGTAAACAAATCTTTCATGCCCTATAGTGGCATTTACCAGGATTTTCCAACTCTTAATTGTGGGGCTCGTCGAGGCTAACCATAAGCGGGCTATGCTAACCTTAGCCACCATAAACAACTGGGAAATATAAATTTTTGTCAGCTTGTTGACCTTTCCCTTCAGACGGAGCCCAAATAAACAAGTGGCCGATGACCTAAGTGGGACTTCAATTCCCGTTTTTTGAACACATCGTATGACTCTTCGCCAGAAGTTTTGTATACAGGGACATTCCCAAATGAGATGCCAGAAATTGCCATTTTCCGAACTACATTTTGGACATTTAGAAGTGCTATCAGGGCGGAACTTAGCCAGCCTAATAGGAGTCAAGTAGGCCCTATGCAGAATGAACACCTGTATTTGCTGGAATTTTAATGATGCTGTGTAGCCACTAGTGCTATCCATGACCATCCCCCATTCTTTGTCTGTTAAGGGACCAATATCTATTTCCCATTGATTTCTCAGGTCATTCAAGTCATTTACAGTGGATTCATACAAAAGACAGGAGTACATACATGAAATCAGACCCCTGTTGCTCAAAGCCTGTAACTGCTTTCTCAGTGGGGCTATGGCAACCACTGGTGGCTCCCCTTTGAATTGTGTGTACATGGCATGTCTCAGTTGGAGGTAGGAAAAGAACATTGTTCTAGGCACAGAAAATTCCCTGGACAACTGTTCAAAAGATTTAAGAACATTTACTTCATACAGTTGACCTACAGCCACCACACCATACCGGGACCACCGCCTGGACCCCACCACTGTGTCCAACTCCCTCAATCTCCTCGCCCCCCAAATAGGAGTACATGGATCTATATCTGTGAATCCCACCATTTTATTACTGACTGCCCAAATCTTAATTGCCTGAATCAGGAGCGGAGAAGCCTGTGGGCCGAGCCTCCCGGACAACAGTGCCTGCAAGGGCGTATGATTGGCATTGAATTGATGAACTAATATCCAGTGTAGATCCTGGTAACCCGGATCGGAAATCCATGCCTTGAGGTGGGTCAGTTGAGAAGCAATATAGTACAATTTTAAATTTGGAAACGCAAGACCACCACTGGCCCTGGACCTGCACAACGAGCTGAGCTTAACCTTAGCACTCCCCCCTCCCCAGACCAGAGAGGTCAAATAACGGTCAACACTGCGAAAGAAAGAGGGTGGGATATATATAGGTGATTGCTGAAGTATATATAAAAACCTTGGCTGCACCACCATCTTAATTAAGTTTATCCTGCCAGACACAGAAAGAGGGAGCTTCCTCCACACATGTATTTTTGATTTAAGATATTCAACCTGAGGCTGTAAATTTAGTTCCATAAATTCTGAGGGGGTGTTAGTGATCCACAATCCCAGGTACTTAAATTTTGGTGTCCACCTCAGTTGGAGATCTTTTAGTGGAGTAATTGGACATTTCCAACCCACTGGGAACACACTGGACTTATCCCAATTGATTTTCAAACCAGAGAATACCCCAAAATAATCTTCAAGGCAAACTTTTACCTTGAAAGCCATTGCTGTTTTAAATTTTCCCTGCAAAGTCACTGATATTGGGCGACTTGCAAAAAACACGGTTGAAAGCATTTACTCCCTGGATGCGCTTTTTTCGGTCAGGCACGGAAGTGGGACAGAGAACTCCCGAGTCCCCAATACAGATAGGATACCAAATGAATGAAGTGACGTCAAAATTATTATGCAGGAACAATACGTCACGAAGACTGTCTGGACATAGAATTATTAACAAGTACAATCTGAATAAGTTCTTCACAGGCCAGAGCTAATAGAGGTGTCAGTTACTGTACTTTATAGTGCATTTAACTTGGCTGTTGCTATGAGCAACACCACCGGGCCTTACTTCCAGAATAACAAAGATGTCAGGATGAGAGCATAAATCTGATATGATGAAATAGAATATTGAATGTCAGGGCCCAAATATAATATTGCATTGATACATAAATGAACCTGATTTTTAACTCAAATAAATGGTTGACCAAATGTTTTTAAATAGAAAACAATTAGCCCAGTAGGAGGTAATTAGGTTGAGCAAACCATTTTGTGAGGAGACCTGCTTATGATATGCAGATCACAGACATCCGATGTTTTTGATTATGTATTCCACTTCCTAATTGAATTCTTTTCAATAGGTAGTGTAAACACAAAAAAACACTAAATGTAAATGAGAGAGCCATATGTCTAGGTGAAAATCTTAAAGACAAAGGCCACATTTGAAAGCATGTACAGGTATATAGAAATATGGGCTTCAAAGGAAAATGTCTTCATAGTTCATATTTTGGGAAATCCGGGTGCCACTCCATACCAAGGAGCAGAACAGTTATCAAATATCTTTGGAAAAGGTATGTCACCTTGTCATAATCCCATCATGATTGGCATCAAAAGATGGACAAATTCATGGAGGATTTATTAATAACGAAATTGGGTCTGTGTGACGCTCCACAGAAACGTTAGGTCACATCTTCCTTGCCAATTTTCCATGACACAGAATATGCAATTCTTGTAAGTGACACTCTGAATGTAACCCCTTTTATTTTAAACTGTTTTGCTTGTGTATGTTATCTCAATCTACTAATTGTTTATTCATTATTTTTTATATCTGAATGCCCTGTACTTTTGTATATTAAATCTATAATTTAATATGCTGCGTCCTTGATACTCTAACGATTCCATTAGCCTGTTAAGAAGAATATAGTTTGTCCAAGTTAACCCTTTGAATGCCAGTGTCTGATTTGTTGATACATTTGATTAACAAGCTGTGCGTGCTTGTAACAGTCTGGAGGTGTGAGGAGTTAACCCTTTGCTTGCTGGTGTGGGTTTTGCTAGTCTGTGGATAGCTAGAAGCCTTGTGTGCCAGTGTGGGACAGTATATTGGGGTCCTATTGCCAGTATTCAATAGGTGGTGGCAAACCTGAAGTGTGTCCGGATGTGAGCGCTGTTTGGGGCGATTCAGTTGGTCTATAACTTGTGAGATAGGTAAAGAGAGACTGCGGGCTGGAATCATGTGACCTCATACAGCAAACACCCCAAAGTCACGGTAGCTGGGAGCGTGTTCGTGACAAATGACAATAACAAAATTCTCATGTCAATACTTCTATAATGTAAACAGTTTGGTTACAACTATGCTTCACAGTACTCTGAGTACTTTTTGACGTGGCCAGAGACTCAACAGCATTCTGAGCTGCAACCATAATACTCTAACCCTGGATTATGTTAGGTCACATAAACTGTCTAAAATACAATAATACAGTTCTAGTCTCTAATACAATAAAGAACATTCATTTTAAACAATACATTGCATGCAAATTATATCACAGTCAATGAATCCTCCTTAAAGAAGTACATCCTCAACAAAGCTTATTTGCATAAATGTCTTCACTGGCCAGACTTTTGTAAGTGTACACATTAGAACCGGGCAGGAGGCACTTGCAATTATGAGACTCGGTTTTGGTTGAGTGCCCCTGCGAATAATTATAATGACAGTAACTTCTGTATAGTGATCAAAAACAGTCATTACTGTCTCAGGTATAACACAATGCAGTGTGTTACCATATTCAGGTTATGATGGGTTAAAGGATGCTCCCCACTCCAGGGGCTACTTCAGAGTAGTCAGTAGTGATTCAGTTTGTAATTCAGTAATAACTGGGGTCATACTTCAGGTATTTACTGGGAGATTGGGTAATGTACCCCACATTTTAAGCAAATGTCAATGTAAACCTAGCTTCCGGCTCCTAAAATGTAGAGTAAGTGAGTGCGAAAACACAGTCAGTTTGAATACACAGTCCTGTTTCCTGTTGTGTAGATAGGTAGTTTTCAGCTCCAATCTGACTTACTTGTGTCAGCTCTTGTCTTCAGGTCTTTGCACCTACAGTGTTCTGGCTGGCAACACACCTCAGCTCTATGTAGTAGTCAGACTCACAGCAGCAACACTGGCCTCACTTTTCCTCACAACAGCATCCAGTAAAACTTTTCACAATTTCTCCTCAGCAGTCACTCACTCTTTGAGGCTCCTCCTCTCAAAAGTTTCTGTCTCAAAAACCTGGGAACTTTTCAGCAGCCTCACAGCTTGGGTTTTCCCTATGTCCTTTTGTTTCTCCTGTATCACGCTGTAACACAGTCCTGTTCCACAGGGTTCTAGTGCCCAGAAGTTTACGGATATCACAATTTCATAACGTGAAAGTTTCTCTTTGATACTGAACATTTTATCAATGACAAGACTAATGCTAATAAAATGCAATCCATACTGAGGTCACAGTCCAGGCCCTATGTGGATGCATGGGCCAGGTTGTAAATTTGAGATGAAAATCACCGTTAAAATTTAAACAGTAAAATAACTATGTTACACAAACTTTATGGACTGAATTCACACTAACATTTTGTTGCATAATACTGTGTTATTTAATCTTCAGGAACACTATTCATGTGGACATTTTGGCCTTCATATAACTCTGTATTGCTGAGTGATCATAAACAGTTAAGAAACGCCATTTACAACACTTATTTTGCACTGGCTGCTAGCACTGTTACTGTGTTTTCTGCATCAGCTCTCCTCAACCAGAAGGGGAAATTTAAAATGGTAAGTAGTATTTTCTTATATTGACATGCTTCAAGGTTAGGTACTTAGACTTTGCAAAATAGTAAAAGATTTCACATAGGACTCATTAGTAACGTATTTGATAATAGTTATATTAAAAATTCTTCAAACTAGATCAGCTTAATATACACATGTGTACATAAAACATGTTTCAGAGGAAATCACCTTGATACATTGTATACAATCAGTTTGCTGCAAGTGCTGGGAGATAATACAAGGGTGTTAAAATAGTAAAGCTGCAGACAATACATGTTGCATAAAAAAAATAATATAAGCAGTCACAGACAGAAAGAAATCTTATTTTAAATGACAATTTTCTTGTATGATCACAATGACCATTACTCTGATCAGCCTGGGTGAGCTTTCAAACTGTTCAAGCATTCCTGGAAGACAGAAATAATACCATTGGACTGCGGACAGTTATGTGTCCAGATCATTTATCTAGGAATGGAGTTAAGGTTCCCCAATGACAACCAGTACTGAATAACTAAACAGTTTGAAAAGTCTCTCATTTTGATCAAAGAAACTGCTATTAATCATTTACATTTATTTATATAGCGCCAGCAATTTCCATACAATTGGGAACAAACACAGTAATAAAATAATACTGGGTAATACAGACAGACAGAGAGGTAAGAGGGCCCTGCTCGCAAGCTTATTGCATAATGGTCCAGCCAGATTTCAAAAGTATAAAGTGCTTAGTGGGCTGTATGATCCAGTCACACAACTATGTTGGTCAAAGAGTTGTTGTATTGTGTGAACTGTGTAAACGGTGGTAGTGCGGTAACTGAGGGAAGTTAAGCGATGGTAGTCATGTTTGCGACCACGATAATCCCGACAGCACTTACATCGGCAATAAAATTCCGAATGGTGTTTTTCAGACCTGCACTCAATTCCGACTTGCTAAAAAAGTGACTGTGAACAATTCCTGCATTATAACATAGCGTCAGTGAGATTCACATCACTTGGAAGCGCAACTGTTACATTTATGCTATTAAGGGTGCAATGCGAGGACCCAGCGGGTGTTTAATGTGTTTTATGAAGGGCTGGATAATAGACACCCGCCTGGTCCTCACATTGCCCCCTTAATAGCATGTTTTGCCTTTATAGCTATTGCTACTTTAAATTTCCTCTGTAAAGTCATCGAATATCGGCGACTTGCAAAAAGTGATGTTAATAATGTCTACTGTACATAAAATGCATTTTTACAGTTGGGAATCAGAGAAACACCACCAGAGCACATGCATGCTCTGGCTATAGATGTATGTCATTTAATGCTTACACCTACGTATATATTAAGCCTTTAATACCAAGGACAAATGGGACACGTCCTCCACATATACACCTAAAGTGCTCAGAATGAGTCCCACTCATCCTTAGCACTTATGATGTAAAAATAATGCTCACTTGGTTGACAAGTATGAGAAAATATGATATAGGTGGAGGACCTCTCCTCATGTAGTGGAGGTGTCGAGGGAGGTGGACCCCCTCTAGGTAATATATCCTGGGCAGGCACCAGCCAATATTTGTATAATACTTCCCAACGACACCCGAGTTGCCAGATCCTTCCCTGT
The DNA here is from genome assembly GCF_038048845.1 of Mixophyes fleayi. Classification (NCBI taxonomy): domain Eukaryota; kingdom Metazoa; phylum Chordata; class Amphibia; order Anura; family Limnodynastidae; genus Mixophyes; species Mixophyes fleayi. The sequence goes on from NC_134403.1 coordinate 202,001,052, forward strand.
TGGCTGACGTAAGAGCTATGCTATATATGTTTGCTACTTGGTGAAGTGCCATTGCTGACCAGAAGCCACTCTCAGTGGCCACTGGTTAATTATACTTTGACTGTTCCGGTTTTCTCTTTGATTATGTACTGCATTTCTGATTGCTAATGTTTTCTGTCATTATTCTGTTTTTTGTTGATCTTCATGACACTGTTGCCACCCTTTTGAGGGTTTAACTTAGTTTTGTAAATGTTAGTATAAGAAAAGATGTAAAACTTTCAATAAAATTTTATTAATTTAAATAGAAAACAAATAATGCTTATACGTCCCCCACTACTGTTTCTTGTCAGTGGACATGTGGAAAATACTCGACTAATGATAATGTATGCATGATGATGTCACTAAGCAAGTGGCATTCAGCCACAACACACTGAACTAAATCTCAAAAGCATGGGATAGTTAAAAAAAGTGCTCGATATATCCATACTTAGAGACGTGGTTAGTCCCCTCTTTCAAACAATGTGTCCCCCTAGTAGTTATTGTTTGTTGATCACACGTGATCATTATACAATAACACCCTACACTACAAAAAGCATTAAGTAGTCCATGGATAGGATAAGGGAGCTGTAATGCCCAGATCTCCTCCATCCGGGCTCCAATAAACTATGGATGCACCTCATTTGAAAAAGTGTAGTTACCTCTTTCAAATGATTTCCCCCCTTACTAGTTATTGCCTGGTGATCACCAGATATTAGCCCCCTACACTACAGAAAGCATCCAGAAGTTCAGAGATGGAGGTATTTGATGCAGTAGGTTGTCTAGTTTTCAAAATGGTATTTCTTGCCGCACTACCCATATAATACCTTCACATGTTGAGCCTGATTCATTAAGGAAAGTTAAACAAAAAAATGAGTAAGTTTTCCTACTCAAGTTTTCTGGACAAAACCATCTTGCAGTGCAAGGGGTGCAAATTAGTTTATTATTTTGCACATAAAAAAAATACTGACTTTTTTCATGTAGCACACAAATACTTGATAGCTTATTTGTACACTGGAATTTAAAGTTGATCTAGGACATGTCCTACCCCAAATATAAATCTGCCATCACATTTTAAATTTACCGCCCCCTCCAATGTAACATGGTTTTCCTTACTTGCTTACCTTTCCTTAATGAATCAGGTCCGTTATGCTTGTCACCCAAGACACACGCAAGTGCAATTATTGTCAAGTGCAGATTTTATTATGAAAACATATGTGTAGAATGGTCCTTTTTGCGGTTTTGGAAAGGTGGATTGATGCCAAAGCAAGAACCACAAAGTATTTCTTGGTGGCGCTTAGAAAAAATACACACATTTGCTCTTAGTTCACTTTCTAGCAAATTCAATAAAAAACAAACACTTGTTTGGCCGTATTGAGTAGACTTTCTTTACTGTGTCAAAGGGTATAAGCAAACTAATGACATTCTCAGCCATTTTGGATAGAAAGAACAATATACAACACGCACGGCAAGTTCGTCTGTCTTTTTCATTATTGCAAGGTTTTTTGCACTTTATTTAAGAAGCTTATTAAATCATCTCCCTTCTCTATAGTACTACTTTGTTGGAGTCTTTCCTATGGGAAAATAAAGTGGGAAAACCCTTTAATCAGAGGTTCACAGCACATCTAAGGCATTTCTGTAACACCCTAAACTCTATAAAGTATTAAGAAAGTTAATCAGAGAAGGCACAAAAGAAACTGTGAGTGATAAACAAATGGTACGCAGGGGAAATACAGCAGTTGCTAAGACTATTACATGAGTTTAGATTTTGACACTAAATAACTACCTTAGTAGGTTGTCAGTGTAATGTTTCAGCGGAAAATCTTTGTGACGACACCTGACAATGACTGATCTGATCTTTTCCTAATATAAGAGCTTGCAGCTCTGAAAACACCTAGTATATCCAATTGAAGGGAACCTTCAATTCAGCATTTCACTTTCAAATGAATAATTTCTGTTTTTAGTCTATAGTACTAAACCCAGTATTTGCAAACAGTGAGCACATTATTTTTTTACAGTACATATCTATTTGTAGATGTACTACAATATGATAGAGTTTTCTTGTCATCTCTTTTGTTCCATTTACATTTCATGACAGGTGTCAGACTCAATTATCAGCGTTAAAACTGACGTGATTTTGCGGATTAATTATGATGAGGCCTAAAACGGACACTATCCAAATTTTCTATGTAATTCTGTGCTTCCTTTTCAGATACATGCCCGTAATGCTGTGCTGGCTGGGGGTGTTTCAGTTGGATTTACAGCTTACATGCTTCTGAATCCATGGATTGCTTTGACACTAGGACTACTGGCTGGATTAATTTCCACATTTGGTTTTGCATACGGGCAGGTAATGTCTCTGTTGATCCTGCGTACATTAGCGCATATGTTAATAATATTGTTCAACATAAACTCTCTCAACATAAACTGTAATAAGTTCAATTCTTTGGAGCTATTGAACACTAAATTGAAGACTAATACACTGACTCTAAGACCCATATAAAAGAAATAACATAGGCACATTGGATGCATGAGCACCAAGGGCAGGCTGGGCTAGGGGGCAGGGGGGCATCTACCCCCAGGGCCGGTCGCATAATGGGCTCTGACTAGGTACAGGGTGGTTTAACCCATAACTGTTCTAATGCTCTGATTGAATAAAGGTCAGTCAAGCCATGTAAATATGCTAATGCATTGGTTGGGTCTAACATAACAAACTTAAATTTTGCTTACAAACAAATGTTGATGTTAAAAAAAAAAGTGAGTAAACCCCAACCTTGGGAGGATAGAAACATTTTTAGTTTCAGGGGTCTATTTATTATTGCACAGCGGTACCAATCATTATCTATCACTACAAACCCAGTGATACATAATGCAGTACTGCTGCTATTTACTATGCCAGGGCTGCTATCGAAGGCCCAGCGAAGACTGCCCTATACACCGAAGTAACTTTACTCTTCAACGGCAGCCTAATGTTGCCGATAAATTGTAGAAGAGAAATACATATGCGCGGCTAATGTCCGTGCACTCGCATAGTGACCTGACCTGGAGGGGACCAAGCAAAGCCTTTCCGGCTCCGCTGGACCCCATAGGAACAGGTAATGTAATGCCATGCAGAAATGAATTCGCAACATCACAGTCCCCATAGAGGACTGCAGTAACAATCCAAAGTAGGTTAATGCAGGAGAAATCTCCTGTGTTAACCCCTTCATAAATTAAGTGAAGTCCTGCGATAGAATTATCTGGCAAAAACAGCTGTTTTATCTGGATTTTTGAACTATCGCAGTTAATTAAATAGATCCCTTAATGTTGAGTGGCAATCGAATATATACCACTTTGGGAAATATATGCCCGTATATAAAATAATGTGTTTGTTTTTTGTTTTGAAAGAGATGATCAGAAAATTGCTTTATTCCTTAACAAGATGATGTTTCAGTGAGACCAGGAAAATTTTATTTCCCTTAACTATACATAATCAATTTTTTATAAAACATAATTATAATGTTACAAATCTGCATATGGTAATATAAAGGTATATGTCTTATTTTTCATCTATCTTTTATTGTGTTATTTATTTATCTATTATTTCCTTAAAATTTTACAATGGTAGGTACATCATATACACAAGTTTAACATCATTAGTAGACTGAAAACAAAACCATTATTATTAAGAACAAAAAATCATTGCGGAACTGAGAGCATAAGTAAAAAGAGTTACAACTCAACTCACATGTGGGCATTCTATTCCCATCTAAATTGTCCTCTAATTTATGTATGATTAATTACATTGCCACTGTTTCACATATCATTGTTGCAGAGGAGGGGGCACTCTCTGTTACTTTTTCTTTTTACACTTCACATATTTTTAATGAAACTGAGGTCTCACATTTTTAATTTGCCCTTGCAAAGCCATTTTTTACAATGGGGCTTTAATCAGCTGAGGGTTGTGTATTATAAATAAAAGGCAAGTAACTCACTTGGGATCATTTCTATGATAGTGTATCAGATGGCTTACATTATTTAGACAAGGTCAGAACACTGTTGACTTCTGCTATATTTATGTTAGTCAACCCAACCAGTAGGTGGTAGTCCTGCTTTAAAGGACCATGATTGCACAAAACAATCAAATAGTTGTGTCCATGACTTGCATGCTTATGGAGAAAATGTGAATCGGTTCCCCAGTCTATGGGAAAAACAAGTAGACACTAAGTTGAAAGGTTTGTATACTTGCTGCATATATTGTCCCAAAATACAGTTGCTCTTGTTTAAATATAATTATTTTAACTAATATGGATAGTTTCCAGCTCAGCTAGATTGTGCCTGGGTAAATGATGTATCGCTCTTTAATACATGTTGTCACAAAATGTAAAAATTTTCCTATATGGTGTATGAAGGTAAAATAAATATGTTTAAAGCACTGAAATAGTACCAGAAGTACTGCTGCCATTACTGTGCCCTTAATGGCCCCTTAAGGGACCATATGATGGCATTCTTTGTAGACACTGAATAATGTTTTGAAAAATATACATTTAGCAGGAAAGATGCGAAGAAGAGATATGAAGAGTAAGGTGATTGTGGCCACATATGGGTTGATCCAGCAGTCTATCTCAAGAGTCGAGGGACAGGATCATCAGATGAGATCCTGTCATTCACATCTCACTCCACTGCTGCCTGTTAGAGTGATCAGAAAATGACAGTATACACAGACATATAGTCGTTCTTGTCTACTCTCCTGGAACATCCTGGAGATCACATGGACTCCTGAGAGAGGAGGCCTCCCTGCCAGATCCAGCCTATCCTACTTGTAAAGACTTGCATCATCCGGCCACGCCGGGTGGGTCTTGATGACACTATTTGTGTTATTGTTTCTGTTTCTTACGGGGTGTGGGGGTGACAGGAGCAAGTTTGCTGCATGAAGGGGCATAGGGAGCCCCAGGATAAGATTTAGCATCAGGACCCACACATTTCAGGTGTTAAGATTCTGTGACATCACTGGCACTAACCCGTTGTATGAATCCTCCAATCTACACTGCATAATACTATAGCACCAGTCTACAGCCTGTTACTCACTGTGCTAGCTCCGATAGAGAAGTACCTCCCTCCTCAAATAGAAACCTGAGAGTAGGACGGACAACTATAACTATAATGATGACTATTGTTTATTTATTTCAGGTATTTTATTCATTAACACATATCCTTTCATATATTAATGCCAAATAGTGAATTTACTTACTCTGAATCCAAAACCTTCTCACAGCTACTGAAAGAAACGCATTGTAACTAAAATACATGATACTATTTTGCAGGGCACTTTGAATGTAATTACACTTGTGCATGACACATGTGGAGTTCATTATACTTTTGGGTTGCCAGGTCTTCTCGGTGGCATAGCCTATTCAATCATAATCCTTGTGGCAGATTACAGAAGCATTGAAATGTAAGTATCGGTTCTAAGAAGTAGGCACCTCCATAACATTTGTACCAATGTGTTATGTGTTTGTCACTATGTAGATATCCCACCATATATTATAAAGATTTATATATAGATGACAATAAGCAGCAATGGTGCTATCTAATCTGTAAATCGAAGTTCTCACTCTTGTATGATTGGTCACAGTCACAGCTACAATAGTAAATGTGGATCTTTTCTTTCATGTTTTGCGTAGACTGAAATACCAAGCAGTTGTTGTTTTTGGATGCGTTGTTCTAACATTGACACTGAGTCTAGTTGGTGGACTTCTGACAGGTTAGTACAATTTACAGCAGTGAAAATATCTAAATGCATTACAAATTCTTAATAAACAAATGATACATTGATTGAGTTACACAAAAGTATATAGATGTCTTCAGAGATAGAATTCCTAGCACAATAATTTTCCTTGTCTCCATAATTTAAGTATAAGTGTTTGTGGTCTAAAGGGGTAATTTAAGATACCTGCTATTCCCGTGTGTCCTATCGGCTAGAATTGTCATGAAATCTTGTGACAGCTTACACATGGTTACACATGTCACCATGCAGGGAGAATTTGATACTAATGTGACCCATAACCGACCTGGATACAAAATCGAAGTGATTGATTGTTCCCTTTTTTGACCAATCCTAAGTATTAATTTGTTGTTTGTTGCAGTTATCGCTCCTAGGGATGTGCAGAATGTTAGTATACACCAGGCCAATTGGTCAATATCCCACTGTGTTTGGGTAGCATTAGATAAGGTTGTTTTCAGTCAGGGATGAGATAATGTTTCATTTGTAAATATGTTAATGCAGGCAGTTATTTTTCTATTTTGGATAATCCTGAATGTTAATATTAAAAAGAAGGCTGACCAGCACGGAGTATAAATGTTCTAAAGCTGGAATGCAGTGTTTTGGGTGTATGGCCTCTGCCCTCTACATACGTTGTGAGTCTAGGGAGGTGGCAGGTAAAGCATCTAAAATATTATTTAAGGTCTAACCACTAACTGGGGATCTGTAAAAAAGGGGGTCCATCATTTTGAGAGGTAATGTGGAGCTCCATTATCCAAAACTCTCCTTTAAAATTTACAAGTAAAGACAATTGAAATGTATTGATATGAAAACTTTCATCACACACATAATAAGGGGCTACTGAACCAAAACACTCATTGCTTTTCATAAAGAAGCTATTAATAACATTGTCAGTTATACATAGAAAAGCTCCCATACATAGATATAAATTGAGATATTTGACATTGTAATACTGTTTTCTATGTAGCAGCTGGCTGAAGTGCTTTTCAATGTGTTTAATGTATGAAAATATGTTGCTTCACAACTAAAACTGCATTTCAGATGTCCTCAATTCTGATAAGCTCCTACATCTTTTACATACATTTGTGAATGTTATCTTTAGTCTTTTTACATAACTCAACATGTGTTCTCGATTTCAAGGTCCTTTATCATCGCCGGTGGGTCTTGCATGGTAAATTCACTAATAAAAACACCCTTTGCACTCCCAAATGCCAGCTCTAGGCACAAGAATTTCAATTTCCTCAGAGCCCAACCATCTTGAGAAATCCAAAGCACTTTTTTTTTTTTAACTCCATTGCTTACCCACTCATTTCTAGGAAAATTACCTGTGAGCTGTAATTAACATCTACTAGACAGCTCCTTACACTGAGCCAAAGCTATACTGGAATCTGGCAACCACTCAGAGTTCAATTTACAGCTTCCTGTATTATATAATATGCCAGGGTTTCCCAAACCCAGTCATCAGGGCTCCCTAACAGTTAGGTTTTCCATATCTCCTTGCTGGAGCACAGGTGTATTCATTACTGACTGACACATTGTAACAGATCCACAGGTGGTCCTAATTATGTCACATGTGATCCGGAAAACCTGCACTGTTGGGGAGCCCTGAGGACTGGGTTTGGGAAACCCTGTAATATGCACAATAATTGGGGTATCCATGCATTATATCTACAAGAATTGGTACTTGCTTTGTATACTAGCCACCAGCATTGGGGTATGTATAGTATGCTAGTCATTAGCCATATTCAGCCATATGATTGTTTTATTAGCAGACTATGGTAACAATAGCACACATTAACCTTGCATTCTTCTCAAACAGGTTTTCTGTTGAAATGTAAATTATTGAGGCCCCCCAAAGAATGGCATTTGTTCCATGATCAGCCATACTGGGAGGTAAGATATAAAATACCCTGATTGTATATGACTCATTAAAAGATAATTTGTTAATGTTCAGTCCACTCAAAACATACATTAACTCAAACTGATGTGAGATACCACTGAAACAGGGCCACAGAGTTTGTTTACGCTCAATTCATAAGTAAATTACTAATGAATGTGGGTGAGCACTATAAAACCTGTGTAATGGTTCCAGTCATGAAGGTGAAATGTAGAAATTTGTTTGACATTGATTTAGTTAAGTAGGGAAGTGGAACAGGTAGAGAAGTGAATAGGAAGTAGAGTGTTAGGCAATTTGTGCATTTAATATCGGTCCCTGTTAGAGATGTTCACTGACCCCCGTGTTTTGGTTTTGGATCTGGGTTAACTTTGTGTTTTGGTTTTTGTTTTGGCAAAATTGCCCTTGTGTGTTTTGGCTTTGATTTGGATCTGTATATTTTAAAAAAATAGGTAAAATATGCTAAAATCACATAATTTTGTTCTTTTTTTTGTTCCTACATTATTTTTAACCTCAATTACACTAATTTCCAGTCATTTCCAGTCAATTTTGACCACCTCACAGGTCACAATATTATTTTCATCCACTCTCGGACAAAGACTGCAGCGAGCTGGCTGGATGCTAAGTGAAAAAGTAACGACACAAACACACGGCAGTTCATAGTACATCTAGGAAACATTGCCACACAGCAGTGGCAGAAAAGAAAAGTGGTGAAAGATGGAATTCTCATTGGGCCTCCCTCCCACCCTCCCTTTTGTAAGATATTGAAAAGTACATGTACAGTTTAACAAATCAAGCACTCCAGTGACAAGCAGTGCCACTTTTGTGGCTCAAATGCTTGGTTTGTTTGGGCTCCCACAAAACAAGCAACCAATAGCTTAGCTGCCTTAAGTCTAACAGTGCTGTCAATGAACTCTACATTATTTAACCATGTCTGCTCGTGCTGCATCTTTAATCTCCTTCTCCTCTGTAGATACCTCCCTCTCATCCCTGAAGAACTGCCAAACTTATGTAGACACAGGAATGGATATTACAACTGGAGTGGCATTAGATCTGCTTCAGACAGACTGTCACATGGAACATGTGGACAGCATGGAATCTGTCATGTTGGAATATAGTGCATTGAACCAATATATAGATACAGCTGAGGAGATCGTACTTAAGTTAAAACGTGACCCACCGGATGAGATCCCGGATTTAAGAGAGCTTGTACACGAAAGATACACTGCACTTCACAAGAATAATACAGAGGATGACCTGAGGCAGGACGATAAATATGTCCAGTTTAAAGAACAGCTAAGAGACCTCAGAAAACAAATGGGTGTGTCACCGGCCTGGCAGACTAAGCTTTGGAAGATGAAGACGAGGAGATTGCCGTCACCCTGAGCACACAGCCAGTACAGTGAAACTGAGAATGGCTCATGAAATCAGTTATGGTTTATTTGATCGCTTCACCCGTTCCTTGGATAACTGTGGTAATTCTACAGCTAATACATTGCAGCGAGCACTAAATGAAAGAATAACAACACAAACACATGGCAGTTCATAGCACATCTAGGAAACATTGGCACACAGTGATAGCTGAAAGGAAAAGTGGTGCAAAATGGAATTGTCCATGGGCTCTCCCACCCACCCTTATGTTGGATCTTAAAAAGGACATGCACACTTTAACAGACCACGCACTTCAGCGACAAGGAGTGCCACATTTGTGGCTGATGTGCTTGGTTTGTTTGGTCACCACAAAACAAACTAACACCTTTGTGTCTCTCTCTCTCTCTTTACCCCTCAATTTAGATTATACACTCCTTTGAGCAGGGCCATCTCTCCTCCTGTTTCCACCACTTTTAACTCTGCTCTCCAGCTACTCAGCCCTCCTCCTCAAGGACTTTCAGCCCTTCGACCCCTCTCGCCGTCCCTCTTGGGCTCAGGCTATCAGCATATGCGGATTCTCCCTCTCACTCACCATTCCTGCCTCTCTCTCTAGCTGTGCTTTGAGCTTCCTGAGTTACTGTGCTTATTGTTAATTGTACTGTGCTCTCACCTTGTACTGTGATATTGTTTGTCACTGTACGGCGCTACGGACACCTTGTGGTGCCCTATAAATAAAAATGAATAATAATAACAATGGACTTAAGGCACATAAGGTAACAGTGCTGTTAATGAACTCTACTGTGGCAAGATGTTGTTGTTATCATCCTCAGCCTCATCCTCACCCTCATCAGTGTGTACATCATCCTCACGCAATATGAATTCATCACCGCTGGAATCCACCATTACAGAAGTCTCTGTATTTTGATGTAATTGGCGGGAAAGGCCTTACTCTTGGAAATTGTAGTTCATGTTTATGAACATCATCTTTTCCACATTTTGAGGAAGTAGCCTTCTACGCCGATCACTGACAAGGTTCCCGGCTGTGCTGAAAATTCTTTCCGAGTACACACTGGATTGTGGGCACCTTAGGCAGTGCAAAGCGAATTGGTACATGCGTCTCCAAATTCCCTTTTCATCCTCCCAGTATGTAAAGGGACTATCTGAAGTGTCTATTTCTATGCTGTTGTTAAAATAATCCTCCACCACGCTTTGGATGTTGATAGTAGGATCAAATGGAGTTACGACAGAGGTGTCACGTTTTTTGGTCAATTCTTTCAGACCAAACCAGATGTCAAAATGTTGTGCTGAGTCCTCTGCATCATCCTTGGGTCTCTTGAGAAAGCTAAGTTTTCTCCTAGCAGCAATTGACTGAGAAACTGAAGGAGGAGATGCCGTCCTGTCACGTAACACTTGAGCTGTCATCTTGCTCACCAGGAGCTCCTTGCAACTCTGCAAATCTGGGTCAGTTGGAAACAAAGAGAAGACATAGCTCTTGGATCCTGGTGAAACGAATAAAGTACTTGATCTACAAATCCGACATACTTAGCATAATTGCTTCGTTTAATCTCCCTTTTCAGTTTCTCAAGCTGTGACGGTGGGCTGTCACAGTCAAATAATCTTTAGTTTGCCCACTTCCGCTTGTCCACATATCTGTGGTTAAGTGTACAATGGCGTTTTCTAGTCCAATAATTAAATTTTTACGAACCTTCTGGTAGAGGTGAGGAATAACTTTTCTAGTAAAATGGTGTTGTGATGGAATTTGGTAATGGGGACACAAGACCTCAAGTAACTGTCTAAAACCAGCTGCAATAATAGTGGATATTGGACGCAGATCTAATACTAGCATAGTCACCATGGCGTCTGTGATCCGCTTTGCGACTGGGTGACAGCTTTCATACTTGCTTCCTCTTGCAAAGGATTGTTTAACAGTCAATTGTTGTAAACTACTAGTAGTCTTCTTGGTCTGCTTCTGGGTTGAAGATCCACCCCCAGCAGCAGCAGCAGTGGAACTAACGCTCAAGAATTCTTCTGAGGAATCCAGGATATTGGAGGAGTCATCTAGCTTTAGCAACTTGGTTGCATGACTAACTTCGATCACTACTGAGGATATTGATCAGAAAGGTGTTGTGGGTGTAGATTGCAGGTGTCGGGATCTAATTGAGAGAAGGGACCTAGCTTATCCTGGACTGCTTGCTAGTATTTTTTTAGCATAAATTTCTGATTTTCCCAATAGCGTGCCATGAACATGCTTCAAATGGCGTAACATGGATGAGGTTCCTAGATGGTTAAGGTCCCTACCTCTATTGACTGTGGCTTTCCAAACGCTACAAATGGCTAGACAACTGTTGTCAGGATTTGGGTAGAAATAATTCCACACACATTATGGGCTTGATTCATTAAGGAAACTAAATGCTGATACGTACCGCATTTTGTGTAAAAAATTGCTCTGTGCATGCTCAGAAACAGACTATATGCCAGTGAATTGCAACCTGTTAATTTTCGAACAACACTTCCGCCAACCTAAGATTTCAGGGACGGAAGGGGAAGGAACGGAGCATATACACGTAGGCAATGCTATATACAGTAAGGGGTGTGCCACGGTCGAGCGCACCACATCCGTCAGATTCAAGATCTGGGCATCTCTCAGGTACGTGATTTTTAGCCATATCACTTGCACCAGCTGCATGTCAGGTGTAGGTGCTGAGTGATGGAGATGACAGACGCATATGCAAGCTAAAACATGTGTTTGCTATCAAGAGCAACTGTAATAATGCATTTTATGTACAGTAGGCATTACTAACATCCTGACAAATATATTTCATGTTGAAAAAAACACACTATTTTTAATGTTTTTTACTTAATGATTTTATTATTAACAGGTGTTAATGTATTTAATAATTGTATTTTATTTCTGTGCGTTCTGATGTGACTTTATATATACATATGCATTGTGCGTATCCTGTGGTGTATTCTGTCTGTCTGAATACGGCAAATGTGCGTATAGGCAGAGCGTACTTACACCCATATTCAATTAGAAACGTTTCTCGAGATCCTCTTCTTGTTTAATACAGGCGTCCCTGCATGCAATTTCTGTTCATTTAAAAAAACGAAAAAACAAAAACAAACTGTGTTCACTTTGTGTTCATTAATGAGTGAGGCCCTATATAATCATACCATCATCCTCTGGTAAACTTAAGGCTGGCTGCACGTCCATCCATAGGATGAGACTATGACAACCCATTATCATTCCCAATCTCAGTCCCGTGAATAATATGATTTTGGAGACAAGAGAACACTTGTTTGACTATCACAAGGAGATTTACTTTAGTAATATAGAGGTATTCCATGTTTGTAGATATTTTAAGGAAATGTGTTCATTGCCAGTTTCACCATATGTAGTTATCTCTTTCTTTTGATTGCAGTTTCCTCATTTGGCCTCTCATATCTAACAAAGGACAACAAACCGATTTCGAACTGGTTATGTTACCCCTGAAATTATTCCTGTTCTTCATTTAAATCATGTCAACATATATCCATGTGCTGGACTTAAGTAATAAACCCTGAAGAGCAGTTCATTATAGCCTTGGAGATTTAACACATCCAGGGCTTTATTACCCAGTAATGCCATGTTCTGAGTGGATTATTGCTAATATAGGTTAAGTATATATTTGGTTGGCTATATCTGTTTCAGAAGTTGGTGGGGTGTCAGTTGAGGATGGAGGCATCCTGGTAGGATGTCTGAGGTATTATCATACATTCTGGCATTATCTATTATATAATTCATATATATATGTTATCTATGAGGATACTGGCAATTTAAATGGCTTCTGACAAAATGGACCCTAGTCAAATCAACCAATAAGCTTTCAGAGCTGCATACAATGTAATTTGTTTAGTCTATAATAAAACACACATTGAAAGACAGAATGCACTCTAGAGTCTTAGGATATTTTTCAATTTTCTACAATTTTTTTGCTTCCAACATATAAATGAAATTCAAATTTTTATCCAAAATGACACAAAATATTTACAACGTAAGTTATTATTATCGTTTATTTATATAGGGCCAATCATTATGCACTGTGTACAGAGAATATGTAATTATTCCCTAGCCAATTGGAGCTTACATTCTACATTTCTTTCTTTTCTTTTATTCTAAATTTCCTACCACTTTTGTCAGAAGCCATTTAAACTGCCTGTATGATCATAGATAATATCATATCTATGAATTATATGATAGATAATGCCAGAATGTATGATATTATCTCAGACATTCTATTGGGATGTAATTCCCATTGTCTTCATCCTCAATTGACACCCCACCAAATTCTGAAAAAGATATAGCCAACCAAAGTTCCTCTATTCCTAACCTGAGAGGGTTAGCTTGTGTGATTTCTTTGGCCAGAAAAAGATAGAAGAATGTTAGTGTGCATACAGTTTAGTGAGTTCCTGTTTAGTTGCAGTAGGTAGTAAGTAATATGTAATACAGGGATTAAATAGTATTTCTCAGGCAATATACTTGCCGTCACATAGTTCTCACTGGACTGGTATACAATGCTTTGAGCTAACGGGCTGCTAAAATTTCCAGCCCATACTACTAGAACAATGCCTAGAAATCAGCCAATCAGCTTTCAGCGCTACATACAATGTCATCTATTTAGTCTATAATAAAACACACATTGAAAGTCAGAATGCACTCTAGAGTCTTAAGGTATTCTTCTATTTTCTAGAATTTTTTTGGTACCAACATATAAATTAAATCGATTTCTATCCAAAATGACACAAAATGTTTCCAACATAAGTTATTATTATTGTTTATTTATATTATGCAGTCACTACAGATAATATGTAGTTATTCCCTGCCCCATTGGAGCTTACATTCTAAATTTCCTAACACACACACTAGTGTCCATTGTCAGAAGGCATTTAAACTGCCAGTATGTTTTTGTACTATGGAGGGAAGCCGGAGCACCAATGGGAAACCCACACAGACATGGGAGAAAATAAAACTCCACACAAATAGGACCTTGGTTGGAACCAATCCCATGACCACAGCGATGTGACTCAGCAAATGCTAACCACTGTCCCACAATGCTTCCACTGCTCAAGACTCAAGATGCACCAAATGTAAACCTTAAGATAGGAATAGGTCATTGAAACTGTTATACAATGAAAAATGGGGTATATTTTATAGCCTGAGGAAACGTCAGGTCATATGGCTGTCATTGGTTATAGTCACGACATCCAATAGTTATTACATCTGTTTGTATTAAACACCCAGGATAAAATTACACAATATGCTCAGGATTTACCAAAATTATTTGGAATGATGTGTTAATATTTTACAGTAATAAAAGTCATGGGGGTAGATTTACTAAAACTTCTAAAAAGTAAAAGTGAAGTTGTTGCCCCTAGCAACCAATCAGATTGAAGCATTCGTTTATCTAGTACAGTGATGGGTAACAGGCCTCCACCTGCAGTCCCCAGCTCCTTCTTACTTTATTGTAAGATTTGTTTGTTATACCTTGTAACACTTGTTTAAAACACCTGCGGATATGTTATTACAAATAGGTGTCTGTTTCTTTGATTAAATGTATTGTTCTAATTACTGAGATTAAAGATAATGTGTATCAGTTGCCTATCACTGATCTTGTACATTCTAGAAAATAATCGCTAGAATCTAATTGGTTGCTATGGGCAACACCTTCACTTTTTCCGTTTAGAGGTTTTAGTAACCTACCGATAATTATTGTTATTATGTAGCAATATTGTAGTAGTGTTCAACAATATTTTGAAAGGGACTGCTAATCACACAGACCAACAAATAATTGAGATTATAGGCATCCACAGTATTTTTAGGATAAATTTGTCTATTTGTTAGTATGAAGATTCATTTAAAAACTACTTTGAAAAATATGTGCTTACAGGTTGTTAATCTTGCCAGACTGTCTTGTGTTTTAAAGTTCTAGTTCTAAGTAAAGCATTTCAGTGTGATTCTTTTTCACTTTACTCTGAAATTATATACTTTTGTGTCTCATTTTTTTTCTTTTTACATTTATCTGCACGAGTATACATTTCAGTGTATTTTGTCTAATATATAAAAAAAATATGTTTTTTCCAGGCATGTAATTATTAAAATATATGGATGGTCATTTTAACTATTGCTCAGTTGTGTAATTTACAAATATCTGGCTGAATAAATTAAATTGAATTGATAAATAGAATTCTGTTGCTAGTTTCTATAGGGATCAGGGTATGTGGTGGAAAGTTATTAACTAAATGATCGCCAAAGAAATGGATTTAGGGACACATATTGTCAGATGGTATAAACTGTAAACCCTGCATAATACACTTCAGTAGTTAACAGCCTAACTTTACAAAATCTATTAATTTATGTGTATGTCAAATGTACGGTTTCTCTGGAGTGGATTTGAATTGCTTTAACGCTTCAGATAAGCGCTTTGATCGACCCCTCCATCACCATTAAAAAGAAAAGAAAAAAATAAAACAATCATAAATGCTTTTAAAATGTATTTTTAAGAACATGCCTGACATGACAAATGATGACCTCATCTTTAAAGCAAAAAATAAATTGTCCATCTGGACATAACCTACAGCTATAGTTTTGTTTCTAGGCCTCAAAGTTCATTTAAAAAAAACCCACATAATTTTATTAAATAGTATTACAACCATGATAATTAACAAAAAAATGCAAAAGTAACTAAATATATGCAGCACGCAGTCAAATAATTGCAATGTAACAATGTAAGTAGCCACCTCAGCTAACCTGTGTAAAGGGAGCTGTAAGTCTGAAAAAAGGTACTTATATATCCAAACATCATAAGCAGTAGCAACAAAATCCTCAGCAATAAGTCAACATACAAAGGGCATAATTCAATAGGGAATGTAAATGCCAATACGTGCTGTATTTTGCGTAAAATTACTATGAGCATGCCCTGAACCGGACTATACGCCAGTGAATGCAGGAACATCCAATTCATCTTTGAGCGAAAAGGCCACTTACAACAGGCTGCAGTTTGAAGGGAAGAACGCGGAGGGGAAGGAGTATATGCAAGTAGTCAATGAACAGTAAGAGTGTGCCAAGCTGTAGCGCATGCAGCAATGTCCGATTCAAGCTTTGGACATCTCTAAGGTACGTGTTTTCCTGCCATATCACTTGTACCAACTACAGGTCAGGTATAAGTGCCAAGTGGTACAGTGGCATATGCATGCTAGAACATGTGTTTGCAATCAGGATCAACTATAAAAAATTTATGTACAGTATACATTAATAACATCCAAATTAATTTTATGGGGGGGGGGGGTGTAAAAAAAAAAAGCCCTTGTTTTAATGTTTTTTCAACTCTCTAGCTTTTGATTCACATAGGCAGCTGTGGACTCCCCCTTGTGATTAAACTTATACCAAAACCACTTGAGTTCATGCAGGAAAATGTTCTTTATTAATCCCCATCCAGTAACAGAAGCCTCTATATGTAATGAACTCATAAGACGTCTTCTTTAGATTTCCACCTATTATTAACCTTTAGAATTTTTCCAATTGCAGTTCCACATCAGGAAGAATTGGGAAAATTAACTCATCCCAATCAATAATTCATCAGCATTAAAAAAAAAAAAAAAAAAAAAAAAAATGTAGTGCAGTATCTTAACCAAATGAAAAGTATTTTATTCATAAACTAGACATATACACATAAAAAATATTAATTCAAAGTACTGATAACGGAAGCTGAGAATTACAGGTACCCCAACCAGAAATAGAGGGTGGTCACACATGTACTAGATAGATGTCGCAAGCCAAGGTATAGTACAGATTACCTCTCATGCAAATGTTCATCATTGTATTATACCGACTAGTGTGTAGTCATTTGAGGAATCTCCATGCTGCAATCGAAAGTGAAGCCGGGACGAAAGACATTTTTCTTATATTAACAGGTGACAATAATCGAATACTTTTCTTTTTACTCTCTCTATTCTTTGGGACTTTATATTCCTCATATATGTTGGGCATACCCTACAGAGTATAGTCTTCAATAGTAGAGTGCACCTAGACCTGTATTCTACAAGAGATGTTTCTTCAGACCCACTTCTGGTTGAATACGGATATGCGTATGTGCGAGTTACGCGTTTTTAAAGAAAACTCTCAATTTACATTTGTTTTAGAAACAGCCAGATTGGTGCCATCCACCAGGCATTTCAGTGTATTAGTTATAGGGATGTCATTTCCCTGCTCTGTTGTCCCACTGCAAGAGGGCATAGGAGCACGACGGCAGACAACAGCTGGGGACTCAGTAGGTTAGTTATAATCTATTGCAATCAAAAACATTTACATTCATGTAGATACATACATCATAGTCATTAATGTAAATATCTAATCAACCAATCATGTGACATCAATTCAACCATGCAGGCAATGTCAAGAGGTCCATTGTTGTTGTTCAGACCAAACACCAGAATGGAGAAAAAAAGTGTGATCTAACTGACTTTGACCGTGGAATGACTTTTGGTGCCAGACAGGGTAGTTTGAGTGCTGCTAATTTCTTGGGATTTTCATGCACAACAGTTTCTAGAGTTTACAGATAAAAACATCCGGTGAACCGCAGTTCTGACAGTGCAACAACACCTTGTTAATGAGAGAAATCAGAGGGGAATGGCCAGACTGGTTCACGTTGACAGGAAGGTGACAGTAATTCAAATAACCATGTGTTACAACTAGAGATGGGCGGGTCCGGTTCCCCGAGAACCGAACCCACCCGAACTTTGGGTATCCGAGTACCGAGCTGAGCAGCTCGGTACTCTCCCGCCCGTTCCGAATCCAAATCAAGGCCGAACGTCATCGTGACGTCATCGGATCTCGGGGCTCGGTTCTCGCGATACTTCAACATTATAAATACACGCCTCCACAGCAATCCATCGCCATTTGACAGAGGGAGAGAGCAGGGTGTAGTCACAGGCTGATTAGAGCAGGGACAGAGAATCAAATATTCTTCTTGCAATTGCTCTAACAAAAATCGCTAGAGAAGAGAGGAGGATAGAGGTTTATTATTTTTTGTTAATTTTTAGCACTCCCCAGTGCTTTGCGCTCAGAATGGATTCAAAGCAGTCCACATATGATCAGAATGAGCAACCAGGTTCTGTCACCAGTCCTGATGTTAGTGTTCCCAGTACGTCATCTGGCCAAGGCGATGTCAAACAACAGAGTGTTTCCAAATTAGTGCAAAAAACAAAAACCCCAAAAAAATTTACTATATTGAAGCTAAAAAGAAGTGTAACTGAGCAAAAGTTAAGTGACGATAAAAAAAAAAATTGCAAGCATGCCATTCTACACACGCAGTGGCAAAGAGAGAATGAGGCCTTCACCTTTGACTATTAGTGGCAGATCCCAAAAAGTTACCCAGCCTACAATTGGTGAACAACTACTGTTACGCGTCAAAGCCGAGCTGCAAGATAACAGTAAGGCATTAGAGGAGAATGTTTGCTCTGATTCACAAATGACAACAATCCCTGTGGAGAGTCCATCCAACAGTGGGATGTCTAATCGTGAGCATTCTGCTGATGTGTGCCTTAATAGCCCGAGTGTAGCCGGTGATACCCAAATTGAGGATGCCACTTTGGAATTAGAAGAGGATGAGGGGGAGATTTGTGTAGGCGACGAGGGCGCTAATGAGGATGAGGTTATTTGTGTAAGTCCTGCACCAGTGGCAGCAGTTCTGGCACGTGACAAGAAAAAGGCCATTGTCATGCCTGGGCATAAAACAAAAAAATCCACTTCTTATGTGTGGAATTATTTCTACCCAAATCCAGACAACAATTGTATAGCCATTTGTAGTGTATGTGAAGCCACAGTCAGTCGAGGGAGGGACCTTAACCATCTTGGAACCTCGTCTATGTTACGCCATTTAACGAGAGTTCATGGCAAAGTGTTGGGAAAAGCTGAAAGTTCTTCCCAAACAAATACAAGCACTCCCTCATCAGCTAAGACCCTCCGCTCACCGACATCCCGACGGCTACAAAATACACCCACCACACCATCCTCATCAATATCCTCAGTAGCGCTCGGAGTTAGCCCGGCATCCCACTTAAGGCTGGATGACTCCTGCACTATTATTGATTCCTCTGAAGAAAGCGTTAGTCCCACTGCTGCTGCTGTTGCTGGGGGTGAATCGTCATCCCAGAGGCAGGTCAAGAAAATGAGCAGTCCTACATTTCAGCAATTAACTGTGAAACAATCATTTGCGAGGGGAAGCAAATATGACAGCAGTCACCCAGTCGCCAAGCGAATCACAGACGACATGGCTGCAATGTTAGTGTTAGATCTGCGTCCAATCTCCACAATAAACGCAGCTGGTTTTTCAGTTAATTGAGGTTTTGTGTCCGTGTTACAGAATTCCATCGCGACACCATTTCTCCCGTAAAGCAATTCCACAACTATACCAAAAAGTGTGTAAAAATGTAGAGATTGCGCTGAAAAATGCCATTCTGCCCACTGTTCACTTAACCACAGATATGTGGACAAGTGGAAGTGGCCACACCAAAGACTATATGACTGTGACAGCCCACTGGGTTGGTCATTCACCTTCACCAGCAGGAACAGCAGCAGCATGTACACCACTACGTAACATTTGTCACAGGCAGGCCATTCTTTGTATCACCGGCTTCACTAACAGGCATACGGCTGACAATTTGTTACGCAAACTGAGAGATGTGATTGATGCATGGCTTATATCACTCAGACTCTCCCCAGGATATGTCATTTCAGATAACGCCAACAATATAGTGCGAGCATTACAGCTGGGTGATTTCCAACACATTCCCTGTTTTGCTCCCACCATCAACTTGGTGGTGCAGAGCTTCCTACGAAATAACCGTGAGGTGCAGGAGATGCTTTCGGTGGCCCGTAAAATTGCAGGCCATTTCAGGCATTCAGCCACAGCAGGTAGGAGATTATAGCAGCTCCAAGAGCAGTCTAACTTGCCCTGCCACCAACTTAAGCAAGAGGTGGTAACTAGGTGAAATTCCACCCTGTACATGCTTCAGAGGATGGAGGTACAGCGCAAAGCCATCCAAGCATATTGCACAAGCCATGACATTGGGAAAGGAGGGGGGATGTATTTCACTCTTGCACAGTGGGGAATCCTTTCAGTGCTGTGCAAGGTGCTGAAACCATTTGAAGTTGTGACGTGTGAGGCGAGTGCAGACTCTGCTAGTTTGAGCCAAGTCATTCCTTTAATTAGACTATTGGAAAAGCAGCTTGAGAAAATGAAGGAGGAGCTGAAAGCAAGCAATTCAGCAAAGTATGTTGGCCTTGTCGATCAAGTACTTAATTCGCTTCACAATGATCCTCGAGTTATTAAGATCTTGAACTCGGATCAGTACGTTTTGGCCACTGTGCTTGATCCAAGGTTTAAAACCTACATTGAGTCTTTACTTGTAAATGAGCGAGATGTGAACTTTTGCAAGGAGCTATTGCTCAGCAAGTTGGCCGCTGAACTGGGCCTCGGCTTGACGACGTGTCCGCCTTCACTTTCTCAAGCTACTGCTGCTCGTAAAAAATTAAATTTCCCAAAAAGAAGCAGGGAAGACGCAGGGGGCAGACCAGAACAATTTAACATCTGGGCTGGTTTGAAGGATTTTTCAAAAAAATGTGTCACTTTGCCCATAACTCCATCCAATACGAGTATAAACATGCAAAGGATGGTGGAGGATTACTTTCAAGAGGTAGTTGATATGGAAATGTCAGACAGTCCCTTTCTTTACTGGGAAAAAAAGCAGGCTATTTGGAAACCCATGTACAAAACTTGCTTTGCAATACCTAAGCTGCCCACCCTCCAGTGTGTACTCTGAACGAGTGTTCAGCACAGCAGGGAACTTAGTCAGTGATCGCCATAGAAGGTTACTTCCCAAAAATGTGGAGAAAATGATGTTTATAAAAATGAACTACATCTTCCACGAGGAAGGCCTTCACCATCCAAGACATCCAAGCACTGACTGTTCTCTAATGGTGGATTCAAGCGGCGATGAATTGATAGTCTGTGATGACGTACACACTGATGAGGGTGAGGATGAAGCTGAAAATGATGACGATAACATCTTTTTAAAACTTTCTAAGTAAGTGTAGGGTGCAATCTACCCCCAAAGAGGAAAGGGACTTGTGGCATTTCCATATCACGTACCGTCTTGAAAGGCTGCTCTTTGGGCAATTTATCCTTAAGGGTAGGGTGTCATAGACAGAGTGACCCCAAACTGGCTTTGTCCATTTCTCATAATATTGTACAGTCTATAATGGCTAAATTTTTTGTTTTTTTTAAACAAGTCAAGGGGGACCTATAGAGACAGAAAGCAAACTGCCTTTTTCCATTTCTTTACATATTTAACTATAAGTGTAGGGTGTAATATACATCCAAAGATGATGGCTGCATTGCCAATATGCATAGATGGAGAGGAAGACAATCTGTTTTGTGTGTAGAATAAATGAAGGCCTACCAACAAAGAATTAAACTGTATTTTTGGATGATTTATTACCTCAACAATTAGATTACTTATCTCTAAAACAGTTGGAGCACTAAATTGGGTTATTTTAGGCCCAAAAACATTGATTTTCCAACAAAATAGCAAAACAAAACCAAACAAAACCAAAACCAAAACACGCAATGGCGGTTTTGCAAAACCAAAACCAAAAACATGACGGTAATCCAGATCCAAAAATAAAACACGGGGGTCAGTGACCATCTCTAGTTACAACACTGGTGCTCTGTTACAACACTGGTGCTCTGTTACAACACTGGTACACAGAAGAGCATTGTAGAGCACATAGTACGTTGAACCTTGAAGTGGATGGGTTACAGCAGCAAAGACCACACCGGGGTTCTCTCCTGTCAGCTAAGAACAGGAAATTTAGGCTACAGTGGGCACAGGCCCTCTAAAACTGGACAGTTGAAGATTGGAAAAATATTGCCTGGTATATCAAATCTTGATTTCTGCTGCGAAATGCAGATGTTAAATTCAGAATTTGGCATAAACAACATGAATCCATCTGCCTTCTGTCAATGGTGCAGGCTGGTGGTGGTATGTTTTATTGGCACACAATATGCCCCTTAATAGCAATTGAGCATTGTTTAAATGCCACAGCATACCCGAGTATTGTTGCGGACCATGTCCCTCCCTTTATGGCCACAGTCTATCCAACTTCTAATGGCTAATTACAGCAATATAATACACAATGTCACTGTCACGACTACCGGTTATAATCATAAGCTTATAGAACAGGTGGCAGAGGCCTTTAGCAGCCGCCTTTCCCGTAGAGCTTGATGTGCTCACAGGTACTCATATGGCCCCAGGTCTTATGCTCTGCATAGTACAAGCTTATAGTTTAAACCGTAGCGTAGCAAGGAAATGGCAGCACGAGGTCAAGGGGCACGGGCAATCAGCAAAGTGGGGTCCATGAAAAGGGTCAGGTCCGGTAGGTCAGGGTCACCAGCAGAGAATCACAATCCAATAACACGCAAAAGGTCATACACAGAAAGGTCAATCCAGAGTTACAGCAGTACAGGAACACAGAACAATTAGCAAGTCAGCAGCCAGGAAACTGAACACTATAACCGGCAGGGAGTCTAAGCCCTCCCTGCCTTAAATACAGATAATGACCACTCAGGAGCAAGCTCCATAAACAAACAACGGCCCCAGCTGGTGAGAGTGCAAACTGCGCATGTGCACAAGCAACAGCTTGCCTGGTCGCATTGCTAACTATCTAAATTACTTGTACATGCGCCTGGCTGTGTTTACCTGCCGGGACGTGTCAGGGGATAAGAAGCATCCGACCATTGTCCTGGCAACGGCTTGGTAAAGGCGGAAGTGACGTCCCTTCCCAATATTATAAAGGTTTACCTAACAACATTTGTATTTGTATTTCGCTTTTCTTCAATTTTCTCTCGACTCTTAGTATGGTGAGCAGAATCAGGTACATAAACAAACAAAAAAAAACACAAACTCCATTGCCCACTTGAGAAAGTAACACGTTCAATAAATAGACCTTTTCACGCCCACCCTATACTTTGCATAGGGAAATAATTTGGATACGAAAATAATTGAATGGGGTGAAGCTAAAAAATTTCCTGACATTTTGTGTGTGAAACATCAACATGAGAAAAAAGGGGAATTGAATAGTACCATAAATTATGCAGCCTGAGTAAAAGTCTGATTACAATGTAATATTCTGAGAAATTCGCTACATAAAGGTTCCATCATTTCCTTAGGCATTATTTAAATAAAATTTTTACTTTATTGTTGGAGAGGGCAGGAGCTCCTGTGATACTTCTGTCATGCGATCATTCAGAGCTGAACTGATAGTTGGCATCTTTATGATGTCACAGGGACCATGTTCCTGCAAGTACATGGGCTGAGCCCCCAGATGGTTAATTTAATGCACACTAAAAAGTGAATACAGAAGACATAAAGGGCCTGATTCATTAAGTCACGTATCTGCCGATTTTGAGTGCATTGTACTCAAAATCCCTCCACGCATGCCCGGAACCAGACCATATACACCCTGTCTGCTATGTCTTCATATGCAAAGGACACACACTTCAACCTACAATTTCGGGAAGTGAATGGGGCAGGGAAGTGTTGTTTTACCATTGTCAATGTACAGCAACAGTATGCAGCCACGTCAGAATCAAGCTCTGGGCATCTCAAAGTTAATTGCTTTTCTGCCAGCTCCAGGGATCGTCTAAGTAATAATCAGTAGCGATGACTGTCTCGTATGCATGCTATAACATGTGTTTGCAATCAGGGGCAACTGTGTTTCTTTTAAATTAAAATAACAGAATTTAATTTGTATAGAACGTAAACAAAATTCATCTTTAGTTCAAAATGGAACAACTTACTTGAAAAGCACTGTTATAAGTACTAAAAAAAAAAAAAAAAAAAAAAGAGAAATCTCATGTATTTGCATATAGGCAAATAAGTAATAAAACTACCAACAAAAACAAAAGAAAGAACCCACAGACACGCACTTATGACACATTGTTAATGAACAACATGAAAATGGGTTTTTATTTTGCTACTTTTATTTTCAGTATGCTTTCCTTGTAATTTTCTCTTTTTACCATTGCCTAGTTTCCCAATAAAAAAATGGCAGAAAGCTTGTTGCTGGGTGCAGAAATCATTTAGCACGTATTCACTCACAATGTCAAGGGCACCACCGACTCTAAATGCAGCCTTGACCCCATGACTCTGACATGCATGTAGTCTTGTGCCAACCTGTGCCATACAAAACATAAAAGCAGAAGAGCTTGCACAAAAGGTAAATCTCTGAAGATAGTGGGTAAAGAACTAATGAACTTCTATCCATCTGTGTCAGCAACGAAAGTATCTAAACATGGAAACTGGAATTAGAAAACGATTATCATTCCAAAGTTTATTGGTGCACAAACACATAGAAGGTGTGAGTCTGGGACTCACATGTTTACCGATGCAGATAAAGCTGAAGTATACACAGACACTTAATATAATCAGTAGTAGTAGCAGAGTTATTTTCTACATTGTTACTATAAATCTAAACAGCAAATATGAGTTCTAATATGATAAAACTCAGCAGCAGTAAATTTAAATTGTATATAAAAAAATAGACAGCAATGTGTTTGCCCCATTCATACCAAATTAAATGCAGTAGTATAGGTCTATAAACAAAAAATAAATGTCAAAACACATTTTACCACCAATATTGATTTTTATTAAATGCATAATAATTTT
This sequence comes from Mixophyes fleayi, assembly GCF_038048845.1. NCBI lineage: Eukaryota > Metazoa > Chordata > Amphibia > Anura > Limnodynastidae > Mixophyes > Mixophyes fleayi. The sequence continues at coordinate 202,025,858 of NC_134403.1, forward strand.
ACTTATAAAATCCACACATAGAAATCCGAAAACATTTGCTTTAAAACAAAAAGTGCAAGAGCCTGAATTTTTTTAACGTTTTTACTGTCGTATTTATCCAACGTCCATGAATATCAAAGAGATTTTGGTCTTAGAATTGTGTTATATATTGTTACTAGGAATGTGCGTCAGAAAAGGAGATATAGTATGCTGGAATAATCTATTGCCATAAATCTTCAGTCCGACCAAACTTGAAAACCAGTCCCCTATGGAACAAAATAAAACCAATCAGCAATATCAAATTTATGTAATATTATAAAATACAATCTGAATCACAAGAAGGACAACAGGTTTTCTGGGCCCCAGCATGTCATTTACTCCTTGTATGGTTCATAACAGTTTATAAGTTGGCCTAGTGGTTAGCACTTCTGCCTCACAGCACTGGGGTCATGAGTTCAATTCCCAACCATGGCCTTATCTGTGTGGAGTTTGTATGTTCTCCCTGTGTTTGCGTGGGTTTCCTCCGGGTGCTCCGGTTTCCTCCCACACTCCAAAAACAATGGGGCAGGGACTGATGATGATGATGATGATAAACAGTAACAATGGTCATTATACATTGGCTGGAGTTTTGGATTCTTGAAATTGGGACACTACTGCGATCAGGGCCATATTAACAACATTATGGGCCCCCGGGCAAAGCAGTGCACCAGGGCCCCTAGATATAGATATATACAGATATAGATATATAGAGATAGAGATAGATAGATGTACTTGCTCAGTGACCCTTTTAGGTTTTTTTTGCAGGTTTTTTTGTTTTGCAGGATTATTTATTCTCATTAAGAGCCGTGCCTATGGGGCCCCCGGGCAGCTGCCCATCGTGCCCAATGGAAAAAATGGCCCTGACTGCGATGTAAAGTGATTTGATCACTTTGTGACGGTCATGTATGGCATAATTATTTGGGGGACATATAGGGAGGAATTCAATTCCCCCCGAAGTACCGCAGCACTAAAACTACCGTAATAACGGTAATAGTTTTAACTCGGCTTTCTGCTCGCAGCTCAGGGAGCAAAAAGCCGGCGTTAGAACTACCGTAATAACGGTAATTACGCTCACTATTACCGTAATAACAGTAATAATGCGCAGGCCATGTTACTTTTAACAGTAACGCGCCCAATTGAATTCCCCCATATAGTACGGTAAACGATGGAAATATCATACTTATTCTATTAATCTAGATGCAGCTGGGAGAATTAGGTATTTCATGTTTAATAAGCAGAGTTCTGGGAATGCCACATATTTTTCTTTAACTTCATATCACAAATCAATAACACCTTTTTGTTTATGATATTTTTTCCTTAGCAAGACATTTCAGAGGCCATGTATCAAGTGACTGAAGATAGTCTGAACTTTCACAGTCCTTCCTCATTCAATATTGCTTGGCAGGCAGCCATAACTAGTTACATTTTTACATTCTTGCAATGGTCTACAGAGCAGTCACAGCTACACACAGGCCAAGCAACATGATCAGTTATTTTACACACAGGAAGAGCAGCAACTATGGTCATATCATGGCCGGATACATAGGCCAATAGCAGTTTCTTCCTACTACATGTATAATAACAAAATTAAATCTAAATCTTGCTACTTAGCTGTAAGACAGTAGAATGATGATAAGATGTTCTGATAACATTTTTAGCCAATTGGGCAATATTCACTAACCTCAGATATCATTTCAGCTTCGACTGATAGTGTAAGTAAAATATATTTCCTTTTGGATAAAATGCCACTACCAGCAATAAAATATAATATAACCATCAATCCTGTTCCAAACTTACTATTATTATGATCTAGAAAAAAAGTGAATTTCTGGGCACACTATGGATGCTGCCGAATTTTCTGGTTACCCTCTGCTTACTAAAGTCGTATAGTAAGCGCTTAATTGCCACTATTGAAATGGAATATCCTAGATGTGATATGGTGCTCTAGTATAATATAAATGCTCTATTAGTTCTATCAAAGATAGAGTGATGATGGTAATGTTCTCACAGAGCGGTATAACTGATTGTAGACCAAATAGTAAGTAATTGTATAATATCAAATTGAAAATATCACGTATTTAATATCCTAAAAACATCGAGAAATACATTACAATGTTTGCAGCTGCAAATAAAATATAATAAAAGGGAGGACAAATATATTACTAAACAATAACTGACCGTATGAATGATCAAATTTGTATTGACAACCAAGTCCACATGATGCCAAGACCAAAACAAAAATAAAATGTCCGAGAAAAACTCAGTAGTAAATGAAAAATGAGTCCATCAATCCAATATGGTAAGAGTTTTATAACCAACCTTGATGGGCTGCAATAACGAAGTATGTACATCCAGAGATGACCTATTGGTAAGTTTTGGTGATAAAAGGTGTTCCAGATGACCATATGTGCTTATAAAACTCTTACCATACAGAGACAGACATATAGACTAGGGTCAATTTTGTTAGCAGCCAATTAACCTACCAGTATGTTTTTTTGAAGTGTGGGAGGAAACCGGAGCACCCGGAGAAAACCCACGCAAACACGGGGACAACATACAAACTCCTCACAGATAAGGCCATGGTTGGGAATTGAACTCATGACCCCAGTGCTGTAAGGCAGAAGTGCTAACCACATAGCCACCGTGCTATGTACCCTCTGCTTACTGCCTAATCATGTACTTAAGTAAAAAGAAAACCTCAAGTTAGTCCTGATTAATAAAGAAACAAAAGGGCAATTTAATAAGGTATTGTTATCTTCACTATAAAAACTACTATGCTTTCATTAGAATAAAACAGAACCATTCAATCTACAATTTAGATGGCAAAAACTATGTAAATTGATGGCATATGTGTAAATGAGTGGACTGGTGAATTAGTACAGGTTAGTGGAGGTTTTATCCGGAATACTTGGAACTTAAATGTCCATATAAGGTATTTTCCATAAACATTATCCCTCTATTTCCACAGACGATTCCTGGCATTAAATAGCAGCGCTCTTCAGGAAGACTATAGACTGAAACACTCAGAAATCTCGTCTCTGTATATGACATTATTGAAAATCTGCAATTATTTACTTTTTGCTGTTCTTTAGAACTTGCTGGATAAACTGGTTTTCAGCTAAAAGATCCCATTCATAATGTATGTTTTCCTTTGAGAGGCAAGCTATGGGGGTTATGAGCTTAATTTGTGTATAGACTATGAATAACGTTCAATGCTGTCAGACATGGCATATTAGAAAGGGAAAGTCTTTGCGTGCACCCCCCCACACACACACACACACACACACACACACACACACACACACACACACACACACAGCTATTAAAGGCTGCAGCATTATAGAGTCAATATCATAAGTTTGAGAAAAGGGCAAGAGAAGAAATAATGTCATAGGTGTACAGTAGTGGTCAGACAAAGCTAGATCTGATTACCCAGAAACAGTATACCCCTTTTGAAATACTTGGTGCAAAACTGGTAGTAAAGCCGGGAAGACAACTAAATTGAAGTAACACAAGGAAAATAATAAGAATGTACAACTCACTTGAATTTGTACAGAGAGGAATATTTACTTACCCAAAAAAAATAAAAGCATTTTGAAAAAATACAGCAAGCCCAGGATACACCACTGGACCACCTGCAAAAACACAAACAGCATTATTTCTTTTGCAAAAGCATTATCTGTAATATAAGAAATACCCTGCACACAAAATAAAAATGATATGGCTATATACTTAAGTTATACTGGTGTTAGCAACAGTGCAGAACTACTATGCACTGCTTACATAAAACTGGGAATTCACAATGAAACATTACCATTTGCTAACATATCCCCAGACCTGCTCCCCAGGATATGCAAGTGAGAAGAAAGACACAGTATTATGGCGAGGTGTCCTTTTGGAATAAATGATGATGGGTAAGGTAAAATAGGAGAGGAAATAAATGTGAATTATTTGTCAAGATTGGCATTATACTGCTATATTAGGTGCAGTCAGCCAGCAAGTACGAGAAGAAATACATCCTACCTTTTGCCACATAACCGCCAAACAATATCCACATGGATGCAATCAGAGAACCAAAAGACAACATGAAACCGATGAACAGCCAAATACGAGCTCCTGGAAAATGAAAACATGTATCCTCACTACATGTATTCCGCACAAGGAGATTAATTCACATTTACTGTCATCTAACATAGGATAGTGACACATTGGGTTTATAATATACATTTCTTTTAATTCTGCCATTTATCGTAATGAATGGATGTTATGAATCCATGTCACACCAGCATGCATACATTGTACAAATACTTTATGTACAGTGTATAAATGCTAGTATAACATGGAAACTTCATTCACCATGATGCAGATGGATTAAATGCTGCATTCAGAAAGCAGGTGGACAGAGAGATAGTGTAATCCAATAATTAAGAGACACCACTCTTGTCTTTTTCAATTTACACTGCAGTTATTAATAACATCATGAGCACCATTGCAAAAATATAATTAGCTTTTCAGCAGTCTGCAGGAGATGACTGCATACAGGGTAAAGTCCTTACATAGTAAAACTCCTAGGCTGGATACACACGTGTTCTAATGAGCCACTTATATCAAAGGAAGGGGATTTGTGTATATAATCCTGTACTGTGTAGAGCGGCCGATGCCAGACAGAGGCCGGTGTCTAGACTGGGGGACTATATCTAATTTGTGTCAGGTTGTCTGGTGTCATCCTGATGGAAAGTACACTCCTCATTTCTTTATTGTGATGTAACAATAAAAGAACCGTTTATACAGCAATAAGTTGTCTGTGTGTGCATCACCAGAGGGGTGCCGGTGTCACAATATATATTAGTATAAATATCTACATATATTTACATACCCTCTCAGATCCTTTAGAACAGGTAATTGTGGTTACCTAGTACAGCTTACATACATTACTTTGTATTACCTGTTTGTCCCAAACATCCTTCACTATAGCCGTCGCCACGAACCTGTCCATTGGACACTGCATTTATCCTGCAAATGTGAATGTTAATCTCTTTTAATTTACATGGTTATAACTGGAGAGCTGTAATGTCATTAAAGTTCTATCTATTTTGTAAGCTAATATACTCGCAAGCATCGTAGTTATGTGTCATGTATAAAAGCTTTTAACATATAGCTGTATATTTAAATAATAGAATATACTTGTAAGTGTTTAATATATACATTATATAACATATTATACCTATATTTAAATAGGCCTACTATTGAATTCAACTTTAACATTGAGAGGTGTATGCGGAAAAGGAAAATGCTGAACATACTTACATTAAAAAAGCTACAGTGGCTATCACCCCACAGGCATGATATGAGTGATTCAGCTCTGCCTGAGTGGGATACTTAACAGCAGCATCGATGATGATCCACCAGCCTGTGAAGAACTGAACAAACAATAAAGTTTTACCATCAACATAATCTCTGCTGGACCATCCACCCTTCATTAACAATTGATAAATAACACAGTAGTATAAAGTCATGTCTACCTACAAGTTGACACACAGCAAACATGGTCAATCAGAAAAGCAGAAATGGAGCAGCTGTATACATGATATACTGTCAAAACAAACAATATAAGTTACTCGACAAAGTAGGCGCACACACACACACACAAAACTCGACAACTTACAAGAACTCCAGAAGCAATGGATGCTATTGTGTTCCTCTTCTCGCCCCAGTCTATGCACTCTGAGCAGCGTAACGTGTCAAAAAATCCAGACATTCCGACGAGTCCTACAAATAGAACCACAGAACATAAGGTAATAGTGCACATAACAGATAGCAATGCAGCTATGTATGTAGCATGGTAATAAACCATATGTCCAAGTATCTTTTTCTTTTTTTGCTTACTTGTCCATGTAATGGTGAGGTGCACAGTTCAATTTATTATACAATACATAGTAAAATCCTTTCAGTGAGCAGTGGTTTTTGCAGGTTTCAAGGTAAGACCATGTTAATAGTACTAAACAATAATAGTTTAAAGAAGCCATCACATTTAACATCTTGTACATATAAAGTTTCCTAGGAAGGCTGCAAGCTCTAATTATGACTGCAATGTCCATCGAATGATGTATTCTATGCTGTTCACATACATCATTAAATACTGCCTAAAACACTTATTTTGTCATTTTCACTGCATCTGCAAAGTAAAACCGTTTTCTAAGAAATGTCTCAACAGGCAATCCTGGGGTCTATATGCACATTTTTAAGTTGATATGGTGACACCCAGATAAATGGAGTACCACTGTTTTGGACAGGAAAAGGAGGGGGCATAGACACCTAGTTGAAAAATGGGTTACACTGGATTTACTTTTAGAATAAATGTATATAAATAATACTATATTAAAAAAATACACATTCATCTAGCGCAAACAGACATTTAATGAAAATAACTAAAAAAAGGAAAGAAAACACCAAAGGAAACCAATAAATTATGTTTACTACAATATGAACAGTTAAAGCTGGTGGGTATTACAAAATTCCTATTACAGTATATATTGGTGAAGGCGCTGAGTCTAATCATGTGAAATCATTCACATGATTTCACAGATGACTAGGACTACAACAGGGATGGCTAGTTGGAATTTCATAACTCTGAAAATACTTTAAGGTTACAAAAAGGAATGATGACAAATATGTTGTAGTACTTTCTGGATTATTAAAGCTCATTATTGATATACTGTATAGTTGTAATACATATGCACTTCGGATACACCTTAAAAACGTTACATGCAAAATGTATCATTGTTAGGGAATAATACTAATAGGGCCACTATAAAGGATTCTTTATAATTCAGTATATGACAGCAGCATACATTGTAATACTAATACTGTACATGTGTGCGATGCCCATAACAAAACAAATCAACACGAACGAGCTGTCCTTTGTGCTATCGTTCCTTTTACTGTGACGCGTTATGTAGGAGCTGTACGGTTCCCCTACACCGCTCACAACCACAGTTAGTGGGTTGTTTACTGATAGCAGAGGATACAGTATTTCAATCCAACTCAATACAATAAATACAAATTCCTAACAAACCTTTGCGATCCAGCCGAGTGAAAAACAATGTTCACGGTGCCAGTGACGCAGACGCAGTACGTGCCAATCCCCAATAGAGGAAACTGAGAACTGAAGTCACTGGGCGGCCATGTTGGTTAAGGAAGGGGGATGGAACAGCTGTGTCTGGACTAGGCGGATACACCGCAATATGAATGTGTGACCATTGACCCATCACAGCCTGCTTCTGTTAATATTTGGGAAAGCCGATTTAACCAGAAATAAAACCATACATTTTGTCGTTACAACAGCCGTCCATCTTGGTAAAGGACAGAAGGGGGAAGTGTAATAGTGTAACTACAACGGAGAAGTTTATCTCACACGTTTTGAGAGAGGAAGGGACATTAAAGGGACATTGAAGTAGAACTACTAAATATAAACAAAATCTGTATTGGGAAGGAGGATAACAAATTTTAGTTATTTTTTATCCTAGTCACTGATTTGCTTAAAAATACATGTGCTGTTAGCAGCAATTATGCTGTTGTAGACTTTTTAACCTTTTACCTTTTTGCCTGTGTTTGTTTTGCCCCTTAGGCCAAATGCCTTTTGGTGGACTTTGTCTGTAATTGAGATGAGTAATTGGAGGTACTGTCTATAAATAAAAGATAATAAAATACTGTCCTAAAGACGAATAAGTGACAGGATTGGCGGATTTAAAAATTGGCCTCAAAGGTAATGTGTTAGGTTTAAGTGTTCTATCCTGGGAAGTTCTGGAGATGCTAAAGATGTTAGAGGTTTGGGTTTAAGTAATCTGATGCCTTACACTAACCTAACTGCGTACTAAGTGGTCTGTTTGACTATGACTAGTGTCCGAGTTGAATGTTCCAAGTCCTCATGATAGCCTTGACCTTTTTTAGTAGTTGAATGGAGGTACACTGAGCTTAAGGCTGAGACAACAAGACAGCTGCAGTTGAGAGATAGGCATGGCAGAGTTTTGAGTGGCAGACTATCAATAATCATCCAGAGCTGCAAAGATGTTGAGTACATTTGCAGGCATGTTGGGATTGATTGTGTGCCAAGCCCTAAAATGCTGAGTCAACCTGTTTAGTGAGTGTACATCATCGGTAAAACACTGTCATTTATTTGTAACTACCAATAGCTGGAGGTGTTCTATAAAGGATACACTGTATAGCGAGATAATGTCATGCCCATTATGTTAACAACTTTGATGTGAACTGTCCTTTATGCCTGTGTCATCAGCAAAGACTGGTTTTCAAACATTCATATGCAAGGTTGCATCTATCCTTTCTACCCAAAGAGCCTAGGGATATGGAGAGACAGAACTAGCCTGGAGGGAGGTAAGTGCACTTGTAACGGGCACCTACATCACAATCCAGTGAGAAAGTGACTATAACTGTTTACGTATCACACTTTTGTCTAACATAATCCTTTACAAACAGTATAAATGTTCTGCTTCCAATTTCCCCACTTAGGGGGGATTCAGTTAGCCGCCCGGTGTCTCCGGAAGATCCGCGAGACACCTTGTGGCAGACATTTGACAGAAATCACCTGTCATTTTTCCTCGCACTCCAAAATGAGCGGGGGTTTCTACCGTAATTGCAGCCAATGTGCCACATCGCTGCAGATTATACTCCTCCCTTAATTTGTTATTGCATTTATCTGTGCCAAATAAATTAACTGATCTTCTAACAAATAAACTTACACTAACATTAATTAATTCAACACAAGAAGGTGGTCATTTTAGATGGTTCACGAAATTGTAGTGCAAATATCATTTTGTGACATCATTTACTCATTTTTGTGCATAGTTTTCTAGGAGACACCCAAATTTGAGGAAGAACTCCCCTAACATCCGAGCGAGCAGGCACATACCTGCCTGCAAGATGAGTGGAGACATGCCATGATAACATAAACCTCATCATCAAGCAATGCCCATATCTATGACCTCTACGTGGGCAGGGGTATGATGTCGCATTTAGTTTAATTGTACGCCTTCTCAGACATCTACAGGAGGTATGAAAAGTAGGCAAGTATGGCCTATTGAGCCATTTGTAGTATTTAGTATCTTCTGATAGGAATAGTTTTGCAGGTCTTGGCATTTCTTGGCAAGTGAGGGCTAGGCTTATAAATGTGCCTACTTATCCACCTACATGCAAAAATTAGATTTCATTTTGCAGGACAAGATTATTTAAATGAAATTCAAGGGGTGATAAAGGCTAATTCCCTGTTTAGCAGGGCATGTTCTTCCCTGGAAATTACTTAAATTTTATGGGTATATCACTTTCAAATAATAGTAAACAAAAGGCAAGTTGCTCAATCAATTCTATAGGTAGCAAAGTTGGTCAAAAAAAACAAATTGGAAGTGGCATATGGCTTACCATATATATGCAAATGTATGCAATTGAGACTTCTGCATTTTATTAATTCTTTAGAAGCAAGTTTAAATAATTAATTTTGTTGCTAGTAAGTGTGTGTTGGGGTATTCTATTTCTTTTTTTGTTTGTATTTAGCCACTTCCTTACAAGCGCCTTTGCTGCCTATGAATTTATTGAGCAACTTAGCCTTTGTATACTACTATTTATGAGGCTTGAGGCTGTCGCTAGGGATGTTGCTTCTGTGCCTAGTGACACAACAATTGGTGATGCTGACTCTGTTGACCTAGCACTGTCTGGTGTTGCAGAACTGGATGAAGCACCAATTCCCTGTCATTGCCCCATTAGCACCGAAGGATGCATGTCATTATAAAGCTGGCCTTGCTAAAGAAAAAGATTGCAATCTCGTAATACTTCGTTCTGCTCTGGGCCCTACTCTCTTTTGTCATCGCATAGCTCAAAGCAGAATAACAGAGTTTAAATGAATGTGCTATCCATTTCTGCTTAGTAGTCAGCAGCTCTACAAGGAAAACGAGATCTGAAGATAAAAAACTAAAAATACTGTGTCCGTGAATAATAATAGCAATTTTTAACAAAACATGGAAAAGCAAATGCTAAAAGCAAACATAAAATAAGTGCTGAAATAAACAGTACTTTACGATGAAAAGTTGTAAAGTTAAACAGATAATGGGGTTGATGCAGAATAGGACATTATGCAAACTGGGTATGCTAGGTTGCATAATGTAATAATCTTGTGTGAAATCGATCTACGCATACCCAGAAAGGGGGCACACGCATATGCGCTTAAGTAGAAATGTGCGTTTCTGGTACTTGGATACATGTGGCGAAGGGGCATTCAATCATATAGTATAGTAACAAGTATAGTAAAGGCATGTTAACACAAATGCATCTCATGCAGGCCTGTTGAAACAAACATATTTGCCTGTTAAGATGTATATCTTTTACACCTGCTATTGGGCAGGTGAAAAACTTGCTGATGATGACTTGTTGGAAACCAGACATATTTGAAACTGAAGTAGACGCATCTGGAGATGTGTACAGCTCTGTATATGGGCAGAAATATGCTGTTTTTCTGTACTGTTTTTTTTAAGAGTAATTTACTCCTGTTTCGTGTCCTGCTCTGCATCAGCCCCAATGTCCAGAACTGAGAAACTGGGGAGCAGGAGTAGAAGCCCAGAAGCAAAGACTACTGATGAAATCCTGAGGCTAGGTAGAACCTATAATTAGGAATACAGATAGATAAGATGGTCTACAGCTGTTGTTGCTGATGAAATCCTGTGGAGCTGGGTTAGCACCGTTGAATCAGAAACACAAATGGATAATATGGTCTGCAGCAGCGGTTGGTGGTGAAATCCTGTGGAGCTGGGTAGCACCGTTGAATCAGGAACACAAGTAGATAAGCAGGTATACAAAAGCCAGTACTGGGACATGTCTAACCAAGAGGAGAGACCTGAAGATCTGGTAACTTGGTAGAGAAGCAGGTGCTTTAAATAGACAGAGCTTACAGGGAATTAGCCAATCAAGAGAATGCAGGAAGTATTGAGCAGACCAGGTGTGTGCTTGCTCAGTTCAGCCCAGCAAGTGAATGCAGAAAGTGGGAAACAGGTGAGAACAGTCCATAATGCAGGTTTAGCTGGTGCAATGTGTGACAATTTTCCTATATGACATACTCTTTATGAAGAGTTTTGTTCAATCACCTGACCACTTTCAGCAGAGCTTTTTTTAGGATATTAATACAACCAAGATGATTATGATATGACTGTTGTAGTGAAAAGGGAGGAAGTACAATTATAGGATCAACCCATATTATAACTGTGGTTAATAAAGCATAACCATAAGGGACTGCATTGTAAATACTGTATATCAAATGAAACTGTCAGGTTTGCCATGGAATGGGTTGGATCCCTCTTGATTCTGCTGGGATTGGTACTACTCCCAGAGGCGCGGAGTCTAACAGTGCAGATGGTTTTCGCCAGGGATCCCCGCAAGGGAATTTGTACTTTGCGGCTTCTGCACTGCAGGTAGCGGCCCTCTAGGGAAGTACCCAACGAGACCTGAGAGAATAGAATAACTGTGATGCACTTTGAAGTAATGCAACAGCAGAGCGATAACTCTGTGAATAGATTAACTTGACAGTAGTTGAAAGAGGATGGTCTGCGGAGAGTGACTACTAGGCAGTGGAGACAGTACCAACATGCAATAGTCTGCGGACCAAAACACAGGAGATGCTGAAGACAGGATGCAATGGTCTGCGGAGTGTTGCCACTGGACAGTGAAGGTAGCACACAGGATGCGATAGTCTGCGGACCGATTCATCGGGGGTGCTGGAGACGCAGGGAGCCAAGTCCTACAGAGACAGGAAACTGACTAAAGGAACTGGCAGCTAGACGAGGAGGGAGGTGCTAGTTATAGTGCCGGCAATGAATGAGCAGCAAAAAGGAGAGGGACAGAAGGCTAGAAAGGCAAACGGTTCTGTGCGTGCGCAGAACCGCCGAAGACATGGCCGCCAGGAGCAGCTGCACGGAGTGGGGACAGGAGAGCAGGTAGGCGCATCAGACCTCGGGCGGTGAACCCAAGGGTCCAGCGTGTGACAGAATCCATTTAGTAAGAGGGTAATGCAAATTACTTCAAAGCAAAGCCTGCTCACAGGGCTAATGGCGTAACTCAATGTGTAAAATGGGAGGCCAGAAATACTGGCCTGTGTTTATTTGGTGGCTCTGCAGACCTAAGGACTACAAGATAACATTGTCACCGTTAGGGGGGAATGAACAGCTTCTGATGTCCTGGTACTGGAGTGGTTTTTGGCACCTTAAGAGATTTTAAGGAATCGAGCTAGCAGGGGATCTTACTCCATGGGCTATGACCACATGATGGCTTGCTATATTTTATATAAGCAAATATAATTATATTTCCAAAATGCCACTTAAAATTAATATAATTATCGATCAACCACATATTCGTAATTAGTATGATGAAGGCCAGCCCATACGTCAAATAAAGCTGTCTGTCATGTAGGGCAAGAGAGGAAATGAGTATCAGCTCAACTAATACTGTTGACCTATCTCTGTTTGGAATCTAGATTGGTAAATTTGTATTGGATTTATTAATGATAAAATTGGGTCTGTGTGACACTCTCCAGGAAAGATATGTTACATTTTAGCATTGGGTATTAAACAGGGAAGATGTAAATTGAGGTTGTAACATTATGTCACATGTCTCCCCTGGAGACCAACCTCTGTAGGAGGAGAAAGGTGACAAACTGTCTTTAAAAGAGGAGACCACTTACAAGAGATTGTCAGACTTTTGGAAATCAATCAAAATTGATAAGCTGTCCATCTATCAAGCCAATTTCCCTTGGTACAGATTATACAACTCATATGTAAGTTTATACTCTGAAACTTTATCCTTTTATTTTACATGTTTTGCTTATGTTATGTCATCTTTTATTAATTGTTTTTATAACCTGTTAGCATTGTACTTTTTTGTGTACAAAATCTGAAATGTAATAAGTACTCTAAATAAATGTATAACTATTGTAAATAAATAAATAAATGTAATTATTGCTCTAAATGAATTCACTGCCTATATAGAATAGGTTGTTTGCTTGGCTGTGTTAACCCTTTAAATACCAGTGTGGAAATTGTTAACTATTTTAGCTAACAGAGCGTAGAGTTTGCACAATTGGGTAATTAAGTTATATGCGTTCTATGGGCCTTATACGTAAATGGTGGCAGTTGAGGAGAGGTGTGGAAGTGTGTGCCTGTGTTGGGGAATGGACGAGTTAAATTTTAGGCAAGATTTAGGCTGGAATCCTGTGTGTAAAGTAAAATCATGAGGGCGCAGAGTATGGTTAGTGACAGGTAAAGATAGTTAGCAGCGGTTTCCTGACAAAATTGAGGAAAGAAATGCATAAAGGTTATGTATTAAACATTGGATATTTTCGCTGGAAGACTAAGGGCCAGATTTACTAAGCTGCGGGTTTGAAAAAGTGGGGATGTTGCCTATAGCAACCAATCAGATTCTAGCTGTCATTTTGTAGAATGTACTAAATACATGAAAGCTAGAATCTGATTGGTTGCTATAGGCAACATCCCCACTTTTTCAAACCCGCAGCTTAGTAAATTTAGCCCTAAGTGTTATTGGCTTTTTTGTACGCGTCCATAGGAGGGATCCTGGCACCTGTTTCTCTTCTCCGGCAGTCATTTAGGACGAACGGCGTGCCAGTATACCGACCCCTGTACTATAGGATCCTGCTTCTCTAGGGCCAAGACCTTTTTAACCCTCACCACTTCTCAAACCCTCCTCTTATCTATGGGAACTAGCTCCGTATTTGGTTGGAGACTGGAGAGAGTAGCCAAACTATGAGGAACTGCGCCATCAGTTTATATTAGAAAAGCATCCATACAATCGCATTCAATCACATCAAAGTCTAGATTTATTCCCAGTGTTAAATAACTGAGGCATTACATGCAAGAAACTTATTTTATTAACCACCAGGATCAAAAATTGAGTTATAGGGGGGTATTCAATTAGGATTTGCGGCCGCAATTACACGCGGCCGCACTGGTCCCGGTACCGCAAAATTGCAGCTCTGTGATGCTGTGGTACCGTAATTGTACTTTATAGGCGCAGCAGGACGTAATCGCGACCGTGAATCCTAATTAAATACCCCCCATAGTGTTCTGTTAGCAAATATCATTCAAATTCTGAAAGTATACCACAACAGATTGACCACAACATTACCATATATGCATATTTAGTCGGAATACATTATACTAGAAGTGAATGAGCTGTATTTTTTCTATTAAATATCCTAGCTGGGAACTGTTAGTGGTAGCTTTAGTTGATAGTATACGTTGTTGAAAGCTAACCCTGTTTTAGATAGACTTTATTTCACTGCATTGTGTTAATGTTTTATCCTGCAATTTCACTGTGATTACTGTATCACCTTCACCAACTACTTCGCTATTTTTATTCACACACCCCTATCAAAAACATTGTTTCCTCAAATGATTGTGCCATGTTAGCTTGTCCCCCTCTACCATATGTCTATGGGTATTATCTGTTTTTCAAGTCAAACAGAGATTCTTCCAGGATGACACCTTCTGGAATGGAGATATCGCCAACAACCTGCTGCAAGCCTACTGAAAAGACCCAAATGGAGACACTGCAACACCACTGGTGAGTGACATTTCAAGCCTTGTTTACATACACCTGGAGCAGGCCTGTTTATGGTTTACAACAGGTGGGTTTTAAAGAAGGAAATAGAAGACACATTCAATTTATATTTTAAAAATCCGAAAGATCAAGTTAAAGGAAGCTAAAAACTAAAATTGCACCCAAAATTGTTTTAAGTGGTGCTTTGAGTATGCTAGGACTGCACAAGAAAGACGAAAAAAAGCTCTTATTTTATATTTAACAAAGTGTTTTTATTTTTACTCTTTTGGTATAATGGGTGGGGTCTTAGAGACACCTATCTATTATACTGGACCAATGGGTAGCAACGTTGCTGCTTGAGGGGTCCCAGTCTTGTTTATTATGCCAGTTCCCACAGCTTGGGAAGGCCCAGCACTTTTGTGAGACTGGGCTGGTAGCATCTGGGAGAAGGGAATTCCCTTTCATACAAACACCAGTCCTGTGCTGAATCAATTCACCCATCTCTACTAATGACAGCACATGTCGCTCACTAGTGCGATGTTCAGCTGAGGGGTGGGGCCTGAACATTTTATGGGAATAGCAGCTTATAGGGATCAGAATTGATTATTTGTTTGTAAAACTATCAGTAAAAATTATTTCAACAGTTTATGCATACCTAAACATTACTGATCTTGCATCTGTTCCTATAACTCCTCTTTTAACATAGGAAATATATATGGTAATGCCAAGTATTTCTTGGCATGCCATTGCGTAGCATGTAAAGGAGTCAAAAATTCAGACATTGATTCAACAGTTTGATTTTAGCTAATTAGCTATTTCTGATTGGCGTAACATAACATGTAAAGTTTGCTCAACCCAGAGAACATTTAAATCTGGGCAGTATTATTATGGCCAGTGGAGAATTTTCTTCTAGGCTGGATGGAGACATTTTATGCTTGGTCCTACCAAGCATTTCATTTGCTGACTTGCAAAATTAATATTTCCATAGGCACATCAAGTGTCATAGTAAAAGATACAATATTACATAGTGAATTTATCCAACTGAATATTCAATCAATATATATAACACCTTGCATGTCAACATGCAGGGAATATTCAATTAGCAGCGGAGTGCCTCCGGGATAGGTTGCAAAGTAACACCACAGATTTCTTGGAGTGCGAGGAGAATCTGCGATGTTGAGGTACCGTAGTACTGGAAAACATGGTACCATAGAACCGGAAAACAAGGCGATTAGGAAATGGTACATGTACTGAAGCAATTACTATAGACTTCTAGGTGTAAATGTATCAAACTACGAGTTTTCTGTGGGTATGAAAAGTGGAGATGTTGCCTTTAGCAACTAATCAGATCTAGGGGTAAATGTATGAAAGTCCGATTTTTTTAACTCGCCGGAAATCGGCGACTTTGCAGTGAAAATTTAAGGCGATGGCTTGTAAAGGCAAACTTGCCTTTACAAGCCATCTCCGCTTTAAATTTTCAATTTCCGGCGAGTTGAAAGAATCGGAGGATGATACATTTACCGCCTAGTTATAATTTATTTAGTACATTCTGCAAAATAATAGCTAGAATCTGATTGGTTGCTGCAGGCAACATCTCCACTTTACAAACCCGCTGGAAACTCTCAGCTTGATACATTTACCCCTAGACTACTAGAATATATAATATAATGTATATGTATTGTCTCTAGGCTGTTAGTTCCAGCATAGCTCCCATTTAATTTTTGTAATTTAGGACAGCCTCTAAAAAGCCCACCCTCTGCCCCCACCCCTTTCCCTATACACACACTGCACATGCTCTCTGTTGCGAGTGGGAAGCACCTCCCAACAACTCTAGCAGTACTGTCAGGACGGTGGGACAGTACCCACTGTCTGTCAGTATCTGTTCTGTCCCGCTTAGAATAGGACCGTTAGGAAGTATGACTTCCACTAAGGTACTAAGTGTATACCTATGTGAATCATGGACCTTCCCCAGTAGAAGATGTTGCATAAGACAAGATATCATTGCTTAAAGTTTTAACCCAGGAAACCCTATATTTTCTTTGCTAAATAAGTTATAGTAGACATGAGCAAAATCGCAACAAAATGTAGTGCAAATCAAGATTCTCTGCAGCACAGGCCATTTCGCAGAAGTGCCAAAATTCCGAAAAATATATTCTTCAAGTTCCTTTTTTCCTTTGCCATTGCGCCAATTGTAAATTCACATATTGCAGAATGTATTGTATCTATGAATAGTTCATTTATTCTGCTGAGTGGTGTGGTTCGGATAGGACTTACAACACTTAAATTCTACTGGTGAAATGTGGCAATTTCACGGCCAGTTGCAGAATGAGGCAAATATTTCACAGCAGTTTTGAAAATTTTGCTCATCTCAAAATCCTTTTTACCTCAAATATAGTGAGCAATATCTTAGCTGTATAAATGGTTTCCATGTAAACAAAGTATGTTGCAAATGCACATCAGAGTGATGTCATAAAGCCTAGAATGTTATATTGTCTGTCTTATCCTCTTGACCACAAGCAATCTCTTTTCTGTTATAAAGGTCCTTACATCCCTATTACAGAAAAAAGTAGCCGGTATTTCTAAAAAAAAACCTATGGCTGGTCTGACGGTAAGTAGAAATGTTTTATTAACTTTATATATAATAATAAAACTCCAAAGTTCCCTTCACTTCTAGAGTCCCGGACTGCCTATCTCTCCTAGTTACTGTTCCATTTCCTAACCTACAATCAACATAGCTTCCAACCTTCAAATTACTTTTGCTCTGTCTGCTTAGAGGCGATTCTAATCCCTCTACCAAATTATCGTTTGTACAATTCTGTGGAGAATAATAATGCTAATGCACAGGTCACATTCTACATCATCCATTCTCTATGTAGCAATACATTGATGAAAAATTGCCTGATATAGTACATTTAGTCTGACACTTGCTTAATAAAATACTTACATTGACATAAGGGCATAGCACACTCTTGTTTTTACTATACTATATCTAGAATCTTCCATATTTATTCACTATAAATGTTCTTACATTTTACAGATAACTGATCTAGATGATGTGCCGACCCACATGGTAGAAACAAGCATGGATCCCAAAGTTTCGGAGAAAAATCTTAGGCCACGCATTGCCTGGGAACCTAGAGATGAAGAAGAACAAAAGGTTAAGGATCATTACTATACATAAAAAGGAAAATAAACCCTATTGATTAGTAGGGATTATTTTAATTTTGTACTTTTATATATATACACTTAACATATACCTGCTTGACAAAACATTATCCATACCAGTGGCACCTATTTTCCTTTAATTTTCATTTAAATGCCTGTCACCTAGTTACCTACCACCACCACCGCCTCATTCGGACTGTCTGCCACTACCCTTCAGGAACACTGTTCAAAGGTGTTTCACCAAGTCAGCACCTCTTTTGCATACAGATAAACAATAATGATTTTTTTTTATATTGTTAGGTCCCATTTGTTACCAATGTGGGGATAATACCAAAAATTACTTATTTGTGACCCAGTTATATGGTCTATTTGTTTTTTTTATGTAAAATAAGGGTAAATGCATGTTTGAGAAGTTAATGTTTGTTAATGACAAGCGACCATAATAAATCCATGTATGCATATTTCTTTTTACTTCAATAATGACCCAGTATTTGTCTGGTAGGGACCTTAATAGAATAATAGTTTGTTTAATGTTATTATTTGCTGAGCTATTGAGGAGGGTTGAGGGAAGTAGGGTCAAAACACATAATTTTAATAGGGGGATCAAACTTTGACTTTTACTAGAATATATATAAGCTACGCACAGTATATGCTCACTCTATGGAAACTACACCCAGTATACATAACATTTTATATATATATATATATATATATATATATATATACATATATATATATATATATAATATATATATATATATATATATATATATATATATATATATATATATATATATATAATTACTCTAGAAATTATCCTAGAGCCTAGAAATCACCCTGAAAAAGGAAGCCAGTGCTTGCATAATACTAAATATGACAATGAAACAGCCTGACTTCATATTTTAAGCAGTGGGTTT
Organism: Mixophyes fleayi; assembly: GCF_038048845.1. Taxonomy (NCBI): domain Eukaryota; kingdom Metazoa; phylum Chordata; class Amphibia; order Anura; family Limnodynastidae; genus Mixophyes; species Mixophyes fleayi. Next base: position 202,044,562 of record NC_134403.1, read on the forward strand.
GGTGCAGAGGGGGGATTATTACTACCTGTAACACCCCCAGCACTTCCCTATGAACATTGGAGACAGTGATTTTGTTGACTGGCACAAAACATGCTATTAAACAATCTGCCTATTTCTTACACAACTGTCTAGTAACTGTGCTTAGGCAACCGGTTTCACATACAGTTTGTGTTTTGGCTCCGCAGATAACAAAACATGATGGTGTTTCTTATACGTTGGTAGAGGAATATGTGTCAACAGACACCCCTGAAGAGAACCCGAACTCAAGAATTGCAAGGGAAGAGAAAAAAGTGATGCATTGGAAATCTGCCATAAAGGTAAATGGAAAGTGATTTTTATTTCAGTTGCATCTTTAACACTAAGCCTGGCCTAAGGCTAAATTCACATTTTATCTTATTACATATCGGAGCTGGTAAAAGCCTGACAAATTATGTTTGCATATATTTAGCTCTTATTTTTATGCTCCTGCATGGCTCTCGGCCAGATTGTTTCTTGCTCAGGTACTGGCACCAGCAAACAGTGCTGAGGAGTTTCAAATCCTTATCTGGACTTTGGTCCCGAACCAATGAGACCATCGCGCCTGTACACAAGCAGACATATCTATATATCTATACATATATATATATATATATATATATATATATATATATATATATATATATCAGACATATTTATACCTCCAATATTAAATTCTGCTTCGAAAGGAGGGGAAGTCAACTGTAATGTAGCCTCACTTTCTGAAAAGGAGGTGCAGAGCAGGGCACAGCGGAGCCGCAGGCAGCAAGAGGAGGCAGACGGATGGCCTGCTATGGAAGCGAGGGGTGGGTTATTCTCCCAAGAAAGTTAAGGGATCCTATCAAAATTATGTTATGTGGCTTGTAAGTTTTCATTTATACCTCTACAGGTAGATGTTGTAGTATCTTTCAAAGTTACTGAGACCTCCCTTATAGGATGCAACCATTCTAGGCATTAAGTACAGGCAAGTTGGCTTCAGAACTATTTTTCCTCTTCAATCCTCCATGGCTGCCATAACAATGGGTAAGTTCCTTTCTAGTTTAGGTAGAGACAGGTTCAGTAAAAACGCCACAGAAAGTATACAATGCAGCTCCTACTCTTCCCCTGCATCTTTTCTGTCTCTAGTTAGGTTATATTCTGTAGTGCTGGGGCGCACCCTCCGAGTCATAAGCTGAGGACTGTGCTGGTTACCCAGGAAACTCCAGTCTGCTACCTGGTCTGGTGTATAGTTTGTGCACCTCACTTGCTGTCCAGCTTCAAAATTCCTGTGGATATTCTGCCCGAATTTTGACTGATCTTTGTTATAACCTTTGGCTTGTTCTGGAACCTGCTTGTTTTCTGATTTCCCCTGACCTCTGCCTGTCTTCTGGATTCTCCTTGCTTGCAACTTGAACTGACCTTTGACCTATCCCTGGATAACCTGAATGCTACGGACCCATGACCCTTGGACTGTTCCTGGATATTGTCTCCTGTGTTCCGGTTACTTCTCCTACCTTCGCGCTATGGTATTTGCACATAAACCTTTACTAAACAAGTGTTAAGACCTAGAGGCATCTGAGTACCTGTAAGCATGACTAACTCTATCGGAAAGTCAGCTGCTATAGGCCAAGACCTCTCACTATCTGATCTACAAGTTTATGTCAGTGGCCGTTAGCCATAACAGATATATCTGATAATCTGTGAATGTGCTGTAAATTCAACTTTCAGATTATTATGGGACAGTCAGGCAAAGATTCAGCATGACATTGCAATATTGCAATATATGACATATTTGACACTTACAAGTAGCTCCTTTATATAAGGCAGTATTGTATTGCCTGAAAAACATTTAATCATTTTAAAACACATTGGACTAAAAATGGTTGTATTTTTTGTTTAATATGTTAGGTGCTTTCATCATTTGCACAAAACCTGTTTACTTATGCATTGGTTAAGGATGGTACATTTTATTATTATGCTTCTGTTTTTAGTATGTTGGATTGTGCAGGTCTCACTTTTTCATATTATATCCAGGAACATGTTCACCCTTTGACAAAAAGCTCCCAACAGTCATTAAACACATTAGAAGTGATTACATGACTTCCGGTGGGCGGTTAACCAAGCTGGCAGCATTTTAACTTCTTTCCAAGCGCTCCTCTCAAATCCATCGGCATCACCCATCTCAAAACCCAGAATTTCTGTGTTCTGAATCTTCATCGGTGCAGTACACCAACAACAGAGTGGTTCTGAGATGTTGATTGCCCGAGAGAAGTGCTCCGATATTGCTGCGGAGTCTGGCCGTGTCTTCGGGCCCGTCCTCATTCGTCTATCACTCATGTGACATAATACCTCCGCTGCAGCAGTACTGGAGCTTAATATCTCTCCTTGCTTGTACCCAAAAGAAAACTGGTAGTAAATTCGGGAATCGCCTCGGAACTATGAGTCTGCCGCAACATACATAGGCATACAAACATACGCAAAACCACTGATAGCAAGGCACTTTATCTGGACTACTACTAACAAATACCCAGTGGGCCGTGTTGACCAGTGGTCATCTAGTCGAATTCAAGCCGGAGCTCTGGTGACACGTGCGATGTTGGCCGTATCATATTCGGAGCCTGTCCAGACTGCCGACATTTGTTAACAACACCTGATGGCTCTGCTGTGACCCGCCGCCTATGTCATTGCTACAAATCTGGCCAGCGATCCTGAGTGCTTGTGCCCGAGAGAAGTGCTCCGATACTATCCCGGAATCTGGCCTTATCTTAGGACTCACCCTACATTGCCTATCACTCACGTGATATCAGACCGCTACTGCAGCAGCACTAAAACTCAAAAAACCTCCTCCCTGTCACTCACCGGACTGTGAGTGCTACTTCTAAGGTAGCTAGGAACCGTGTCCGTCCATTATAATGAGGTACTGCGCATGTGCAGTCCCTTCTAACCTTCAGTTCTGTTCCTTTAACTTAATTGGCTGATCAGGCAACACTCCCTATATTAAGCACCTGTGGTCAATACCACGTTGCCTGATCTTGGAGTCTCATTCCTCATGAGTCTCTGAAGGTGTTCCAGTGCCTCCTCGTGTGTTCGGCTTATGCTGATTCCTGTTTGCCGTTTGTGGTTTCCAGACCATTTCTACTCCTCGTGTTCCTAGTGACTTCAGCAGCTGATTCCTATCCGCTGCCTCCGTATATCTACAGTTACAGATTACTGCAAACTCTCCTGTGTTTCATCGTCACTCCAGCAGCTGATTCCTATCCGCTGCCTCCGTATATCTACAGTTACAGATTACTGCAAACTCTCCTGTGTTTCATCGTCACTCCAGCAGCTGATTCCTATCCGCTGCCTCCGTATATCTACAGTTACAGATTACTGCAAACTCTCCTGTGTTTCATCGTCACTCCAGCAGCTGATTCCTATCCGCTGCCTCCGTATATCTACAATTACAGATTACTTCAAACTCTCCTGTGTTTCATCGTGACTCCAGCAGCTGATTCCTATCCGCTGCCTCCGTGTGTCTAACAAGTTACAGATCTCTCCAACTTTCCTGTGTTACATCGCTACTGTTCCAGCTGATTCCTGTTAGCTACTTCAGCGTGTCTACAGAGTCCTGCTCATCTCAGCGATCCAGTCTGCATTCTACCTGCCGTCAGCTGACCCGCTGCCTACTGCTTCTACAGTGTGTCCATTTGTGTCAACTTGCCTGTTAGCATCGAGTCTACGCTCCTCGGCTTCCAGCTCTGCTACATCGCTTCAGCTCTCCCGTGGTCTCCTGCTGTTCAATTCGATATACTACTGCTTCCTGAGTATTTTGTCGTCCTTGCTGGCCTACGTACAGTGCGCTGCACCTACCTGCCGCCTCCATTCTGCAAGGACTTCTCATCTCGTCAGTTCCCTGCCGCTCAGGTATCCCTGCAGCTATCTCTAACAGCCTGCTCATCTGAACCACGGTATGCATACTTCTCATTGACTGTGCTGGTGTATTGCATATCCATCTGGACTGAGTTGTTCTCCTCCGGAGTTTCCATCCTCTGAGACTATTGCTATTATTGACTGTGTTTCCTTTTGCTGGACTATTCTAGTGACTTTGTTTATCTGTGCAGTGCTGTTCATTCATTATTATTATTGTGTGCAGTTCAACGTGGGATCAAGTTCAGTGTACCCGTGTAGACTCTGCATTGCATTTATCTCCTCGTGTCCTTCCTCACATATATATTCAGTGGTACAACTTGCTAGAGGCAGACCACTGATTCCTGTTTCCCTGTGTCACCGGTTGCATATATCCTCTCACATAAGCAGTGGTACAACTTGCTACACGCAGACCACTGACTTCCCCGTTACCTTCACCTGGATTCCATTCCTTCACTACAGACAGCGGTACAACTTGCTATACACAGACCGCTGACTTCCACCTCCTTATTACTCCTGGACATTCCTTCTCACTATAGCAGTGGTACAACTTGCCGTGCGCAGACCACTGACTGCCCTCACGTGTCCTTGTCCATCCGGATCCTCGTGTTCAGTTACCTGTTGTTTACCAGTGCTGCTAGTCATAGACTTTCTGAGCATTCTCTAACCATCTGCTGTTTCCAGTTCCATTATCACCCTGCCACCAGAGTATCATATACCAACTCTACTGCTCTGATAAGACCATCAGCGGGTGATACTGGGTAAAGACTCCTAGTGCCCGTGACAGTAAGATCAGGCCATGACAGACCCAGATTCGGAACCCACAGCTAAAGAGATGCTGCAGCATCTGGTCACCCGTGTGGAACAACAGGATGTTCGTCAACAACTATTACTACAATGTTACCAGACGTTAGTCTCCCAAGGAACGTCTGGGCAGAATATTACAGCTTCTGTTGATGCTCCTGTGCTTTCCTCCGTTTCCCCAGTGCCATCCCAGGTGTCTACGGCTTCCACGCTTCACCTGCCAACTCCGTCAAAGTATGATGGAGATCCCAAAACATGTAGAGGTTTCCTCAACCAATGCTCAGTACATTTTGAGCTCCAACCTCAAAACTTTTCTACTCATCGTTCCAGAGTGGCCTATCTCATCTCATTATTTTCCGAACAAGCTCTCGCATGGGCTTCCCCTCTGTGGGAAAGAAATGATCCATTGTTACAGGATAGTGCCAAATTTATTTCCATGTTTCGTAATGTATTCGATGAACCAGGTCGTGTTATTTCCGCTGCCTCCAGCATTCTTCGTTTACGACAGGGTTCTCGTACAGTAGGACAGTACGTCATTCAATTTAGGATCTTAGCCTCTGAGCTTCAGTGGAACACTGAAGCGTTAATTGCCGCCTTCTGGCAGGGGCTCTCGGATAAAATTAAAGATGCACTGACTACTCAAAAACTCCCTACGTCTTTAGAAGATTTGATTTCTCTTTGTCATCGTGTGGATTTCAGATTTCGTGAGAGGGACTCTGAGAGAACTACTTCAGCTAAAACATCTCTTCGTTCCACTTCTCAAATTCGTCCTGCTTCACCTCCGGTAATACCGATGGAGATTGGACGTTCCAAACTTACCTCTGCAGAGAGGAATCGAAGAATTAAGAATAGACTTTGTATCTATTGTGCTGATGCCACACATATGCTCCAGTCATGCCCCAAAAAATTGGGAAATGCCAGGCCCTAACTAATTCTGGAGAGGTGAAGTTAGGGTCCCTGGAGTCCTCTCCATCTTCTATGAAATCAAAAATCTGTGCATTTGACGTTACCATTTCATTTGCTACTAAGTCTTTTGAGTCCCAAGCTCTGATTGATTCAGGAGCTGCGGGAAATTTCATTTCTGAATCCCTTGTAAATCAATGGTTCCTACCAGTGATTACCCTGAAGACTCCTATTACGGTGACTGCTATCGATGGATCACGTATTATCAACGGTCTCATCACCCAAAGTCAGTGACCCTTCAGATTGGTGTTCTACACCGCGAAGAAATTTCGTTTTTAATCCTTCCTGTTACTACAAGTCCGATTGTTTTAGGCCTTCCATGGCTTCAATGTCATTCTCCCCAGATTGACTGGCGCACTCCTCAAGTTACGTCTTGGGGACCTGAATGTCACCAACATTGTCTTTCTCGTGTTGTTCCTTGTAAAATACAGCAAACCTCCATTTCACCTTCCTCACCGGGACTTCCTCCTCAGTATGCTTCATTTGCCGACGTCTTTGATAAAGCTCAGTCTGAACGTCTTCCCCCTCATCGTCCATGGGATTGTCCGATTGACCTGTTACCTGGCAAGACTCCACCTAGGGGTCGTGTGTATCCACTTTCATTACCTGAGACTCAGGCTACTGCTGAATACATCCAAGAGAATCTCCAGCGAGGATTTATTCAACCTTCTACTTCTCCCGCTGGAGCTGGGTTCTTCTTCGTGAAGAAGAAAGATGGATCATTACGCCCTTGCATAGATTTTCGTGGACTTAATGCTATCACTATCAAAAATCGGTATCCCATTCCTCTGATTACTGAGTTGTTTGATCGGATCAAGGGAGCCCGGATTTTTACTAAGTTGGATCTTCGTGGTGCCTACAATTTGATTAGAATCAGGTCCGGTGACGAATGGAAAACAGCTTTTAACACCAGAGATGGGCATTATGAATACTTAGTAATGCCCTTCGGGTTATGTAATGCCCCTGCTGTTTTCCAGGGCTTCATTAACGAGATCTTTCGGGACTTGTTATATGTATGTGTCGTAGTATATCTGGACGACATACTCATCTTTTCCCAAGACCTGCCTTCACATCACCAACAAGTGGCCGAAGTTCTTTCCAGACTCCGGAAAAATTAATTATTCTGTAAATTAGAAAAATGTTCATTTGAGTTGCCCCAGATTCCATTTTTGGGTTATATTGTTTCCGGAGTTGATCTGCAAATGGATCCAGAAAAGGTGAATGCTGTGTTACTTTGGCCTCAGCCAACTACTTTTCGTGCCATTCAGCGTTTTTTAGGCTTTGCCAACTACTATAGACGCTTCATTCAAGACTTCTCTTCAATTGCATCTCCCATTGTGGCTCTAACTCGCAAAGGGGCCAATACTAAGCAATGGTCATCTGAGGCTCTCCAAGCCTTTCAATTTCTTAAAGAGTCCTTCTCCTCTGCTCCCATCCTTCGACAGCCTGATGTGACGCTTCCCTTCTTCCTAGAAGTAGACGCCTCTAATGTTGGTTTAGGAGCCATTCTCTCCCAGAAATCAGAGCAACAAAACTTCCATCCTTGTGCCTTTTACTCTCGGGGTCTTCTGCCTGCGGAGAAGAATTACACCATCGGGGACAAGGAGTTGCTGGCTATTAAAGTAGCATTGGAGGAGTGGAGATATTTGTTAGAGGGAGCTCGTCATCCGGTGACAATTTTTACGGATCATAAAAATTTGTCATACCTACAGTCTGCTCAATGTTTAAATCCTCGTCAGGCAAGATGGTCTCTTTTCTTTTCCCGTTTTGATCTAATCATAACCTTCAAACCAGCCGCAAAGAATAAAAAAGCAGACGCTCTATCTCGAGCCTTTGTGGCGTCCTCAGACGTTGAAGAGATTCCTAACCACTTTATATTAGACCCCAAATGTGTTTCTCTGGCTACTTCTTCCACTAAAGTGCTACCATTTGGGAAGACCCTCGTGCCTCCTGCTCTTAGGAAAAAAATCCTTTCATGGTTTCACTCTTCTCGTTTCTCTGGACACGCTGGTGAACGCAAGACCTTTGAAATCCTCTCTCGAAGTTATTGGTGGCTTTCTATGAGGAGAGATGTCAAAGAGTTTATCGCGGCATGCGATTTATGCTCCCAGTTCAAGACCCCCCGCAGAACTCCAGCGGGGTTGCTTCAGCCACTACCCATTCCATCTAAGCCTTGGACCCATATTAGTATGGACTTTGTTACTGAGCTTCCTCCTAGTAAGAATTGCAACACCATTTGGGTAGTGGTGGATAGATTTTCGAAGATGGCGCATTTCGTTCCCTTGTCTGGTTTACCTTCTTCTTCTACCCTGGCTGAACATTTCATTAGAGAAATTTTCCGTATTCATGGATGTCCGTCCGAGATCGTGTCAGATAGAGGAGTACAATTCGTTTCCAGATTCTGGTGGGCCCTTTGCAAGACCTTGGGCATACGATTAGCACTCTCATCTTCCTACCATCCTCAATCGAACGGACAAACTGAAAGAGTCAACCAAGATCTTGAGACTTTCTTAAGGATGTTCTCATCAGCCAATCAAGACAACTGGGTAGAATTACTTCCTTGGGCTGAATTCGCTCATAACAACATGTACCATGAGTCATCGTCTAAAACTCCATTCTTTGTGGTTTACGGTCACCATCCCTCTTTCCCGGAATTTCCTGCCCTCCCGCCCACCCAAGTTCCTGCTGTTGAGACTTTGTGTCAAACCTTCAAAAATATTTGGGCTCAGGTTAAAACCTGTTTAAAGAAGACATCTGCCAGATATAAGTCTTTTGCGGACAAAAAGAGACGGGCTATTCCACCATTGAAAGTCGGAGACCGGGTGTGGCTATCTACTAAGAATATTCGTTTGAAGGTTCCATCCATGAAATTTGCTCCCCGTTTTATTGGTCCATATAGGATCATTCAAGTTATAAATCCAGTTTGCTTCAAACTTTTACTTCCCAAGAGTCTTCGTATTTCCAACGCCTTCCATGTTTCCTTGCTCAAACCTCTCATCATCAACCGTTTCTCGGTCCCTCCTTCAGCACCTCGGCCACTTCAAGTTCATCAGGAGGAAGACTTTGAGGTTACTCAGGTTTTGGATGCTAAAATTTCGCGAGGAGTTCTTCGTTTCCTCGTGCATTGGAAAGGCTTTGGTCCTGAGGAGCGTTCATGGATCAAAGCTGAAGATCTCAACGCTCCAGCCCACATGAAAAAGTTCTATACCAAATTTCCGGACAAACCCGGTTCCAGGTGTTCTGTGCCCACCTTTAAAAGGGGGGGTACTGTCACTCACCGGACTGTGAGTGCTACTTCTAAGGTAGCTAGGAACCGTGTCCGTCCATTATAATGAGGTACTGCGCATGTGCAGTCCCTTCTAACCTTCAGTTCTGTTCCTTTAACTTAATTGGCTGATCAGGCAACACTCCCTATATTAAGCACCTGTGGTCAATACCACGTTGCCTGATCTTGGAGTCTCATTCCTCATGAGTCTCTGAAGGTGTTCCAGTGCCTCCTCGTGTGTTCGGCTTATGCTGATTCCTGTTTGCCGTTTGTGGTTTCCAGACCACTTCTACTCCTCGTGTTCCTAGTGACTTCAGCAGCTGATTCCTATCCCCTGCCTCCGTATATCTACAGTTACAGATTACTGCAAACTCTCCTGTGTTTCATCGTGACTCCAGCAGCTGATTCCTATCCGCTGCCTCCGTATATCTACAGTTACAGATTACTTCAAACTCTCCTGTGTTTCATCGTGACTCCAGCAGCTGATTCCTATCCGCTGCCTCCGTGTGTCTAACAAGTTACAGATCTCTCCAACTCTCCTGTGTTACATCGCTACTGTTCCAGCTGATTCCTGTTAGCTACTTCAGCGTGTCTACAGAGTCCTGCTCATCTCAGCGATCCAGTCTGCATTCTACCTGCCGTCAGCTGACCCGCTGCCTACTGCTTCTACAGTGTGTCCATTTGTGTCAACTTGCCTGTTAGCATCGAGTCTACGCTCCTCTGCTTCCAGCTCTGCTACATCGCTTCAGCTCTCCCGTGGTCTCCTGCTGTTCAATTCGATATACTACTGCTTCCTGAGTATTTTGTCGTCCTTGCTGGCCTACCTACAGTGAGCTGCACCTACCTGCCGCTTCCATTCTGCAAGGACTTCTCATCTCGTCAGTTCCCTGCCGCTCAGGTATCCCTGCAGCTATCTCTAACAGCCTGCTCATCTGAACCACGGTATGCATACTTCTCATTGACTGTGCTGGTGTATTGCATATCCATCTGGACTGAGTTGTTCTCCTCCGGAGTTTCCATCCTCTGAGACTATTGCTATTATTGACTGTGTTTCCTTTTGCTGGACTATTCTAGTGACTTTGTTTATCTGTGCAGTGCTGTTCATTCATTATTATTATTGTGTGCAGTTCAACGTGGGATCAAGTTCAGTGTACCCGTGTAGACTCTGCATTGCATTTATCTCCTCGTGTCCTTCCTCACATATATATTCAGTGGTACAACTTGCTAGAGGCAGACCACTGATTCCTGTTTCCCTGTGTCATCAGTTGCATATATCCTCTCACATAAGCAGTGGTACAACTTGCTACACGCAGACCACTGACTTCCCCGTTACCTTCACCTGGATTCCATTCCTTGCCACCAGAGTATCATATACCAACTCTACTGCTCTGATAAGACCATCAGCGGGTGATACTGGGTAAAGACTCCTAGTGCCCGTGACACTCCCCTAAACCCAAAAGAATCTCAGAAGCGAATTTGGGAGCCACTTTTGAACTAGGAGCCTGCTGTAATATCTATAACCCACGAGGACAGCCTCCTGACAGTGGTCGCCTTGTTATCTTGTCGGGCTTATGCCGGAGCTCCTGTGATACGTGAGAAATTAGTTCACTACTTCCAGAGCCGGTTGGGTGTGCAGACACCTGGCTACAACACTAGACAAATTTGCTGTGCTGTGCTCCACTGTCTATTTCATAGCCTCACCTCACATTCGGCCAGCAATCTTGGGAGCCTGCCTCACAAGCCCCTTCTTAACTCAGGAGAACTTGAAGCCTTTTTGTCTAACTTCGCTCCGCTGCCCATTGGACTTGGTGGAGCCCCTTGTCTGGAGAAAAGGACTGACCGATTACACACGGAAGGATACATAAACTACCATCTACCACTCCTAACTACTGAACGTGGTTATATCTTCGAAGCCCTGACAAGTTGTATATCGGAGGTGGTGAGTAGTTTAACAAGACTGATATAACTCTATACACCATTGATTCCCCTCCAATCCTTCTGCAACAAAAGACTACTCAGCAGAAATCTTGTTTGGACACTCAGCTATTGGGACACTAACACCAGGTCATTATACTGAGCTGACTACTTGAGCAGGACATTGACACCTAGTCCACATCTCCTTCCCTTGTGGCTGGACATTCTAGCTATCACCAGAAGTCTTATTTGCAACAGGTTATTCTGAAAATATTTAATACTTTTCCTAAATTGCATTCTGTTGATGTCTTTACCAATACTGCACCTAAGGTTATATAATCTTCTGTCTCACTGCTATCAGTGTTCATATGTTGTGTCCATATTCACACATAAAGATGGTTACCCAATTCATTAGATAGCTAAACACACTATTAGTTAACTTCTTCCCACGCCCGATACTCATTTTACTTATTAGATTCAGTCCCTCCTTCCTCACTAAGCCATAACACTCCTTTGGCTTTTAGATTTGGTACTGGTACCTCAAAATTATTGTTGTCAGTACATCTCATATTCCATAAACTGTGACCCACATCACACTCTATTAGCTCAACGAGACTTGTAAGTACTTAAGCTCTCTGACCGGTTCTAGAACTGCGTACCATTTCTGCTTTCCCTAGCTCAACACCAAAAATGTAAAACCTACGTTTTTATCCCCCTTTCTTTCCTCTTCCTCATATCTCATGTGAGAGAGTTCAGCACAGTCACAGCAGCTTGAGATCAATAGTTTATTGTGTTTCCCATGCACAGACGCAGCACATCACCTCCAGGCTTAGTTGGTGTTACCGACATGGGAAAATTTTGCAATAAAACCACATCCAAATACACAGCTGGTAAGGTTGAACAAACCAAATCAAATAAACACAAATTTGGTTCAAATAAATCAACCTCCTCTCCCTTCTCTGTAGGAGAGGTGGAAGAGACGGATCTGGCCCTGTTTTCAACTTCTTCCCCTACCCCGAAAGCAGAAACAGCCCAAGACATACTCAATATTTTGTTGCCTATCATAGACAAAAAATTTGAGGCCTTACAAACCTCGCTAGATGCTGCCATAGCTAAGATTTCTGACAACAGAACTAGAATATCTACACTCGAACAACGCACTAGTGATGTTGAAGATGGTGTGCTAACTTTACAAAATGATTCAGAGCGTTACTCCCGACAACTTTCTCAACTTCAAGAAAAGTTTGACGATTTGGAAAACCATAGCTGCAGAAATAATCTTCGGTTTATTGGTGTTCCAGAATCCATAAAAGGCCCTGACCTGTTTTCTTTCATTAGCCAGGATTTGATAGTGGCCCTAAACCTACATAATGAGCTTGAATCCCCACATATTGAACATGCTCATCGCTTGGGCCCTGTCAAGGAGGACAATGTTGGCAGACCCCGCCCTGTCCTGGCAAGGTTTCTAGATTTCAGGGATAAAGAAAAAATCCTGATATCCTATATGCGTCTGAAAAACTTAGAGGTGAATGACAATAGGATACTGATCTTTCAAGATTATTCAGCCATGCTCACGCAAAAATGCAAAGAATTTGCACCGGTCTGTAAGTACCTGGCAGATAATAACAAGTGCTTTGTGCTCTTATCTCCGGCCAAACTCAGACTGATTGAGAATGGCCGAACATATATTTTTGATGATCCAGCTGAAGCTAGACGACATCTACAAACATCTAACTCGCCCGCTAGTTTCTCAGTTGGACTTGGACAATCTCCTCGCACACCACCCTGATTTAGCAAATTACCCTAGAAGGTGACTTTAGAGTGCTATATTCATTGCCTAAATGACTGCATATATGTTTACCTAAAATATTGTGAACTCTCTCTCTACACTTTGCTTTCCAGTTTGTTATCCAATGTTACTACTTGTTTATTACGGGATCTCTGGTCTCAGCTCCAGTGAACCTTGATTACTTGATTTGGTTAGGAAAATGTTAGAAAATTATTTGAGGTTAAAAAACAGTTATGTAAAGCTCAATGTATGTTCCTCATCAATGTTTTTCAATGTTCAAACTTATGCACGACACACATGTCCAGATGTGTTCCCTTCTCCACTCCTTAAACACTTTAGGATGGCAGGACAGATGGCCTATACGGCTGTCCCTTCCCACATCGAACACTCCATATTTCACCCACTGATGGGTATAGGCTAGTCATGCAGTCCACTTATATGAATATGCCACTAAATCCGTGGAGCTTACTGAATCCTATGGACAGAACATACTCTTTGTTTTCTAGCGTACATGGCTCTTTCTCAAGAATAGACTATATGCTGATCGCAGACTCCATGATGCCACAGATCCGTAAGACATAAATAGCTTACATAGTAATATTGGACCACGCTGTGGTCTCGATTTCTCTCCACCTGCCATGTGCAGGTAAGAGGACTCGATACTGTTGATTTTCTTCCCATCTGTTCTACTCTGAGCATTTTCAGGAACATCTGAGAGTCAAATGGGTGGAATTTGTCGATGATAACGCCGATCATTGGGATGATAGAATGCATCTATGGGAAACCTCAAAAGCTGTGATGAGAGGGCACATAAAAGCATATGTGTCCAACCATAACAGACAATCTAGGATACTTATAAAACTCGCAAAACATCGTCCGACACCTGTGCCTCTTACGCAGCCACTCAATCGGAAGCCTCGTTAACCGCTCATAAAGAGGCACGATAACTACTTGAAAGCTACCTAACTTCTAAAGCAAAGCGACAAATTGATTACACAAAAACAAGTTCTTCATGTGGAGGAGGGGGGCGGATAGACTCCTAGCGAATATGACGAGACCCCAAAAACGGAGGGGTCATATTTTTACCGCTAGGTCACATCCTTCCAAATTTCTCATTGACTCAGAGCCTTCTCACAGCCTTCCAGGCATATTACTCTAACTTATACACAGGTAGCCCTCCCGACCATCAATTAATGTCGAGACTCCTGGCGAAAGCTAGACTACCTTCTTTGACACCGGACCAGCGGGAATTTCTTTCTGGCGATATTACATCTCAAGAAATGAATTCAGCAATAACTCATTTAAAACTAAACAAGGCACTGGGCCCTGATGGGTTCACAGCTGAATATTTTAAAATTTTAAAAAAGGGGGAACTGGTGCCTCAGACTTGTTTCAGAAGATCCATAGAGACTGTCCTCTATACCCATCTTTTAATAACTCACACACAATTCTCCTTCCTAAACCGGGCAAAGATCCTCAACTGGAAGGTTCTTATCGCCCGATTACACTCCTTAACTTAGCTTAGATGCTGAGATAGCATTCTACTCTGTCGCTTCACCCTATCTGCATTAAATTCTCTCTCATAGACGTTTTGATACTGATTTTAGAGCTCTAATTAGCTTTTTCCATACGTCCCCTTCTACATCACTATTGGTCAATGGTATTATGGGTTCACCTCTGCAGATGTCTAGAGGAACGAGACAAGGCTGCCCCCTTTCCCCCCTTCTTTTTAATTTGGTGCTGGATCCTATGCTCTGAGTTCTACAGAGTTGGACTCTCCTGGAGGGAATACGGATTGGTAGCAACTAACATAAATTGACTGCCCTCGCTGGTGATGTACTACTGTACATATCTAACTCGGAGACTTCTCTAAGCCCTTTAATGGACCTTATCAGGGAGTTCTGTCTCTGGATTCACTGTCAATTTTGACAAATCAACAGCGCTATACTTAAAGAATAAAACCACACGTCCTTATTGGGCAAGGAATATAGCACTTAACTGGGCTGGGTCCGCCATCACGTACTTGGGCACCCACCTACCAAAGGGTATTCATTCTTTGTAAAAAGCGAAATATTACTAAGATGATAACGGCGGCTGAGCAGGAATTGCGTGGACAGGGTTGTCTGTGTTTCTCTTGTGGGGATAGAATAAATCTAATTAAGATGATCACATTCCCTAGACTCCTATACCCCCTCCGAGTTTTACCCTTATTGCTCACATGATCACATTCAGCCAGGATAAACTCGGATTTTTGCCGATTCTTCTGGAATTCCAAAAAACGTCACATAGGCTTGATAAGATTGCAGCAAACTAGAGCGCAAAGTGGCCTCAGTTTACCAAACGTCACTTGTTATAATCAGTCAGCTCAATTAAGACACCTCAGGGACTGGTTGCACAACACACATACCTACACCTCCACCACACTAGACGCAAGTGCCCTACAAGGCGCCAACTATGCTTTAGATTTCACCTAAACCCCTATGCCTCGGTTTACCTTCCCTTACTTAATAACCCAGAATTTCAGGACTGCATGGCAGCCTATCCATTCAAAGAGTCGGAACAGCTAATAATAAAAAAAACTACTAATCGATTAAACCACATGCAAGCCAATGACTCACACACAAGTCTCAACACTCTACCCCTTCCTTAGGCCCCACTATTTAGCATTCTTCCAAAGTCAACACTACATCAGCACTGTCCTACGCAAATTTTCATCACATAATTGGGACAGCCCACTGGAATGGATATTTTCTCAGCCTGTCCCACTTCATAGAGCCATTTCAAAAAATTATTCTTTGCTTCGTCACCACTTTGACTATGAGAAATCTAAAACGGGCATATCTCAGTGACAGGAAAGATTTCCCGCCCTAACACCAACGGATCTCCTGAAAGCTTTAGATATCTTGACCAGGACGCTTCCAGCTATGACGTATACAGAAATATACATGAACATCTACCATAGGGCTTATTTGTCTCCCTCCCGTCGGTTCCGAATTAGTTCATCAGACTCACACCACTGTCCGAAATGTGGTTTCCCTAGAGTGGACCTGACACACTGCCTTTGGGATTGCCCTCTAATTAAATGGTTCTGGACCCAGGTTTGGAGGTTCTCGATTACTCATTTGGTGAATTTTGTCCCCCTATATCCGGAGTGGGCTATCTTTGGGATTCCTCCTACAGAATGTAGGATGGAAAAAGGATGCAAAAAATTGTTATTAGCAATCTCGGCAGCTGCCAGGAAAAGTATACTCCAGGTCAGGGCACAAGCCTTACCTCATAGAGAAATGCTTTACAACATATTCCGCATGGACTGGGTTGAAACAACTTTACAAAAAGAATATAAGGTAGAACAATTCTTCACCACTTGGGAGAGTTTGATTGACACCCTCCCCCTCAGTCTTAGAACACAACTTTGGAAAAGCTTTCACCACACATATTGGTATTAGCTGAGAATATGCGCTAGAGATCCTCCAATAATACTCCCCTCTCCTCAATAAATGGTTTGAGACGCCTCTTCCAATTTCACCATATCTATTGTGCTGCAACAGTTGATTACTACTCCCTCAATATATCCTTTTTCAGGTTCTAATATGGATATAAGGTTTACTTGCTGAGTATACATACCTTTATTCAGGGGCAGCCTGGGCTAGAGGCAGGGGGACATCTGCCCCCAGTCCAGGGCCAGTCCCATTGTTGGCTACCTTGGGCTGGGTCACATGGCCGCCTACATTTTTTTTTTTAAAAATGTTCCTAAAATGTGCTGAGTCGAGTCTTGCCCCCCAGGCTAAAATTTGCCAGCCCTCCCCTGCCTTTATTACAGAATGGCCAGATATGCACACATTATTTATTGGACATGTTTTTGTTTTGTTTATGGATATGCTTTATGTGACCGTGATAGTTTGTATTATGTAACATGCTGCTTTACTAATGTAACCTAAATAAAAATTATATATTGCAAAAAAAAATAAATGATTACATCCATCATTATCTGTTGAAAAGTGGGGACAAAATGAGCCATGCAGTGCCCTGATCTGCTAATTACATAGCTCTTCACCATAGGACATGTCCTTTTTCCATTATGGTTTGTCCCTTTTAACCACCGTAAGCCGTGACTGTTGGTGATTATTTAATCACAATGGAAAACATATTACATAAAGCACAATAAACTATACATTCTTTGTGAACCTGACTATTAGATTGCTCTCTTTTTGATACAGCTAGCAAACATGCCACTTGTGACCACACAGCAAAATAACATCTAAAACATCTATATATGTGAACAAAGGTGCCCTATGCATGTTTTGGATTATTGTGTGAAAGTCAGACAAAGATTCAGTATGCCAATGCAATGAATATAAGAATGTAATTTACGGAACATTATAGAAGTGTAAGGATTAGTTGTGTACAATAATAGTAATCATTATTTGCATTTGTTTTAGCAATACTTCAGAGGAGAGAAACTTATCAAACCTCAGCCATTCACTAATACAGCCAGTCCTCTAGAAGAAGACATGGAAGCAAAATTTTGGCAAAACCAGTAGGTTAAAAGCAATGCAAATGAAAAGCAGAACACATGAATGTAAACAAATTATTGTATTGTTTCAATAATAACATACACAACATTGAACTAACATTGTATGCTATTTGTACTGTTTTATTTTCTACATATAATTCTCACAATCAGCATGCTTATTTCCCAAGGGTATATTGATGTGGCTGCTGGTGTTTAATTTAAAGGATCACTAAACAGCAATTAGAAGCTGATCCAATAAAAAGGCATCTTATGGATTTCACAAATATATATGCACATTATTTACCATGATATGACTTTGAAGTGTTCTATAAAATTGTGTCTTTATACCGAACTGACCACAGTGCGTTGAAAACACAGCAGGCTTCTGGATCATTAATTGCACATCCTCCATTCATGCTATAATGAGCAATGTAAATGGAGGAGGTCAGCTGTCAGTGCCAGCTCTGTGAACAAACCTTTGAGGTAAGGTAGGACATTTGAGATGTTGAAATGTGTATTCAGATGTAGCCCACTTTTCATAGGTGTTAGTGGTATAGGTCCACATTTGGTCTTTGGGTTCTGACTTCATGCCAAATCTTTTATGGTGCACCTACCTTCTGCTAACAGAACTTGTGGGCTAGCTGAGACTCTTTAGTTCTCTGGTCTCTGGTTGGATGTGTTGCAAGTTTCAATCCTAGGTGAATATGGGGAATGTACTCAGTGCACCAATTTACAGGGTAGTTTGTATAATAATGGGCCATTGCTCACAGTCCATAGCTCTATAAAATTCACAGTTTATCAAACAATTCCTGCACAAACTTGTCAGTTGCAATAAAATAAGAGACAGTACATCAATGTGGTTACCGAAAAGTTGACACTTTATGCTTTGGGGACAACCACTCTCACTCCTATCCTATGTATTGTCCACTCTAGCACCAACTGCTACTATCAAGAAGGAGTGGTGTGTAACACCAGACTTCTCTGCATCGTACTGCATACTGACACTACAAATATTTACAGTAGAGCCCACACTACTGCAGGTTACTGTCGCTGTTCCCAATCAGCTGTCAGCCAGGGATGCTTGTGGTGATGATTGAAGTCACATACAGCCAGAGTACATTCCACCGTAGCTTCAACTACATAGCTGTTAGTTTATCTGTATCAATCTGCAATTAGAGTAGCCTGAACTACACAGCTGTTATTGAGTTAGTATTGTCATTCCTTTATATTTTACATAGTGATGCAATTTTGATGCTATATTACAAATAACAGTATCCACACAAGCAAATGTTTCTAGTCAGCCTGGCATACAGGGGAGCCTATTCAATTTTATTTATGGGTTTTATACCTCATCTTGTTTCATAATTAGTACACTTTTTTTTTTTTTTAAAAACATTTTTATTGAAGAAGTTCAGACATGAATCATACATTAAAGTTTGCTTCATAAAAAAAAGAAAAGCTTTCAATTGTAAATACAATCAACATACATGTACATAGATATTGTTACATTTTTTAATGGTTTTTACTTGAGGGGGTTTGACAACACCTCGCTACATATATTCCAGGATATATATATCTGATATTAATTAGTATGTTATAGGACTGTAACATGGAGAAGGACAATACCACAATGTGATAACACTTGTAATGAGAGCAAATATATCGCCCTCCCTTAATGAGAGGAGTGTTCGCAATATTACAGATACCCCTCCCCAACCTATCATCAAGGTGCGGAGGGACCAGAGGGAGAGGACAGGCTCGCCCCATCATCTCATACAATAATTGGAGGTCTCGGAGAAGCATCCTTGTTTCATACCACAGTGTCTGGTGAAAGCATTCATAAAGTTGATTTCGTATTTGGGAGGGTAGGATATCAATGTAGCTTTCCCAAGTCTCAAAAAATTTGCGAGTTAAAATACTCTTCTGGAGAGAAGCCTCCAGCCAGTCCATTCTCAGGAGAAAGTACATCTTTTCTTTAAATAAATTGAGTGTTGGAGGGGCGTTCTGGATCCACATATGGAGGATCGATTTCCTAGCCGCTGCAGATATTGCCATAATTAACCTTCTCCCTCCTACAGAGGTTCGTGCATCGGAAGGCAAAATACCCAACACTGACCATTCGGGAGTAAGTGGCAAATAATTAACCAGATCTGCAGTTGCAAACCTCCACACCTGGGTCCAGAAGGCCCTGATTATAGGACATGCCCATAAACAATGGTATAGGTCTGCTTGGGTTTCACCACATTTAGGACATTTAGAATCAGCTGAAAGACCAATAATGTTTCGACGATGTGGTGAGAGGTAACCCCTGTGGAATACGTTAAGAAACATCTCTGCGTATATAGAAGCTGGGAAGAGCTTCATCGAAGTGGCCAGTCCCTTCAACAACACCTGTTCTGTTAATTGTGGAAAATGGCGCAGCCATCCACTCAGGCCCGAATTTATTTTAGTGTGATCTATTATAGTTCTCAGAAAAGCATAGTTGGACGAGATCGCTCCCCTCTTGGAGGAAACGGCTAATAATAGAGTATCAAGAGGGTTATCCCAATCCACTGCTGAGAAGAGCGATATCACCTCTCGGGCATAATGCTGGGCCTGAATGAAAGAAAGACCACATGGACCTAAAAATGGGAACAACTCCAGTGCCTCCGCGTGACGGAGTGGCTTTCTTCTAGTCCTATTCAACAACCGTCCCACTGTCTGCAGCCCCTCCCTCTCCCACATAGTAAAGGGACGAGCCGCCATGCCGTTCTGAAACGCGGGGTTTTTGATAAGCGGTAAATGTATAGATTTATAGGGATTAAGATGAAGTTTATGTCTCAGTATATGCCAAATTTTCCTAACCGAAATAATAAGGGGGTTTTCAAGAGTATGAGGGGGCAACTCCTGGTCATGTAGGTGAAGAAAAGCCTTTTTCTACTGCTAAATTGGTAAAGGTACTTTGATCCATTAACCAATCTTTCAGGTATCGTAAATGAGTTGCATGACTATATTGTACTATGTCCGGGAAATTTATGCCTCCATTAGACTTGGGTTGTTGAAGTTTAATAAGACTAATCCTGGGGCGCTTCTTTTTCCAAATAAATTTACGGAAAAGGTAATTCATTTTTTGAGTGTCTTTTTGTGTTAGAAGGATTGGCAATGTTTGCAGTGGATATAGTAATCGTGGGAATGATATCATCTTCAGGAGGTTTGCTCTGCCTAAGTAGGATACATTGAGTCGTTCCCAAACCTCCAACTCCCTTTGCATGTCCGTTATGACTTTGCTGATATTAAGATTGTAGAGAGTGGCCATGTTCTTCGGGAGTCGGACCCCCAAGTATGGTATTGACCCATTCGCCCACTGCAGCCCAAGTGACCGAGCCCACTGAGGCTCCGCCGGGCCTCTCCCCAGATATATTGCTGTTGATTTTTCAAGATTAACTTCGAATCCTGAAACAGACCCTATTTCCATGATTTTCTCCATCAGCGGACCCAGGCTAGATTGTGGGTTTGAGATATGAAGCAGAATATCGTCTGCAAATGCTGTAATTTTTGTGCACTCTGTGCCAACCGAGATACCTTCCATCTGGGGCCACTGCTGAATCAACCTCAGCATTGGATCTAGTGATAAATTGAATAACAGCGGGGACATCGGGCACCCTTGTCGAGTGCCTCTCGTCATCACCAGTGGATCTCCCAATAATGTATTAATGATTAGAGATGTCGATGGGGTATCATAGAAATAATTTATCATTGCTATGAAATCTTGGCCGAATTCCCTCTCATTCAACACAGCTGATAGGAAAGACCAGGACACTGTATCAAATGCCTTATGAGCATCTAAGCTGAGAAGCATGTTGGGTGAGCGGGAGTCCTGAGAAGAGGTAATTATTGAAGCTATTGCAGTACGAATACCACGCACCGAATGACGTCCGTGTACAAAGCCTAGTTGGTGTGAAGTTAACAGGGAGGGCAGTATCGTTTGGAGGCGCTTGGCCATTATACGGGAAAGAATTTTAAAATCCAGGTTTAGCAGAGTTATAGGGCGGTATGAAGACATTGACGTAGGGTCCTTGTTTGGCTTAGGTATTAAAGTAGTGTATGCCTGGTTAAAAGATGGGTAATTGGGGCGATGACGGTGGATAGTCCGATATAGTTCCAGTAGAGTCGGTACTATCTCCACTTTCAGTAGTTTATAATATTGCCCTGTAAATTCATCTGGGCCAGGGGATTTATGGAGCTTCAGATCCGAAATAGTGTCCAAGATCTCTTGAGATGAAATTTCTGTATTTAGTAATTCCTGTTGTTCAAGAGACAGCTTTGGCAAATTAGCTTCCTGCATTATTTCACTCAGGAGTGCATCATTAGATGGAGTAGCTGTATATAGCGTCTGATAGTATTTTAGGAAGGCTCCCGCTATTTCTTTAATCAGCTAATAGTATGTAATCAAGCCTGGAAAAAGAATTATGCACTCCCGAGTGAAATGTGAAATATCTATCGGAGGGATTTAATAGTCTCCATGGGTCTGTGAGATTATGCGTCATTTTTAGAGTACAAATTTGGTTCCATATTTCGGATCTGAGGTTTTGGGGAACAGGATTTTTGTCCACAGTTGGATCATCTACCACATTAAAAACACCTCCTATTATTAAATTTGGTGTTTCTATTGGGGAGACCAATTGGGATATAAAATGGAAAAATACTTTTTGATTTACATTGGGGGCGTATATGTTTAGGAGCGTATATTTATAATCATGGATTTGGACATCAAGTAGTATATATCTGCCATTTGGATCAATTATCTTATCTGAAACGGTATAGGACACATTCCTCCCGAACAACACGGCCACTCCCCTAGACTTATTTTTGTATGGAGCTGATATGCACTCCGCAATCCAAGTGTCTTTAAGACTAGAGTCATCCCCCGCCTTCCAATGCGTTTCCTGCAAGAAGATGATATCGGGCTTGTGGCGCTTAAGGTGTGTTATAACTTTTTTTCTCTTTATAGGGGTGTTTAAACCGTCTACATTCCATGATATTAACAGAGGTAAGTAGAGGGTAGAAAACGTGTATATTAGGGGCACTCTATGATTGTTTATTTATATAAAACATACATTTAGATAGTAGAGTCCCAAATTAGTACCTTAGTACCACTAGTAGAAATAAAACCAAAATAATAACCAAAATAAATGTATTAAAAAGGCAGAACCAACTGCCTAGCCTCGCTGTGTAATTTGTATTACAATTTCCCTAATTATATTATATCTGGGTAATATCGATCATCATGCTGTCCAGGTGTCTGGCATAATAAGCAGATTAACCAAGTCAGTGTAGACACTATTTCAAAATGCAAGAGAGATAAGCTATACCGTTACAAACAGTTCCTATTTGCATACATATGATGTCATAAATCTAATGCAAATAGATAATATCCTCTCAATACTTTATTGATAGGGAGAGAGTCAATTTTATAAAGTTGAAATACATAACGTTTAGGACAGAATCAAGACCATAATATTTTCTTCACCCGTTTATATGATAGTTAGGTCTAGATTTGTCTAATATGATGGGAGGTAAAAGTGTAATTATATTGTGTCCCGTTTTACAAGTCTATAAACTCCTTTTTTGCAGAGAGTACCAAATTAGCTGCTATCTAGTACCACTTCCTATTGATATGAGTCTGGTGCCCCTCTCAAGGACTACAAACAGATCCCTACGTGCTAACTATAGCCACGCTCCCCTATAGACAAAGCTGTGGGGTTTGTTAGAGTTATCATATAGTATCAAACCCCCTCTGATCTATTATAGCCCCTTAGTGTATTTGAGCATATCTCCCTAGCTTATACAAATAGCGGCAGCATGAGTCACACATGTAAACAACACAGCGAGGCAAAAGCCGACGCGCGTTTAGCTTACTCGCTTTAACAAGGCAAAAAAAAAACATGATATTACCTTCAAGGGTGGGGGAGGACGGGGGGATGAATCTATATCAGAATGTGTAAACGGCATGGTCAGCTCGCCTCCCCCACCCGGGGATTGGTTACTTACGAACTGCAGTCCTTGGTGTGTTTTTAAGGTGACGGGAAGCAGACGTGTCTCCAGCCCCTCAAAAAGATTCTGGTCTCCTCTGCACCCCCCATACATTTGCAAATTTAAGATCCCTGTACATGTTTAAAATAAATAAAAGCATTATTGTCTGAACAATCTTCATCCACCATTTTCTATTTTTCCTATTTTCCAATAATAAGCTAGGGTGAATCCCGGACATGTAGTCGGGACTCAACCTTACAGACATGAACATTTTAATAACTTTGTTATTCATCTTCAAAATGAGAAGAAATGTAACTATTATATTAATGTAAAACATAACACAACCTATTAACATAGAAGAGGCACAATATGGATTAGAATGGCCACAAGTCTAGAGTATTAACTGTGTATATAATGTCTCAACGGTGAGGGGACACTCTGAGTCATTAAGGAGAGCAAAGCATAAAAAAGGAGTAACATTTGCACCTAGGCTGTCACGAGCCACGGCGGTACTCAGCCGCCGCAGCTCGCTTCCCATGCTCCCTGGCGTCTCGGCCGTCACCATGACGACAGGGATGTCATTTCCTCTTCCTGCCCGGCCGTCACCAAGGCAACGGCCGGACGCCTCTACAATAGCGCTGCGTCCCGGTGGTAGGCGGGCGCATGCGCATGACAGGCAGGCTGTGGGCTGATATTACAGGCATTAGCCTGCATCTGTGTATTTCAGGGACAAGCCCTGATTGGCCTGCTCTGTATGAGTAATTAGCCTGCAGCAGTGTATCCAACTACTGATTGGTCTGTATTGGTATTTAAGGCAATGAGGTCTGCTGCCTCATTGCCGGTTATAGCGTTCTGTCCTCAGTTCTGCTGCCTGCTTGTGCTATCCATTTTGGTTCCTGCTACCTTGGATTTGACTACCCATGTTTTGACCCCTGCTTGTTACTGGACCTGTGACCCTTCTCTTCTGACCTTGACCTTTTGCCTGGAATTCGGATTTTGCTTCTCTGCCTGTGAGTTTGACCCTTTGCTTGCCCTTGGATATTGCATCTGTGCCTGTGACCTTTTGACCTAGGATTCTTCTTATACTACAGTCCACCAATCACTCCACTTCTGGGAACTCCTTTAAGTCAGTATATGTTACTCGACCCTCGGTCGGCCCGCAGCCCAGTCTGTCCTCACCACTAGGGGCTCCAGCGAACACCTGGCCTTCAGAGTAGTTCCCGAGTTTCACTGTACTGACTTGGGAGTTCCTAACATTATAACCGGCCAAGGAAGATTGGTATCATACGGCCATGGATGGAGAAGAGTCGAATCTGTCCCCAGCCCAGATTCTGGCCAACCAGATACAGGCTGTTTCCCAAGTGGTGCAGACTTTATCCCAGCGTCTGGCAGTCCAAGAAGGGGTTTCCAGAGACCGGCAGCTCCAGCAAGTTCCCGCTGGTGACACACCGGAGCCTAAGATGAATTTGCCTGACCGATTCTCTGGAAGCAGGCCAGCCTTCCGTAATTTCAAAGAGAGCTGCAAGTTGTACTTTCGTCTGAAACCACGTTCCTCTGGTTCCGAACAGCAGAGGGTAGGGATCATCTTCTCATTACTCCAGGGCGACCCTCAGTCTTGGGCCTTCTCCTTGCCTTCCACAAGTCCAGCCTTACAGTCTGTGGATGCCTTTTTTCAAGCTCTGGGGTTATTGTACGATGACCCGGACAGGGTAGCCTCAGCTGAGGCTCATCTCCGTACGCTAAGGCAAGGACGTTGCTCAGCGGAAGAGTATTGTGCGGAATTTCGGCGATGGTCCACTGATAGCGCCTGGAACGACCCAGCATTGCGAAGCCAATTTCGCTTAGGACTTACTGAGCAGATTAAGGATTCCTTAGTTCAGTATCCGATATCCGACACGCTGGAGAACTTGATGCAACTTGTCATAAAAATTGATCGTCGGATCAGAGAGAGAAAGGCTGAACGGGAGTCCGTTGCTCCGATGGACGTTTTCACAAGCTCCGTTAACACTTTGCCCGATTCCTCTGAACCTATGCAATTGGGCGCTTATCGCTTGCCTCCAGAGGAACGCTCCAGAAGACGCTCACTAGGTTTGTGTATGTATTGTGGTCAACCAGGCCACTTAGTCCGTTCATGTCCCAGCAAGCCGGGAAACTCCAGAGCCTAAGTGCAGGTGAAGAGGTGCGCTTGGGTCTTCCGATTACCTCTTCAGACAGTTCCTTATTAGTCCCGGGACGCCTAACTTTCCGTGAGAGATCCATGGACCTGAAAGCTTTTCTTGACAGTGGTGCGGCTGGTAATTTTCTGGATATACATTTGGCTCAGACACTTGACATTCCACATATCAGGTTAGGATCAAGCATCACCACATGTGGTTTGGATGGTAACCCCTTGCCTGGGGGAAGGATTCTCGCCAGGACTCCAATGGTTCGGTTGTCTGTAGGAGGAGCTCTCCTTTTATCTCATCTCTTGTCCCTCTGCTCCTTTGATATTGGGGTATCCATGGCTTCGCAGTCATAACCCCCTTATTGATTGGAAAACAGGGGAGATTGTCCGTTGGAGTCCCGGGTGCTCTACGTCCTGCTTGACCTTGCCTCTTAGAATTATACAGCCTAGTCCAGAATTGTTGCCAGTAACCTACCAGGACTTCAGTGATGTCTTTTGCAAGAAGAAAGCTGATTCACTTCCACCACACCGGGAATACGACTGCGCCATTGAATTGGTACCCAGTTCTAAGTTGCCCAAAGGGCGTTTATATTCACTATCCCTTCCTGAAACACAGGCCATGGAATTATACGCAAAAGAAAACCTGGAGAAAGGGTTCATCCGCCCTTCTAAGTCCCCGGTTGGCGCAGGTTGTTTTTTCGTTTCTAAAAAAGATGGCAGCCTGAGGCCTTGCATCGATTTCAGTGGACTAAATAGCATCACGATTAAGAACATGTATCCGTTACCCTTGATCTCTGTTCTGTTCGATCAATTAAAAACAGCTACTGTATTCTCTAAGATTGACCTCCGAGGGGCCTACAATCTTATCCGAATCAAGAAGGGGGATGAGTGGAAGACTGCCTTTAATACCCACTCGGGACATTACGAACATCTCGTAATGCCATTCGGTTTGTGCAACGCTCCGGCAGTCTTTCAGGATCTGATCAACGATGTATTACATGAGTTCTTGGGAAAAACAGTGGTTGTTTATTTGGATGAATTCTTAATTTATTCTGAATCCCTATCTCAGCATCGTCAGCATGTCCGCCAGGTTTTATTGAGATTGCGTGAACATCATCTCTACGCAAAACGGGAGAAATGCGAATTCGAGGTGTCCACAGTGGCATTCCTGGGTTATATCATCTCCTCATCAGGATTCGCTATGGATCCCGCCAAGGTGCAGGCAATTCAGGATTGGGTCCTACCTACTAACTTGAAGGCGATCCAAAGATTCCTTGGCTTCGCCAATTATTACCGTAGGTTTATTGGCTCATTCTCCTCGTTAGTAGCTCCTATCACTGCCCTCACTCGAAAAGGAGCAAACCCAGCGGAGTGGTCTGCAGAAGCACTGGCGAGTTTTTCAGCTCTCAAAGCTGCATTCATTTCCGCCCCAGTCCTTAGACACCCTGACCCAGGACTTTCGTTTATTGTGGAGGTGGATGCTTCGGATGTCAGTGCTGGTGCCATTCTCTCTCAGAAAGACTCACAGAGTAAAAAACTACACCCTTGTGCATTTTTCTCGAGAAAATTTCTGCCAGCGGAATGTAATTATGACGTCGGAAACCGTGAACTATTGGCTGTTGAGTTGGCATTGGAGGAATGGCGACATTGGTTGGAAGGGGCTGCACACACCATTACCATCTTCACAGACCATAAAAACCTCCAATATATTCAGACTGCAAAAACTCTGAATCCCAGGCAGGCTCGCTGGGCCCTATTCTTCACCAGATTTAGGTTCATCATCACATTTCGTCCAGGTGCAAAAAATATTAAGGCTGATTCGTTGTCCCGAAGTTTTTTGGCTCAGCATCCTCAAACTCCTAACTCGCAGTCTATTATTCCTTCCACTTCAATTCATCTCGGACTCACCCAGGATCTGGGAGCCACTATCCAACACTTCCAGAAAATTTCTCCCGTTCAGACACCTCTCAACAAGTTATTTGTCCCGGTTCATCTAAGGAAACCTGTCCTCATAGAGGGTCACAACAACTGCTCTGCTGGTCATCCGGGAATTCGTAGGACTATTGAAATCCTTTCTCGCTGGCTTTGGTGGCCCACCTTATCGGATGATGTGGAGACTTACGTCCGTGCCTGTCCTGAGTGTGCTAGAAACAAATCTGCTAGGAACCGTCCTGCTGGTCTTCTACTATCCTTGCCTGCTCCAAGCAGACCTTGGTCCCATCTTTCGATGGATTTTATTGTTGACCTTCCAGTATCTGCAGGCCATAACACCATTTGGGTAGTCGTGGACAGATTCAGTAAGATGGCACATTTTATTTCCTTACCCAAACTACCGGATGCCAGGACTTTGGCTACCTTGTTCCTGACCCACATCTTTCGTCTCCATGGTCTTCCTGAAGACATCGTCTCGGACAGAGGATCTCAGTTTATTGCACGATTCTGGAGATCTTTTTGTAAGTCCATTGGGATCACTATCAGTCTGTCCTCAGCGTATCACCCACAGTCGAATGGACAGACAGAAAGAACCAACCAGTCCTTGGAACAGTTTTTACGCATCTATTTTTCAAAATTTCACGATAACTGGTCCTCTCTCTTGCCCTGGGCGGAATTCGCATACAACAATTCCTGCCATTCCACAATACACACATCCCCGTTCTTCTGCAACCTCGGATTTCATCTGAAGTCCAACTCTTTCTCTACTGCTGTTCCCAGTGGGGATTCTGGAACACCTGCTTTTACGGCCAGGTTGAGATCTATCTGGAAAAAGGTGCACTCTGCACTGGGTCAAGCCTCTCAAAAATCCAAGACTTTCGCTGACCGCCATCGTGTGCCATGTTCTCTGAAGGTGGGAGATCGGGTTTGGTTGTTCACACGAAACATCAAGTTGAGGCAACTTTGCAAGAAACTGGGGCCCCGATACATTGGACCATTTTCAATTAAGAAAAAGGTAAATCCAGTGGCTTTCAGGCTGAAACTCCCACCGTCTTTAAAAATACCCTCGACATTCCATTGTTCGCTTCTGAAGAAAGTCGCTGCTCCCAGCAGATTCAGTCAGCCTTTCTCTAGCAGGCCTCAGCCTTTGGATGTGAATGGAGACCAGGAATATGTAATTGAAAGAATCCTTGACTCAAGGAGAGTCCAAGGCCAAGTTCAGTTCCTGGTGCACTGGAAGGGTTATGGTCCTGAGGAGCGATGCTGGATACCGTGGAGGCTTCTCCATGCTGGGAGACTCATTAAAGAATTTTTCAGGAAATTTCCCACTAAACCTGGGTGTCGGGGTTCCTTAACCCCTCCTCAAGGGGGGGGTACTGTCACTGACAAGCCCTGATTGGCCTGCTCTGTATGAGTAATTAGCCTGCAGCAGTGTATCCAACTACTGATTGGTCTGTATTGGTATTTAAGGCAATGAGGTCTGCTGCCTCATTGCCGGTTATAGCGTTCTGTCCTCAGTTCTGCTGCCTACTTGTGCTATCCATTTTGGTTCCTGCTACCTTGGATTTGACTACCCGTGTTTTGACCCCTGCTTGTTACTGGACCTGTGACCCTTCTCTTCTGACCTTGACCTTTTGCCTGGAATTCGGATTTTGCTTCTCTGCCTGTGAGTTTGACCCTTTGCTTGCCCTTGGATATTGCATCTGTGCCTGTGACCTTTTGACCTAGGATTCTTCTTATACTACATTCCACCAATCACTCCACTTCTGGGAACTCCTTTAAGTCAGTATACGTTACTCGACCCTCGGTCGGCC
The DNA here is from genome assembly GCF_038048845.1 of Mixophyes fleayi. Lineage (NCBI taxonomy): Eukaryota > Metazoa > Chordata > Amphibia > Anura > Limnodynastidae > Mixophyes > Mixophyes fleayi. The sequence continues at coordinate 202,073,635 of NC_134403.1, forward strand.
CGCAGCCCAGTCTGTCCCCACCACTAGGGGCTCCAGCGAACACCTGGCCTTCAGAGTAGTTCCCGAGTTTCACTGTACTGACTTGGGAGTTCCTAACATAGGCAAAACCATCTTGCATTGGAGGGGGAAATAAATTTAAAATGTGGGGACAGATTCATAGTTGGGGTAGGACATGTCCTAGATCAACTTTAAATTTCAGTGTAATATTAAAGCTATCAAGTATTTGTGTGCTAGATGAAAAAACAGCCAGTATTTGACTTATGTGCAAAATAATAAACTAATTTGCACCCCTTTCATTGTAACATGGTTTGTCCCAGAGAACATTTAATCCTTTTTTGCCTTAATGACTCAGGCCCTTTGTCTCCAGTTGGGGTCCCTTGCGATGGTGATTTACGTAGGAAATATCTAGTGGCCTCTGCTGGATCCTCAAAGAACAGGGTCTTTCCATTTTTTACTACTCTAAGTTTGGCTGGGAAGAGTAAAGCAAAACGTTTATTGTTGTCTATCAAGTGTTTACATACAGCTGAGAACTCCTTGTGTTTTTGTGACACTATGACTGAGAAATCCTGAAATATTAAAATTTTTGTTCCTTCAATGATCAGTGACCCCTGTTTTCTATATGCCCCAAGAATCAATTCTTTTGCTCTATAATCTAGAAATCGGGCTATAATTGGGCGAGGTCTGGGTTTGTCTCCCTCTCTCTTTTGACCAATTCTATGCGCCCTTTCAATTTGGGGTTTCTCCATTGTTTCCTCGAGTTCTAGCGCCAAAGGAATCAGAAAGCTTAAGTAGTGGGTAAGTTATTGACCTTTAATTGTCTCTGGGATACCTATGAATCGGAGATTGTTTCTCCGGTTCCTGTTCTCCTGGTCATTAATCTTATCCATTAGTTGTTGTAAAATTTGAGTGTGACCTTCCACCTTGCCCTCTAACGTTTGGTTTTTATCTTCTACATCACTAGTACGTTGTTCTAACTCGGCAATGCGAGTTGTATTAGCCGCAATAGTAGATAGAACACTCTCAACTGTATTATGCAGAGCCTGAAACTTTTCATCAATTTGAGGCATAAATATGGCCGAGAATTCCATTGCCGATATGGAGGGAGAGGTGCTCTGCGATAAGGCCCCTGTGGGGTCAGAATTATTTGATTGGGCAGTGTCTGACGGTGAGGGTTATGGGGGAGAGGGGACAGGTTTGTTAGTTTGTGTTTTTGGTTTTCCCATTGTGGAAAGGGAAGCTTTGGGTGCACTTGTCCCTGTTTTTTGTTTATGTAAGTATCTTTCCATGGGATGAACAAAATATCTAGAAAAGGAAAGCCCCCGTTAAGGTGGTGTGCCTAGGTTGTCAATTTTCAGATAAAAGTTTACATTTACTTCTCCCCTTAAATGGTTACATTTACATTTCTTTGAATAAATGAGTCACTTGATAAAGCTATATTACCTTTTAGCATAGAAATTTACATTGCCTTCTCTTGTCAAGAGGCTACATGAGAGGTAACATTTATATTATTTAGTTAAACAATAGGTATACATAGGTTTTTGTTTCAATTTTTTAGCTTTCAGGTTGTACAGTTGCTCATATAATTAAAACACCATATACTGATTTAAGATTATTTGGCAACTATTGCCACTAGGTGGCAGTAGATTCACAGTTTATATAGATTATAACCTGTTTAAGACTGCTTTATAAAAATTTATCACGTTCAGTATCAGTATCAGTATAAAACTTAGCAGTTATGCAAGATATTACAACTTTACAATCAAGTAAAACTTTTCTGAATCATATACAGTCGATTGCCCACAATAAACCTGGACCTGATTATCCGGGACTCAGCCAGAGGGTGCAGAAGTGTTCAGCTTCTCCAGCTTGCACTAACAATACTCCTCTCCGGTAAACGAGTGTGCCAGGTGGTATTAGACTATTAGGCAAGTTTATTGCAGGTATATCTTTGCTGCTACAGTGTTATGCACAGTCCGTTGTGCTTGCTCCTTAGAAGTTGTCTGCTGCCTCACCGCCGGCCACCGCTCCTAGGATCTCACTCCTCGTAGCTGCCGCTCGATCTCCACCGCTAGGTCCAAATCCTCCTACACCTGACCCAGTTACAGCACCTCCCGCCTTGTTCTCTCTCCCAGGCTGGTCTCTTCTCGTCGGGTGCCTCACTCGTTGCTGCAGCCTATTATCCGCTGCCAAAGCCAAATCCGTTGGCTCAGAGCCCAGGCAGGTGTCAGCGCTTTCAGGCTTTATGGTTGGGGCGCTGATATGTTCCGCTGGGATGGTTGAATAGGTGTATGGGCGTCTTTTACTTCAATTTAGCCTGCCTGGGGAGATACAACATTCTTCCCCATTAGAACTGTATGCACAGAAGCAGGGCAGGGGGTTTCGCGCCAAACCCTCCAGATGTCTCTGCCTCGTGGGTGGGAAGTTAGCGTGGCTCGTTCTCAGAGCCTGACTCCGGGGATGTCGCACAGGTGAACTCCTTGAGTCCAACCCGGTCCTGTGCACTTCTAAGCTTAAATTCAGCCAAGTCCCGTTGTTTTTGGAGTGCAACAAACCATTGATGTGAATGGATGGTGATCTCTTGTACGGAGCTCGTCTAAAAAGCGGCCATTCCAGATGCCCCGCCCACCGGAAGTCATGAGTACACTTTTAAGCCTCATGCTTGTCAGGATACCAGGCTTATGTATAGCTCTTTCGCCTCCCAGACTAGTTGGTTTAGATGTAGGCAACCTTATGTGCTGAGGCCACTTGGTACCCTTCGGGGTTCAAAATCAAACATATAACAACACACCATAACCATCCAACAGTATATGAACAAATGTTACATTACCAGATGAGAGGGGGTGGCATGTGGGCTTAATCTTAATTTGTAATTTCCAGCAACCTGATCTTGACACAATGCTATTGATACGCCAGTCATCATCTTGATGATGAAGACTTGTTGTAAATGTAGTTTTTTAAAAAAACAGGACCCCCTCCCCCCAAGTTGATGCTTGCACCAATACTCAAAGCTAGGGTTTGCTGGGACCTGTAGTGCACCTGCAAAAAAAGAAACTGAATAAACAATTTAATCTTCTTTACCCTACACCAGCTGCCCCAGGCATGTTTGGGAAGAGCCTTAGTGATTTCATCACAGACCTGTTTTCTTCTAGGGAGGGGAGGGCAGGGTTTGCGGGCCCGATTTCCCTAGTGAATTCAACTTTGTGCTAAACAGGCTAGGACTGGCTGACATTATGATAGGGGGCCCCACATTGCTGGTTTTCTTCATATAATATCACTAGCCCAGCCTGTCATATTCTTGTGCTGTTAGCTCTTTTTCTGGGAGGCCCTACACTTTGTCATGCCAAATTTTACGCTACCTGCCTTGACTATAAGTGCTGGTGCTATTAACACTTTGGGTGGGGGGCATGCCTGTTTTTAATGTTATTTAACACTTTTTTGTTTACACACTGCAAAGGTCTGTGGTGATGGACCTAAATGTACGCTACGTAACTTGGCATAAGTTCAACTCAGCTTCAAGCCCTATGTCTTAAAATTAATTTCACATAACATAACAGGAGATCAAACACCCATCCTCTGATTATTTCTTGTTTGGAATAGTTTTCTCTTTCAACTTATACTTGTCTAAATTCCCTATTAACACCACCACCATTCAGGAACTGAGGTATAATTATTAACTGAATACAAAAGAAAGAAAGAAAGAAATGTGTCAATTGGGGTACTCTGGGATGTTTGTTTATTAAAACTTAATTCTTTAATAGAGTTCTTTACAATATAAGTATACCCTGTTTCCTGAATAATAAGAATAAAAATCAATGTGAAAAGTCAGGTGATTGTACTTATATTGTGCAAATAAAGTGCTATAAAAAATTGCAGTATAACCGCAATAGCTTTGCTTTCTTCAATAAACACTTATATTTGTGTGATAATATCTTCGCTTGCAAATCAATCTTCATTGTTTAATAAAACTATTAACTTCTATTGGTATGCATTAAAATAGCAAATAAGGGTGTTTAATAACAATTAGCAAAATATTAACACTGTTAATGGAAAATGAAAACCAAAGATATTGACTGTTAAAACTAGCAGGACACACTGCTAGAACGCGCCGCATGGCCCAATCCTGTATAAACACAGATATATCTGTGAATCTTTGTCAATAGAATGAAAATTGCCTTCTCCTTACAACTTTGGGCAAAATGACATTTTCACTTATCGGGAGAATCCTACTCCCAAAGATAAATATAGCGAGTTATATAGGTAATACAAAAATAAATAAATATGCCCAGTCAGATGTATTATAAGGGATAAAGAGATCCTCAATGCTAACCCTTTAATCCAATATTTCTTAATATACTAGTAAATGTTGACTCTGGTAAATGCACCCCCATCAATATAAATGAGTGCATTTTAGTACAACCCGCAACATATGTATGGAAGGTTCACAGCTACATAGGAAGCCCTTATTGTTCTCAGGTGATAAATTAACTCTCATATGTTAATCATTTATTCTCTATATCCAGTGTATTATCACAGAGACCTTCCTAATAAACTGTGATAAAGGTAAACCTTGATAAAGCCTGCAATAGCGAAATGCGCGTCGGCACACACGCGCCGCCAGCTCTCTGTTAATAGTACCTGCAATTTAGATTTTGAGATGTAACAATTCACTAGTTAGGAAGCCTTAAGAGATCACAGTTTATTAGGAAGGCCTCTGTGATAATACACTAGGTATAGAGAATTATAGAGAAGCAACTTTCATTCTATTGACAAAGATTCACAGATATATCTGTGTTTAAACAGGATTGGGACGTGCGGCGCGTTCTAGCAGTGCTTCCTGCTAGTTTTAACGGTCAATATTTTTGTTTTTCATTTTCCATTAACAGTTTTAATATTTCGCTAATTGTTATTAAACACCCTTAATTGCTATTTTAATGCATACCAATAATAGTTAATAGAAGTTTTATTAAATTGGGTCAGAGTGCCCCATTTACACATTCTCCCCTTTTTTCTTCCTCTGTATGTTTATGAATTTGAATGTGTGGGTGCACCACTCCCAGATCAATGATTAAATATCAGGAGATATAATATTAATTTTTATATAATTGTTATTATTTTTCTGGGAGCTTGAGGATCCACCTGGTGCGGTATTTCTTTCTTTCTGAGTCTTCATTGTTATCAGCTACTATAAATGCAGCCTATTCCACAGTGTTAGAACAGACCATTGAATAGCCACTTTTCATATGTTTGTAAATCAGAATATTATAATGATTATTGACATACAATATATTACTATTTCAAGTGATTTATATAGAAGATACCATATAGGTGTTAGGAACCCCTCCAGCCGGCACAACACAACCCGGAATCTACTCTGCCAGTCAGGTGTTCACTGGAGCCCCTGATGGTGGGGACAGACTGGGCCACAGACTGACAGAGGGTCGTGAAGTGTGTACCGGCTGGGGAGAACCCAGGCAAGCAGAGTGAGGTCCACGCAGAGTTCAAGGTCCGGCAGCAGACAACGGTATCAGTAAATAAACTGAGGTCAGGGGTCACAGGCAGATAGCAGAAACGGTAAACAGGCCAGGGATCAGGGTCACAGGATACACAAGCAAAGTCCAATTCAAGCCAAAGGTCATACAAGGGAAATCAGTAGCGGTATCAGAATACAGGAACAGGAACAAACAGGTTAGCAGACTGGAGCACAGAAGCTATAACCGGCAATGAGGCAGCAGACCTCATTGCCTTAAATACACAGCTGACCCAATAAGAACTTACATGCACCCCTGCAGACTAATGAGCCATATGGCTCCAGACCAATCAGGGCTGGTCCCTGATAGATTAACACAGATGCAGGCTAATGCCTGTAACTATCAGTCCCTTTAATTAGCCCCCAGGCTGTGTCCTTTTTTGCGCATGCGCCCGGCTTCCAACACCGCCAGGACGCAGCGCTACCTGACAGGCGTCCGGGCGTTGCCTTGGTGACGGCCGGGTGGGAAGGGGAAGTGACGTCCCGGTCGTCACGCTGGGGCCGACAGGAAGCGAGCTGCGGCGGCTGTGAGTACCGCCGCGGCTCGTGACAATAGGTACCATATGGTCGTTACAGGATCCCAGCTACAATTGTAGCTGAATCGGTTGTAACAAATGTAAATATTTAAGTTTCATATTCCATTTGTTTATTATTCCATTCATACATCATCTGTTTAATTCCCCAATAAGTAAACAGTTATATAGTATTAAGTTCAATTAAATCAATGAACGATTTAATGGTATGCTGTATATTTTATAGATCAGGCATCCTAGAGTGATGGTAGGCTTCACTCTGATGCAACAATTCCCTGATGATAGGGTTAAATAGCCCATTCAGCCTGATTACTCTCATGAGAGTTAGAGTATATATCTATGGATGTTGCTCACTGATCCCTCTATCCCGTCTGGACTAGAATTTGGAAAATCCTATCACTCCATAGTTCCCTCTGTTACCTTTCTATGTATTGTTTGCAATAAAGATTCTCCAATGCGATCGCTGTGGTTTTATTAGCAAAGTACTACATGACAAAGTTTGGCATGCATACACTTGCGCTGTTAGCACTAGCATAAGCTTCTATCAGAACGCTCTGGTTTCTAAAGCCAGAGGTGAACCATTTATACACTGTACATTTGTAAAAACAACTGTGACATCACAAAGATACACAGTTACATTATTAAGGTCCACATTCATAGGTCGATGGGTCATGACCTCCTAAGAATTCGACGTGCCATTGGTTGATTCCTTTGGTCTTTGTTCCTTGAAGTGGTCCGGTGTCCTTCCTCAGGCTCCAACTTCTACACCTGTATAAACTGGTTCTTTTATGACCTCTCTGTACTTGATATTTGGTATATGAAAAGTGATATTATTTATTGCAATGTGCGAATGCTACACAAATAATACGGAGATGTTCTCATGCAATTGTGAACAGAATGATACCAAACTCGATGTAATTTATAAGTTGGAAGAATTAGCTCTTCACCACTTTATATTAAAAGATAGAAAATAGGTTAAATATATTATATATATATTGAATGTTGCTATGACAATAATTACATTGAGTATTCATCGCATCGCAACCGATTGGAGTGTACAGAAATTATTGATTACCGCCTTCATCCAATTATTAAACTTCAACACCTCAAAACTGTCCCTTGTCTAAATGTTTCGCTGGTGAAATAGGGAGCTATTGATTAGGCAGCATAGTGGAGATAGAAATTGCAAACAAAATAATAACGCCAACATGCGTTTCGCTAAATACAGCTTTGTTAAGGAAAGCCAGGGAATCATTCTAATTGGCCTTTAATATTGTAATGGGCAATCCCCCATGTTCACGTCACACCTATTATCCAATTGACTCTTTGTTAGAGCCGTGTACGATTGACAGTGGCAACTACCAATCATGATCTCCAAGCAACTCTTAGTCCCGACTCCCTCATCTTATTGGTTAAGGTGGGCTAGTTGAACTTATTCTGCTTTTCAGTAATAAAGTTACCTATTAAGGGAAAAGTGATCCCTAACATATGTGATCATAATCAAAGGAAATAAACAAAAGTTTGAGTCGCCTGTTATATATGTCTTCCAAATAAGTAGGTCTAATTAAATTACATTTATATATTATATATATTATCTTTAAAGAGCATCCCCGATTATAGCTGATTGACCAAAAATAATTTATCAATTAATAGTATATGAAACAGTTTGATCATTCCATCAATCCATGTAAATTGGTTAAGAATAATGATGATATAGCCCAGTGACGGGCAAACTTTTTCAGGAGCTGGCCAAATAAAAAAGAAAAACTTTAGGCGTGCCAATATAATTTATTAAAAAAACTCAAATATCGAAATATATAATACAAATGTTTTGAATGGGACGGGAGGGTGTTATATAGCAGTGTTACCTCTATAAGTGCAGTGATCGTACAGACACAGCACTTATTTCAGCAGGTTGTTGCAGATCCGTCTTTCTGGTGAGCCACTAACTGACAACACAGCAGCCAATCGAAATCCGCCTTAGTATATGGCCCATCCCATCTCTTCTCACATGACTTTCAGCCATTAGGGGGCGGGCAGGTGTTTGAGTGATTGACATACGAAGTGTCCTTTTAGGAAGGAGGATGAAGTGTAATGGAGGAAATAGCTGGGAAGACATAAAAATGAAGGTTCTGACACACAGGGTCGGCCCTAATAATTTTATGCATATTTTAATAAAAAAAAATTAAAATATTGGCGGGCCTGATAGAACCTCTAAGTGGGCCGGATCTGGCCCGCGGGCCGTAGTTTGCCCATCACTGATATAGACTATCAGATGATCAATAAATCATATTACTATTGGTAAGAATAAATTAATATTGTTAATATGATAATTAAAATAGAAAGTGATAAAAACTGAGCAAACTTAGTAAAAACTATGAAAATACAAGTAATAAACCTAAAATTCATAAGCAATTGTGAATAAAAATATCATTGATTAATTGCACAATATATATAAAATGATTAAATTAGTGATTATGATAAACAATAGTGCTGTGTTATTAATCGGAAAACTAAACATATATACAATATGTGATTATATAGAAAATACTGTTGCTGTGTTTTTGTCAGTGATAATAGTGAAGATATTTAACAATAATCCCTATTTAGATGGTCATTACAACATTACTTGGTAACATTTTTAAAAATTTGTTGGTTTATTTATTAATTCCTCTGGATAAAATCCTGTCATAGCAAGTTTAATAATTATCAACGAATCATACATAAACATTATCAGTAAAGCAGTGATTATATCATTGGTCAGTCTAATACCCTAAGAAGATTATTATTATTATTATTAATATTATTATTTATTTATTTATAAGGTGCCACAGATTCCGTAGCGCCGGATACAGAAGCAAGTAACAAATAGATGAGGTAATACATGTAAGTAGCGCAGATGAGTGTGAGTAATGCTATGGGGACTCACACAGTGTGCAGCCAAAGATATGACAGGACAGACAAGGGACAGGAAACAGACGTGGGACAATAGGTAGAGAGGACCCTGCCCGCGAATGTTTACATTCTAAAGGGAGGGGTGGTGAGAGACAGTAAGACCAACTGGGTGAAAAATGGAGAGGGCAGACGAGGAAGAGAAGGTGATGGATAGAATGGTTAGGAAGTGGTAGGATAGACAAGCTTGTAAAGGTGAGTTTTGAGTGAACATTTGAAGGACTGAAGGTTGGGGGACAGTCGAGTGAGATGGGGTAGGAAGTTTCAAAGATCAAGGGCAGCATGGCAGAAGTCTTGGGAGGCGGGCATGAGAGGAGGTAATTTGACGTGATTTGAGGCGGAAGTCAGAGGCGGAGCGAAGTGACCATGTAGTTATGTACCTCGAGACAAGGTCAGAGGGGGGAGAAGTGTTAGTAAAGGTTTTGTAAGTGAGGATAAGGAGCTTGAACTGAATTCTGAAATGGATCGAGAGCCAATGAAGGGATTTACGCAGAGGAGAAGCGGAAGAGGTGTGGTAGGAGAGGAAGATGAGCCTAGCTGTAGCATTCTGTATGGATTGAAGGTCAGAAGTGCGAGACAAGGCCATTGAGAAGGAAGTGAGAAGGAGGTTGCAATAGTCGAGACGAGAATTGGTGAAAGGACCAGGATTTTGGTTGCTTCCTGAGAGGAAGGGACGGATGTTCATAATGTTACGGAGGCAGAAGTGGCAGGATTTGGTAAGGGACTGGATATAAGGGTTAAAGCTTGGGGCTGAGTCAAGGGTGACTTCAAGGCATTGGGCTTGGGTGACAGGTGTAATGTAACCCTCCTGTGTTCACCAAGAACCATCGCAAGGCGGGATGGGCTTTGCTGCGGAGGGCTCACAGGTCGCGATCCACTAGTCTGCCTCTACTGTGAAAGAGGGGTAACTGATGACCAATGGAAGGTACAAAAGAGTAGTCAGACAAGCAGTTCCGGTACACAAACTGGCAGGTAAGAGCAGAATCAGCAGGCATAGACAGAGTCAGGACAAGCCGGAGTGTGGTACACAATCAGGTAATGGAGAACCGAATCAGCAGGCCGAAGTCAGGAAGGAACTGGTACACAGAAATCAATCAGAATACAGGCTCAGCACAAGGGCAGGAGTCAGGATACCTGGCAGCGCCGTCACGATGCAGGGTGCGAGGACTGTGCTGGAGCGAGGAAAGGTAAGTGTAACAATATGAGAAAGAGTGATGTTGTCAACCAAGAGGGAGATATTGGGAGGGATAGCAACATTGGCATGAAGAAAAATTATTAGGTTGGATTTGGAGATGTGGAGTTTTAGGAAGCGCTGTGACATCCAGGTAGTTAAAAACAAACACTTATAATATCATATTCACTCACACATATAGTAGAACCTATGCAAATTTCTTGGATGTACCCTTTCGGTTCAAACAATATGTATAATTACAAGAAAGTAGATTTCAATGCCTATTTACATTTTGATAGTGCACATTATAAATTGTAGAAAACTAATATCCCCAAGGGGCAATTTATGCGCTTTAGGAGGAATTGTTCAATGAGAGGACTCTTTGACACACAAGTCCAAAATATAGTGGACCAGTTTCACAATAGAGGGTACCCAGTGGACGTTGTTGACTTTCAAGGGAAGCATGGTGGCTCAGTGGTTAGCACTTTTGCCTCACAGTGCTGGGGTCATGAGTTTGATTCTTGAACAGCGCCTTATTTGTGTGGAGTTATGTTCTCCCTGTGTTTACGTGATGTGAATGACAAATATTCTCTGTACAGAGCTGCGGACTTGGTGGCGCTATATAAATAAATGGTGATGATGATGAAGTGCGGGATATGGATAGACATAGTTTATGTGATTGCAATAAATAATACATTGGCAGGACTACCAGACCACTAAAATATCGTTTTACAGAACATCATAGGAACATTAGTAAGGTACATACTAGTAGTGTCTCCTGCCACATTGTATTATTCTATCAAGGTGACCCCAGTAGTCTGGAGTGGAACAGATACCAAGCACCCAAAGAGCAGGGGACATATTAAAAGATATGCAAGCAAGAAGTAGCCTGGATGTTTAATTTAAATTCTCTCTATCCAGATGGTTTAAGCAAAGCATTAGAATTATAAAGATAAAGATCTTGCACATACAATCCTCAGTTTGTTGTTTATTTTATTATGTGTACTTGGGCTCAGGATGGCGATTAAGATTATGTCAATGAGTGTCCGATATTAGCTACAATGTACATTATGAAGGTGAAAGAATTTCTCTCAGACCATTTGCATATTCAGATGATGCCTATATGATTTTGTTATGTTTTTCTCTGGGAATGGAACGTTCCTCCAGGGTATATATTTCTATTGGTATTGAAGCAATATCTGTACTGTCACTGTGTTGAAATGTATTTGGAGGGTTAATCACTAACATGTAGCAACAGCTCTTAACAAAATTCCATTCGTATGGAAGATTGTATACTTTAGCCATTAGTATTTCCACAAGGCTTACGGCACAAGGCTTTTTAGGGAGCGTAAAAAAAATTGGAGGATGCAGAATTGTGACAGAATGGTATAAACTAAAATTAATTTTAAAATATAAGAGTATAATTGTTCTCCAAAGTAAAAAAAATAAATATAAAAAATCTAGTCAGGTTTTAATCTTTTGTCTTCCCATGGTACAGGCTTAATCAATGAGTCATGAGAGACAAAGATGGCGAGAGGCACAGGCATGACAGCCTTCTCCCCCTCAGAAGCGCTCGCTCATGCTTCCATTCTGCAACAGTTCTGATTTAATGAAAATGAAATGGGTGATTCCTGTGATCCTTTTTAAAAAGCCTAGTGGAGCTGTGGGATATATTTACTAAACTGCAGGTTTGAAAAAGTAGAGATATTGCCTATAGCAACCAATCAGATTCTTGTTATCATTTATGTAGCATATTCCACAAATTGACAGCTAGAATCTGATTGGCTGCTATAGGCAACATCTACACTCTTTCAAACCTGCAGTTTATTAAATATTCCCGAGTATCTTAAAAAAAACTTGGGGGGCGGGGGGGCGGATAGTTGGTTGAACGAAGCTATATTTTAAATTAAGATTTAGTTCATTTTTACCTGCCGCATATTAGCCTGGCATGGAAGTTGTTACGAGCATACTTTGGTTTCTTTCATTCACTATGTATTGCTGTTGAATTATGTATAAAAGGTGTGGCAGACTGGCTGATAGTCAGGCAGGAGTCTGCCATTAGTAAATCCATAAATATATTTATGAGATGAACATTTCACCTGTTATCAACCATTTCTCGTAAGGTTCTGGATCTATATTTAAATATATTGGCTATTGTATAGCCCATATATGTACAGACATTACCTGGCAACTATCTACACATGTTCAAGGATTGGCCAGATGTTACTGACCAACTATCAGGGATTTGGCGACTAGTGGTCATGTGCTTTAGATCACATGACTGTGAAGATTTCTCCATACAAGCATGGATGGGAGAAATAAGGCATTTAAGCTATGTATATTAATATTAGACGTTTATCTATTGGTATTGTTATTAGGACTGACTCCTTTTAAGATTTATTGCTTTTTATACAACTTTAGAGTAGTTATACGACTTGTAGATCATTGACTGCACAGCTGCAGGTTGTGCTACACTAATTACTGTGATTATATACTGTATATGCATACATTTTGTTATGGGGACCATTTCTCTGATGAAGTTGCCCAGTGTTTATGAAATGCATTAAGACCTACCCTGTGGCCTAAGAACTTAATTTGAACCAATCTCCTTGTGAACTTATTTTTATTCCCTTCAAACGAATTTGACCATTATAAGAGATTTTATGCCTTTGCATAGACGTGCATTGGGAAGACTTCTCTCTAATGCGGAACCTATACAGGTGGAGAAATGGACTTGGCTTTGAAACCACAAATACCCAATTAAACTACTATCCTTTGTTACTGCTTATTTGAGAGTTACATTACCTTGTAAGTTGTCAACAAAGGGGAGAATTCAACTGCTGACATTTTTCTGCACACATTGTCAGCAACTACGGTAGAAATCTCCACTCATTAATCCTCGCACCTCTGTGGGGTGCAAGAAAAAATTAGCGTAGATTTCTGCCAAATCTCTGCCGCAAAGTGTCTCATGGACGTTCCGGAGACACTTTGCAGCTAATTGAATTTCCCCCAAAGAGTGCACTAAGGAATCCACCCAATAATTGCCTTGGAATATTTTTATACCAGCAATTAATATTGTGCACTTGTTATGTGTTGATTTCCAATATGATTGCTCTAGTAATAAAAGAACAGCATCTGTAATTTTATACTGAATAGAAAGGCCTGACCTTTGTTAAGGTTGATCATCTGCAGAGCTTGTTGTGCTTCAAGTGTGTAGTTGAGTAGTGGTTCATGATGCATGAACAACATACAGGTCTTTGTGAAATTTTGATTTGGCGATTTTTATGAGGTGTATGTTATGAAATAATAAATTGGTCATATATATTTTACACCCAGTAATCTACAAGTACCTAATTTTGGACTTGACCCGGAGATCAAGCACTGTGTACTTGTAGGTTTTTAAAATATTAATAAATTATATATATATATATATATATATATATATATATATTTATTATGTAGAGGAGATAAAGTTGCTGCTACTAGGATTCTACTTGAGTTTAAAATATTTTTTCATATTTTTAGTACCATATATAGTGATTTCTCCTTAATTTGCTGGCTCATAGATTTCAGAAAACCTTACCCACACCTGTTATAAACTAAAAGCAAGGTAAAAGAAGCAAAGTGTAAATAACAATTTCAAACCATATGCTTTTCTCAGTTTCTTGCCTCATTTGTTACAAATAATTTCGATAAGTGGAAACACAAGAAGAGTAATTTACTAACCACAACAAATTATCTGTGTGCAAGTGTTCCTAGGGCATTTTAAGATGTACACACACTACTTAAGTCTTCTGAAAGACCCTCATGATATGTGTGCCTAGATTTGCAAATAAACCTGAAAACTTGCATGGACTATCTTTATAAGAAGTCAAGTTGTGCGTCCTAGGCTCACACAGTTAGGATTATACAGGGTTCCATGCAAAAAAGAGACACTGTACTGTTTAACAATCGGATATTATAATAAAAGCATTTTACGGTAAGAAATCGCAGAAGACAACACTATGACATGGAAGCAAATGCATTTTTTTATTCAATGTGACAAACAAGAGCTTGATACATAAATAAACTTCTCATTAAACAATGTGGAGAAGTTGCAGGGCAGCTGTAATAGACAAAATGAGAACGCCAAGCAGCCCAATGTAGCCATAAGTTCCTCTCATCCTCTTTTGTGGGTCTGCAAATAAAAAAAAAAAAAAAAAAGTTACATTGTGAGGGAAGTGTAACACAATATTTGCATCTGCACTTCCAATTAATCTATCTAATTAGCAAGTAAAGCAACTTTTTTTTACATTATTGTATATCAAAGGCTGCCTATTACTGAGCTGCAGACTTGTTAAGTTTCCAACATTTTTTGAGTCTCCCGCACTTGGCTGTCACCTAGTTGCGAGAATAGTCTGAAGCTTTTATAGTCTCAAGCTTTTCTCCAATCTTCCAAATATGAGACCAGGAGACCGTTGGTGAAATTCCTCTCAACCACTGTCCGCCACTTCAATGGTCAGTAGAAAAAAAGTATAGTGACACAATAAATGCTGCTCTGTACCTCCCCTTTATTTACATTACTAAAGTGGTAGTTGTGCTGGGAAGCACCAAAACATCTAGACAACTCCCAGCACTGTGATTGGTGGATAGAGATCATTCATCAACCAGAGAGCTGGGAGAGTCCTGGTCCTTCCCACAAAGAGGATCGATCTGAGGAGACTTGAGTGAGACCACAAAAATGAGCAGAAGAGCACCTATTATTACCATAGATCTGGGATCAGTACTGTATTTCCACCTAAGGTTTAAAGGTCTGCGTTCTATCGCCACAAGAAATTTGGGGTTTGCAATATATAGCCAGCAGATATGTGGGGGCTATGCATTGCCTAGTCACTAAAGTTTTGGATATCTGTAATGTCTAGTTGTAGTCTCAATGGGTAATGGTCATCAGAATACTGTATGTTTATGGATCAGAAGGATGCTCTCTTTATTGGATATAAGACCTTAGAATGTTTTGCATATGGATATCGTACATGACACTAGAATGCTCTTTGTATTGTATACCGGTACCTAGAATGTCTACTGTATTGTATGTTAGTCACTAGAATACTCTGTATATTGTGCAGAACTCACTAAAAAACTCAATGGAGTTTTTTTTTTTTTTTTTAACTACTCCATGAATGAATTGTTTTCCTCTTATGACCAGGCCAATAATCACATTTTACCGATGTGTATGTTCAGAAGAAGTTACTTTTTTTCTATTTCCTAGTATACATGAGTGATTTTTTTCAGCTCACAAAGATCCCTTTTTGGTAGAAGAGTGGAATATATATTTTTTTTTTATCAGATACATATTTTATATTTACTCCTACTTATTGTGCAATATTGATCCCAACGTGTAATCAGCTAGTTCTCCCGAGTGTGGAGAGAAATAATATGCGTCATTTATACAAGGCACCATGAACAAGGGGCTGCATTTTTGTTGCATTATATTTTTTATTCTCACGTTGTGCTGTCATTGTGCATGTGTACATATAATTAATCCATGTGCACAAATTCCTAAGGGGAAAATTGAGAAGAGGCAAGGTTCAGGGTGACAAATGTTGGGCTGCTGGTACCATTTGGGAAATTTTCAGTTGACCAGTGTGATATTTGTGTATTTCTGCATGAGTATAACACAATGACTAAAGTGGTCATTTCAAGCGTGGGAAGTATTTAGGGAATAAAATCATTTGTTTGTTTTTTATCAAAAGTTATTTTTGATAAAACGGAACCAACGGAACACTCTGTGGGTTGCAAATATTTTGGTTACGGGTATTGTTACAATTATGATGCCTAGCCCAGGTTGGCTAGCATTAGGTCTGCTGTGTAATGGCCATAAGGATCTGTGAAAATGCAACCCCCCCCTAAGGAAACAAGGAAGAACCAGTCCTGTGCTGAAAGCACTAGCGCTCTTCCCATACCTCGGTGGCTGTGGGGTAATAAAGAGTTAATGGTGCACTACAGGTCCCAAGATAGGTAGATGTAGTTTATTTATGAGATGTATTAGTGTACTAAATTGTATCAATGTAGCTCATTGCAGTTATTGATGAAATTGCATGTTTAGCTTTGGAATTTACATTAATTGACCTTAAATACACTTGTATTAATAATTATTTTTTTTTCCACATACAATAAATAGACTTAGATCTAGAAAGGCTATAATAAACAATTTTGTATTTTAAAAAACCCAAAACAGAATTGTTTACAATGATATCTTTTCAGGTGACAGCTTCACACCGAACACCCTATGTTTGTTAATCTGCAAATAAATACGTACCCCCTGTATAGTATCCGTGGGCATAAGAAAAACGGCTCGTCACCCAGATTACTCCAAGAACAGATGCAGAAATCTAAATAAAGAATAACAATTATATTTTGTACAACTGATGTCTATGCGTCTGCACTTTGGGCTCATTCATATGGACATTCAGCTCTTTATGAGCAGTGTCCTGTTCCAAGCAGATTGCACTTGGAGCTAAACTTGAATGCAGCATATAGATAGTTTATCTCTATATTACCAAACACAGTACACTCACACAGTATTAAACCCTTCCTCTCCACAAGGTTTTCACTCCTTTTTGACCAGACTTATTTTTTACATTTTGGTAATATGCTAGTTTCACCAACAATAACTTTTTATTCCTTAGCTACACAACTACATTTGAATTTGTATTTTTCAGGACAGATGGGTCTTTATATTAGTACCATATTAGAATATATATTATTATATTCTATGGGAAAATTGTAAAAGAAAATGGATAAAAATTGTTCCAAGATGTTTCCCATAGTTACTTTCAACCAAAAGTATTTTATAAAGGGTCTGACATTCAGTAGGTATATGTTCCAGAAACAAGGGTGGCTAAAATCTGGCTAAAAAGTAAATATTTTGCTGATATGCTTCATTTGAATGAGAGTACACTGTACTTATATGAATAATTTCTAAGCTTGCAAGTAGTGAGGGAGGTAAGGACAAGGTTGGGAAGACAAATGGAGTCTGGAGTCAATCAGGTGACTGTCTTGTGGATAACACTTGGGGATTTTAGCACAGGTGTTACATTCACACAGGATGCGTCAGGTAAAAAGTCATGGTCTCATCATGCTTGGCAAAAAGTTGAGATGATTTTTTTGTTTTGCTACAAACAATTAACTTTATTTGCAATGATTTGGTTTCTTATTTATTTTTGTAGACCTTGTACAACAGTGATAGGCAAAAGGAGGTGACATGGGAACAAACCCTCCACCTGCTACTAAGGCTCTATTCCCCACACTTTAAAAAAACCCAGAGAATAAGACTGAATAAGAGCAGCCGGCTTCCACTTCACGTGACAATATCTGTACAATACTGGGAGGTTACACAACACATTCAATTGGAGGAAGTGGGATGCAGTGTTTTCTGAACTCCTCCTTTTGCAGGCTTCGGATATGAAGGTAAGTATTTTTAGCTTCGCCCGTGAGTGAGGGTATGTTGGGAAGTGCAATTGGCATATGGGGGAGGGGGGGTGTTGAATAGCATGTGGTAGGTGGAGTGACATGTGGGGGGCATGTGAGAAGGTCTGATTGGCATGTGTGGGAGTTTTGCAGTGTTGGAGGTCTGAATGGCATGTGGTTGAAGTTTGGAGCAAGTGAGGGCATTTTGGGATGAGTGATATGGGGATGCCAATATAGTTTTGGAGCATTCTTTTTTTATTCCTGAAATTAATAGTGAAGTTTGAAGGGCAACACATGCTAACCTTAAACTATGTCATGTTGCCCATCATGAATATACAGTGAGTCTGGTAGATGTCCCCCGCACACTGTTAGATCTGGTACTATCTGTACCTAAGAGAAGCTTGTATGCTAGTTCCTAGTAGATTATAATAGTTTTAATGGCAGCGCAGATCCAATATGAAACTCCCTTATAATGTCATTGGGGACACTACCATACATGGAATTCCTTTTGACATCATCATCACGGAGCTACCCAGCCACTTTTGTATTTAGCACACTAGTGGGTATATTTACTAAACTGCGGGTTTGAAAAAGTAGAGATGTTGCCTATAGCAACCAATCAGATTCTAGTTATCATTTATTTAGTCCATTCTACAAAATGACAGCTATAATCTGATTGGTTGCTATAGGCAACATCTCCACTTTTTCAAACCCGCAGTTTACTAAATATACCCCTAGGCCTTATTAAAGTTAGAAGCAAATCTAGCTCAATTTTGCAAATTTACATTCGGACAAACCATGCAAATACAGTTTTGCTTTTGCATTGAAGGTAAATACTACTTGCTTTTGTATGCAGTCCACAAATACTGGGCAGCTTTATTTTTACACTGTGATTTAGAGTTTAGCTAGGACATCTCCTCTCCCAACTCTAAATCTGTCTACACATTTTAAATTGGGGACCCCCAGCAGCGCAGCATAGTTCTGCCAAGATGCAAAATTTCACTTTCTAGCTGGATTTACTCCTAACTCTAAAAGGAGTCCATTTGTATTCACTGTAGTGATTACTGGAGAAGCAGGGATCTAATCAATTAGTTTCTACTCCATCACCTGTCAGTGACAGGTTGAATGATGGTGGTATGCGCATTAATATGTGATTTTTTTATGATGATTTACAGAGCCAGTAGACCACAATAAGTCTTCTTGTACAATTGGCTTACAGGGTTTTTAAACTTTTATAATATATTTTTCATCCTTCTTCAGTCTTTTTTTCTACACTAGTACTTCAGTGAGGATCTTTACCTGCTCAATTCAATAGTGTCTCGATAATAATAATTATTGGGTCCCCTGCTGGCCAATCTCTATAGTCATCTCTGACAGCCAGAAGACCGGGGGGTCTGATGCAGTACTAGAAAGGGTAGTAAGCTCCTGATTGGGTAGCACAGCACCCAATCAGGAGCCGCCTGTAATTTCTGATCCTGTGTTGGATCTTCTGGTGCTGAGTAATTGTTATGGAGGCTGGACAGTAGAAATCCCTACAATTTGCACTTACTGGGAACCTCCTAATTTGAGTAAACAGTGTCCCACTGAAGGGATCACCGCTGAAGTACTAGTGCGGGAAAAGGTGTATCAAGGTAATATGTTAGGAAGGAGGAAACCCCCATTAAGTAAAAATGGAGCAAGAAATGCTACTTAAAGTGTCTTTAGAAGTTGCATATCCACAAATGTCCATATGAAGGAACCATGCATACTAACATAAGGACCAATGATCCCTATACTGCATTCAGTTGCTGCAGTCTCTGAGTATACAGAGTAACATTAGTAGAACATGATGTGTAAGCAAAGCAAAAGAGAGATGGATGTGGCCATTGGTACAGGATCTAAGATATATTTTCTTCCTTTTTTATGGCACTGTCAGGCATTTCTGTATATGAAATAAAGGACTTTGAGACTGTATTGCAGCAATCTGGACCTGAGAAGACAAGAGTAGGGCAGTGAGTGGGGTTTAATTTATTTAGCCTGGAATCTCTGCATAGCTAGATGCACACTAGCACTCATTCCCATGCAGCTCCTGCTTTGACAATACACCTGAAAAATTACCATATATGTAAATTATTATGGATATTATTTAGGAATGACAGTCTAATCTAAACACTTACAAATCAGCTGCCCGATCCAGCTTTGAACGATATATATAGCACAAGAGTCCTTGTGTAACTCACTGCTAGATTGAGCTGTTTTGCATGAATATGAAATATAAGGCCTCATTTGCCATGTGCATTTACTTACCGGAAACGCAAGTCCTGCAATGAGCTGGAAGATCAGCCACCCGGGATACACTTCCAATGTATTTTGATGTGCTCTCTGAATACAATTAAAAACATTTTCTTTGTCTGAATACATCTGTGGATACTGTAATGAGAGAAGGCAGTTAGTTACTAGATTAAAAGTCGCTGGTTGAAAAAGAGAAATACGAGTAACCGAAATGGCAAATTTACATTTATGTCTTGGTCAGGGTACCCTACAGAGAGAGTGATCAGGTATAATGGGCATAGCTGTCATTTCATGGTGTGAAGGACTGTGTGAATACAAGACCAATAACAGTTAAATATCTTGTATATCTATCACCCATTATATGCTTACATCAGGGGTAAATAACTAGTGTACAATTCAGGAGGCAGTCAGTCTAGTGTAAATCTAGTGGCCACAAGAATATTTTAAGAACCCGCGGAACATAGGCATCCACTGACATCAACAGCAATGACTCCCAAAAGTTAGACACCAGCAAACATTTTTTTAGGCACATTTACTATCTGGTTCCTGGTGTTTTCCTAGCCCTGCCTCAAGTTAAAGTGATCATTCACCTTAAAACATTCAAAAAACTGATTAGAAGTTGAAACGTTGACTTGTCCACCTAAAATGTTACTGTTTTTATATACCTATTATTACAAGGGATTTTCTAGCCAAATTGGTCTTTCCACAACATGGTAAAGTTAGCAGTCTCATGCATGACTTGCATTTTTTAAAAGTGTGTGTACATAGTAAAATGAGTTTCATAGGGAGTGTCTGACAATGACTTTTTACCTAGAATAAATACTTTGTCTCCCCTCTTATCTGTTTATGCATGTGTATGATGATTACAAGTACTAAAGGTGACTGGTGCACAGATCTGTTTTTAGATAAGTGAGAGCAGTGCTCTCAGTGGGGGTGGGGAAGGTACATTTCCAGTATTTGAGTTGGCCGCCTATAGGGATTTAATCAGTAGGTATTTTTGGGCCTAGTAAGTTCCACAAACCTAATATTTATTTTTTTTATCTTTCACACATTATCCCGGCCCCCATTGCAGTTGGAAAATGCCCCATTGCTACTCAGCATATGGCCGGTTCGCCCTGGAACCAAATTGCCCTAGGAAATTTAGCCCGGTGTGCTGAACCAGCTTGACAAAGGGATCCCTTGCATAGCCTGATGAATGATGGCTTTATGGGGTGAAGCCCCGACTCTTTGTCCCCCCGCATTAGAGGTCAGCAGCTCTGTACGTATAGCCAAGACTGCTGACCTCTAATGTGGGGGGACAAACAAAGAGATTTGCACGTCCCCAAACTCGCCTCTCCAGGTGCAGGGAGACACAAGTGCAAGTTATATTCAACTTAACATTACACTTTGTTTTGGTACATGTGCAGCAAATCAAAGCACATTTTTGTAGCCGGGTGTTTGGCTTACATACAACTATAAATCATCCCCACAATGATGTTATTGAACCACAAGTGGAACAAAATGCACCAAGGAATTACACTGCAAGTCAGTGGATTCCAAACTTTTTCAGTTCAAGGCACCCTTAGGGCCTCCATAAATTTTTCAAGGCACCCCTAAGCCAAAATAATTACCAAGTAGTCCCACGCCTTGCTTACCACTGGCCCTGGCCGAGGCACCACTGTTAGATCACTGAGGCACCCAAGGGAGCCTAGGCACACAGTTTGAGAACCACTGCACTAAGTAGTTGGTATGGCCCATTAAGCAATAACTTATTGTTTCTTTACATCATTTGTTTGCTCTGTTCCACAAGATCGAGCTAAATATAATAAGGATGCATATAAAACATCTTGAGCATGCAAATTAGGGGTACATAGTCACAGCCATTCAGCAGTCGAATACAGCTTTAACACTTAACAAAATAGTGATTAACAGATGAATATGGCAAAAACTGTTACAGCCAAATTTAACAAATTCTATAGCTACCAAAATACTTTGAATTTCGGAAAATAAAGTGCAGGGAAAAAACAACAACTGATGGAAGTTAAAATACCCATGAGTGCACCTATGTCAAGACTAGCTGACAAAATGCAGTGATCACTGATGTTACATGCATCTAGAGGGGTCATTCCAACTCATTGGAGAAAGGATGGAACCCCCGCATTGGCTGAATGGCAAGTCAGGGTCTCCAACATCATGATAAGCTTGAGGTACATCAATTCCACCTATCTAGATAAGTTTGAATCAGTGTGTGTACCCTACATAAAGCATTATGTATTTGAATGCTCAGAGATACAAATGCTGATTTTAGCAGTAGACCTAATTCCAACATAATAATGTTCCCAACAACAGTAAACTGACATGTCCAGACCAACATTAATAACAAGGTGTATATATCACATCAGGCGCTGTTGTAATACTCTCACAAGTTATTGGTATGGTCACCAAACTTTGTATTGCTATTGATTCCTACCTCACCCTCCCCTCTTTTTGTTCTGTAACCCTAATTTGTACTTTTTAATTGTAAAACTAAAATAACTTCAATTAAGGAATTTATTAAAAAAACAACACCCATGAGAATGTACTGTGACAGGGATATTATGCCAGACACAGAAAACAATTATTCCATGTAATGCCAATTAACGAACAGGCCCAGTCATGCTGGAAGGTAACAGGCTGCTCAGATCTCAATCTAATCAAACAGACACCAAAATATTTATAATCCGCAACAATTAGGTATAAAATGCTCCATGAGGCAAAGCATAGATCTATGTCAGCAGTTACTTTATAACCACAAAACACTATTATTTGCCTACTTCGTGCAAATGGCTAGATTTTACAGTGTGAGTGGCTCAGATGCCCAATAATAATTTTACTGAAATTAATTGGCCACTATCAGACATGTTGGTGCCCAGAAGATGATCACAATTGGTCTGTTTGTACAGTCATCTTCCAAACAAACTAAAAGGCCCCAGGGAACCTGTAAGAGATCAGATTACTGAAGCAGCAGGTTCAGCCAGTGTCTATGGCAATACATAATGGTTAGCTTATTAGGTCAAGTCTCAAGTGGCCTGTAAGCAAGAGTGCAACAGCTTTGCATCTTAACATGTATGTTAACATGTATGTATGTATGTAATGTATTACATTTACAAAGATAAAATGTATTCATCAGTAAGTGACATTTTCTATGACAATAGCTGCCCTAAGAAAAAAAATAATTTCATTAGTTTTGCAGTATTTCTAAATACAGTAGTGTAGTTGTTCTAAATGTATGTAAAGGTACCAGTGCACAAATGCTACACAATTGTTTACTTTCAGACACTGAAGCTTTGTTAGGATGTTATGCCATACAGAGGAGATTCAGTCGCTCCTAAACAGTACACCCAAAAACTTGGATTACTGTAGAGCTGTGGATTAATCGAGCTGAATACAATGTATTTTTATAGAAAACACAGAGCCTGTAGCTGGATTTAAAATCCATGTTAGCTGCGCGCAAATTCCAAAAGAGGGCGTAAGCATTACTGGCTGTTTCAGAATAGAGTACTGAATGTGTAGAGCGAAATAGCTGGGGGAAAAAAACATGTAAGGGTTCAGCTCCGCATTTTACAGCTGATATAAAACCTGTGCAAAGCATAAAACAACGCTATATTACATATGCACGCTGCTTATTACACTGATAAATAACCCCCATGTTTTTACGACTAATCGCATTTGCACAGAAAGGCATTGCATCGTTCACATTGAGATTACACTACCTTGACGTTGTACTTCTTCCTTGCTTTTCCCACGTTTATACCGAGGTACATAAGTAAAACATAGCTGTAAATAAAGGTCAAGATCACATATGCGAAATCCTGGGGTAGAATCTCACTTATGCTTCTGGCGGTCATCTTTAAATTGTAGATGTCTTTCTCGTGCTTTCAGATAATACAGAACACAAGCAAAAACCTGACCATATAACTCCCCTTCTAATCTGCTCTACGCTACTAACCTTTGTTCGAACTACTCTAGTACTGGTGTAATCATGACAGTGGGAGGGGCATTTCCTGGACTCCAGCCATGTATACATTATACCTCTGCGTCTAAACTACTGTGTTACAGACAGCATTGCACAATGTTTTCTTACAAGCCATATTCCATGAGTGTTAGACAAGTCACTATCTTTTTACTACGTTAAGGTTTAAACATTTCAGCTTGTCTCTTTACTTGTTTCTTTTTGTTTCCAAAGCGTCTGCACTGCAGGATTTCAGATGTATTTTCAATAAAACTAAGTTAGTTATAAATTAAATTAAAGAACTGCACCCAGAACTAGAACTTACATTCTTCCCAACTTGCAGAGCAGCAGGGTCCAGTGTCCAGTACCCCTGCATTTGTGAGGTACTATTCAACCCCAATTATAAGGTTTTGGTTCATATTTTGATCAATACATTTTAAAAGGGAATTCAATTACTAGCGAAGTCCTGCTGGATCCTCACGTGAAGAGTGTCTGTGGGATGTATGGGTAGTAAAACATTGCTGATTTTTTTTGTTTGTTTCACTTACTGTTATACTCAGAAGTGCGCACATTGAATTGCCTCCTTAGGATTTACCTAAATGCTCCACACATTTTTGTAGTTTTGAGGTCCATAATTTGGGACTGTTCTGCCAAAATCGTGACAGTTGGAAGGTTTACACCACCCCACATTTGGTTAATTCATGGCATAGGACTTAGTTTGGCTACAGTCTAGGGGAGGGCTGGCAAATTTCAGCCCGGGGGGGCAAGACTCAACTCAGCAGCCTATTTTAAAGGGAAAAAAACGCAGATGGCCCAGTGAACCAGCCCAAGTTAGCCCACTATGAGACCGGCCTGGGGCAGATGCCCCCCCTGCCCCCCAGCCCAGTCTGCCCCTGGCTACAGTAGACTTGTAGTCACTGTTCATTTAATAGCCAGCCTATCAGAGCTTCACTGTCAGTGAGGTTCTGTTTAGTGGGCTGTTAACTGAGCACTAACAGTTTGAGCCCTGTCAACTCACTGCCCAGAACCACATTCTAAGTAAAGATCCAAAAGATCATAGGCTAAGGGGAGAAGGATTATATGATGTCTCCCTTTTTCCTTATTCGCCTCTGGTTGGTCTTGTTACAATACTGTTTCACTGGAGGCCTGGCTGGAGATTCATGGAGTGCAGATTTGCCATTCCCAGTAGCAAGCCTCTTTGCCTGTGGTAGCCTACAGGAATACACTTCTCTTTACTAAGGAGCTACTAAGGATGAGTGACGATGGATAAAAACATGATTTTTAAAATAAACAGATCTTGCTGGAGATAGTCCTTCTTACACTTTAATAATAGAATTGAAGGGCGGGGAGGGTTGGCGGCATAATGAGTGAAAAGGGAAAGGCATAGTACATCAGGACTGGGGGAGAGGTGCATGCAGCAGAACCATGCAAGTCTCAACCATATATCAAACATTTAAGTAGCACAGCACTCACCTGCAGTGTATGTCATACCACATATTGTACATTTGATGTAGACAAGACTCATGAAAGGTCATGTCTCCAAGATGTTGATATGTGGGGGGTGTCGTACATCCCAGCAGTCAGGACTTTTATGCCAGCTGTTGGGAGATATGTTCCGCTCACAGCTGTGAATGGCTGCTTGTGCACTCTCACTTAGTGATGGCACCCACCATTTGTCCCGATTGAACAACATTAAAAGTTAGAAGATAAGATATACTGTTTATTCTGGAAAGAAATAGGAGAGTTGCACAT
Organism: Mixophyes fleayi; assembly: GCF_038048845.1. Lineage (NCBI taxonomy): Eukaryota > Metazoa > Chordata > Amphibia > Anura > Limnodynastidae > Mixophyes > Mixophyes fleayi. Next base: position 202,099,260 of record NC_134403.1, read on the forward strand.
TTAGGATCTGAATTAGAGTTGGACTATTTGTGGCACATAAGAATGTGACTTTTTGTTGCACTGTGCATGCGAACAACATGCATTTCCTTAGAGAGGTTGTTGAGGGGCTTTCACATGTAATTTTAGTACAATAATTGTGTGCAAGTTAACTATGCCCCTTAAAAATGCGTCCGATTTTGACTAAGACGCATCCTTAAGATACGCCTTTTAGATGCATATTTTTGTGCGGCCCATGGGCTTTGTGCAAGTTTATGAGTTGATCATAATGGAATAATTTTTGCATTGGACACATCTACATACTAGATTTAAAGTTGCACGTTCCTTAAGATATGCGTATCTCAAATACAGCTGCAGAACAGTGTAAGGACACATTTTTTTTGGCATTCATAAAAGTTACAATTTTGCATTCAATTCTAAGGGGTATATTTACTAAACTGCAGGTATGAAAAAGTGGAGAGGTTGCCTAAAGGAACCAATCAGATTGTAGTGCCTGATTCATTTAGGATCTTAACTTAAGAAACTTCTTATTTAAGTCTCCTGGACAAAACCATGTTACAATACAAGGGGTGCAAATTAATATTCTGTTTTGCACATAAGTTAAATACTGACTGTTTTTTCATGTAGCATAGTATGCTGTCTAAACGCAAAATTAAAGGCCTACAGATCTATATTTATATTAAGCTCCCTTGGGCTAAAGTGGCCAGTATATAGGTCCAGTATGTTTCAGGTTTCAGGTTGTTGTAACATAAAAGTATCCCATCCCTGATTATTGGGGTTGACAGTATTTTAATAATAACTTGTAATTTTCTTATCATGAGTCTGACTATATTGTCTGGATAATCATGTTGTAGATACCCTCCCTCTATATCTTATTGGATCATAGATATAGCAATGCTCTCTAATGTCTATATTTTCTGTTTTTCTTTTCAATTATTTAGAATTTCTGTGTTTCTTGTTATAAGAATAAGCATTTTGATTTTTTTGTGTAGCTTGTTTATATAGTGTACTTCAATAGTATGACATTGTTTAACTCCTCTACTATCATGAAACAAGATTTAATGTCATAGAGAACACACCAACATTATTGGCTATATGATAAGCACTTTTATAGACATTGTTAACTTGTGCTCTTTGCATATATAGAAGACTCTAAGGGGCCTATTTATTAATCTGTTTTTAAAGCAAAATCCCCCGAAAATGGATGTTTTGGGGGGATAGCCGCATTTAAAATAAAGTTGAAATTTATTAATAGAGCATTGCAGAAGATATCGTAGATATCTGCTGCTTTACCTTTTTCTTTGCACTCCGAAGCAGTCCCCATAGATGTCTATGGGAACTGCTATTTTAAATCATTTAATAATCGTGCCAATGGCTAACGCCAGCCATTGAAGGCTAAGTGGAGAACATTGTGGTAGAGGGATCTTCAGGTCCCTCACAGCATATTACCTGCTCTCCCCTTCCGCACTATTGCAAAGATGGCCACTTTGCGATAGTGACCATAGAGAACATAGGAGACAGGTCTTCGCAGAAACAGCAGTTTATCATGACTGCTGTTCCTAGTGAAGATTTTTAATAAATAGTCACGATATTTCAATCCTTATCTTTGCGATAAGGATTGAAATGGATCGTGTTTAAAAAGTTGTTAATAATAAATATGCCGCTAACGGGGATACTAGTTCCAGTATCTATGTATTCAACCCTGCCTTACTATAATGTAACCTGTGCATGCTTGTCTTTGCTGCTTCCTCAGTTCACATTATGGAGCACCTATTTATCATTTTTAGCATACTTACCGAATCTATCCTCTGCTGATAGCTCCTTCTTTTCGGTGGTATTTACAAATTACTTTGTTCAAAGGCTTGTCTGCCTGTACTGCATATTGTGTGTTGACAAGCAAGGCTTTTAACATTTGTCACCTCTGCTAACGCCATCCTTAGATGGCGATAGCATTCTCCATAAAGCTGAGATTTAGTAGCTTGATAAATAAGCTTGTTTGGCTGTCATCATAGGAAACTATGGGGATGGCTGTTCCGATCGAAATTATATTGAACCCCGGAGATATCGGATTATCAGAGTACCTATGTGTATACTCAGCAGTAGCATTAAAGCATTAATAATTGTGCCCAATAATTTGCCATAATCCTGTGAAAACGGACGTTTTTGCAGGATTTATGTGCAACAACATCTTTCGGCCCATAATGAGGGTGTCAAGCATACACGATCTAGAAAAGCACTATTGTTCAAAATGGCCTACAATGCATTTGAGTCAAGGGGGATGTTATACCTGTTACACAAGAGTAAGTAGGTTCAGAAAATATTGCATGCAGCATCTTCAGAGCTAACACTGTTTGATGGGAGAGTTTTTTCCCTTCAATTCACTTGAATGGTGGATTAAGACATTCTCGGCTGTACATATACCATGGATCCTCATTCCCAGGACCAGATTGGGGGGCAGAAGGGGCACGTGGTCCGGGCCCCGCTCTCTCTCCGAGGGCCCGCCCGCACCAGGTGCCCGCACACATCATAGCAGCAAATGCTTTGCGAAAAACAGTAGCCAACACTAGGGGTCAGGACATACCTGTAGGTTAACTGATAATCTGTGTTAAGTGTAACTGTTCAGATTCAAAAAATGAGTAACTTAAATGTTTCTGATACAGCCAGAGAAATATTTAGTAATTATGGGGGTTGCAGGAGAAATACAAAATTTTCCCTTAAAAGACAAGTTAACAATGGGGTCATTGTAACACTCCTTATTCTAATTGCAGTAGCCCATGATAACTTATTTGGTTGAGATTTATTATTTAAAATGAAGTATATATACTCTGCTTCTAATGTTGTTTTTCATGTATTCCAGGAAGACACACATGGGAAACACAGAGTATGCGTCACAAAAGGTTAATTTTGCACTTCTCTATTATAGTCATGAGTCCATCGCAAGGTGTATAGGTATATTGTGATCAGAGATACCAGGTTCCATACGAGTTACTGATGGACGACACTGGATTGGATGGGTGATGTAACTCCCTGTTAAATTTAATAAGAATGGGGGAGGGGTCATAGATTAGTTAAGAGTCAAGGGGATTAGTGGAATAGTTGAGAGCCAATTCCCTATAGTGTCAAATCCAGCTGTCATTTTGCTGTAAATATCCTTTTCTGCAAATCATTTAGTTATTATTATTCTTTGCTGTACTATTTCCTGTTCTTTACAACTCTAACTGTAACTATCTTTTCTTATAAAGAGATCCAAAATACGTAGACACTGTTCCAAAGGGTTATAGGCAACCTCAATATTTTAGGACACAGGTCTGGCATGACTGTTTTCAATTTTTTTTCAACCAAATAAGTATGAAAAAAATAGTTTTGCTGTATTCTGATTTGTTTGTATCATCAGTGTTTGAAACTAAAGACTTGGTCATTCATTTCTCAATAACAGGACATGAGGTTGCAAGGGGATGGATCACAGCCATGCCCCACAAAGGTCCAATACTGGATATATTGTCTCACCCACGAGACTAAGACAATTTTGACAACGGACAGAATTAGGAGTACATACACATTACACTGACGAAGGTAGCTAAAGGTTTTGTTTTTATGCTTATAGAAGCTGCTGATTTTAAGCAGGAGTTTTGTTGTGGAAATGTGATTCAAGTTTTATAGATTGCATGTGGTATCTGCCTTTTATCTCCTGAGCAAAGTGTACAAAGTGTGCCTCTAGATGCACAAATGGTGGAAGGAGACAGGAGACTCGCTGAAGGTGAATTAGGTAGATATATCAGATATGCATCTCTGTGTGGAACATTTGATAAAGATTTTTACCACAATACCTGACATAAGTGAAACTCTTTAGAAAATGTAAAATTTTCATGTTTTTATATTTTTCATAGTTAGATAGACATTTACTAGATATTGTTATAATTCACGAAGGTGCTATAAAAATTGACCCCTTTGCCCTTCTCACTTAGCCAGATAGCTGAATTTGTGGGATTGAAAATGGCATGTGAGTTGGCAGAAGGTAAATCAGTTGATATACATTGCTTTTAAGTACTTTTCTAAGATAAGGGGCGACGTTGATACGACTGAGGAACTTTTATGACAATAGCAGGACATGAGTAGAACACTCAAATTACATGAATGACTTGTGACAGTGATACAGTTACCAAATGAAGTTGCTGTTATTTAATTTAAAGCCTACACACATGACTGTAATAACAAGGTGGACAAAGCTGTCAAGTGGGCAGCAGGTTTAAATATGACAACCGACAAATCAATGTTTTGTTGTTTTTTTTCTAAATTGTAAACACTCAAGAATTAGTTAAAATATAAGATTTGTGTTCCCTGTAGAAAAAGCGGTCTGGAACGTGAAGAAACGGGGTCAGTAGTCCTCTGGACCCTGGAGAGATAGACAAGGTAGGCCTGTGGCTCCCAGAGTGTATCTTCCAGGCCTAGTTGAGGCAACACGTGGTCTGACTCAACTAAGTAGAGAAGGTATGTGCAAGCTTGTAAGAGCGTACTGGTGTTCATCAGACTTTTCTTCTCAAGCTAGTAGGAAGGCAAAATCCTGTCTTACTTGACTGAGAGAAAATGTGCGGAAGACAATACTAATAGAGGTAAAACAAATCAACTTCATCCAATTGCCAAGGAAGAATTGGTAAGGATTCTCAAGTATATACTGGTGTACTGATGAAATATATATCTGGATAAAGGTTTATTCAAATGTTTCTAATATTACTGTGTCATATCAGGATTTTTGTTAGTAGATATGGTATCTCTAGAGTTATATAGAAAATTATAGGGGTATTCATTCTTACTGGTAATAACTTTTAGATAATGAGTACAATGTATGGGCAGTGATAGTAAGTTACATACTCTTGGTGAGCCACAAACCAGTGGGAAAATAGAGTAAACAGTACTATCTAGAACGGATTGAATAGAGTGATGGTTGAAACTAGATTGGAGTTGCCCACTAGTCCTCCGTATCATCAGAATCACTCCTAAGCCACCTCATAAACCTGTCACCTTTTGAAAATACTTCTGACTTTCCCTGAGATGAGTTTATAATGTAGGGACTGTTAAAAATCTGAGTTTATAATGGAGAGACTGTTCAAGATCTTGTAAAGAAAAACAAATAGTGACAGCAACAAAGGACGTTCGAAACACTGTCTCCTGATATGTTATACTAACTGTTATGAAGTTGGACTGGGAGAGTATGTTATGGACTGTAATTTCCTAAGCTCAAGTTGTTTGACAGACAGGTACCAAGTGTTGACGACCAGCATCATATCCCTAGGAGTAGCAGAGAGACACTTGTACCCATTCCACCCACTGCAGAGGAGTCAACACCCGGGGAAGGTTCAAATTACAGCCGAGAATGGCACTTGTGAATCTGTGCCAGAAGACCCAAGTTCGCAGTTAACAACACCTGAGCCAAGGACTTTGCAAAGACTTTTATCCAGCATGGAGCAGCGTTTTTTCTGGGTTTCCCTGCCCAGTGTTTCTCTCATCTCATTCTTTTTTCAGGACAGTTAATTCTTTCAATGGTGAACAGGTGACAGAGGCTGGTTCAGGTAGTGATATTGAGGAGGTGGGGATGAAGGAGAAGTTGTTGGCACAAACGGTCCAGCCAATCATGCTATTCAATTCAGGGGTAAGAATAAAAATTGCTAACCTTGGAGCTCGGAGACAGTGTGGGGGGTTATTGTTTGAGGAGTATTGTGTCTGTAAGTACTGTGATCCCATAGTTGAAGAGAGGTGCATCCAGCGATGCCAGTCCAGTAATAATTCAGACTTGAGCGATCATCCATGAGAATGATTATCATTCTTGGGTGGGTAAGGTTTTAGACCAAATTGAGTGCTGGGTGTGCTCCCACATGCCTCAGAGACTAGTTTTCTTTTCACTAAATATTTCTGAGGTACCTGAATTATGGGGTGGGAGGCCAGTAGGGGAAAGGTAATACAGCTAGGTCTCTTAGTTAGAAGTCTCCCAATATTCGGCAGGCCGATCACTTTTCACGTACAAAGAAACTTGAGTAGTGGGAGACTGGGCAAAATGAACAGACAATAGCCCGCCCCACAAGTGTTGAGGAAAAAAATCATTGATATTACTTGAGTGTATTTAAATACAAAGGTTGAAGGAGATCATAAGTAAGATTATGTTAACAGACATAGGATGATGTTATTGGTAAAAATTTACTATTTAAATGTCATATAACACATGCTTCGGACAGATGAACATACTAGGCATGGAGAACTTTAGTAGAATATTCTATATTGTTGTTACATTTTTTATTGTACCTTGTATCCTTCCAGATAATGTATTACATATGTGGGTGAAGGGCATACAAAAGGTTAACTCCGAGCTCCAAAGGTAAATTATTTCTAGGATTGTGACTCTCTTTTATGGTAACTTTACAGATATCCACAGACAGCGTGGTTATACGTAAAGGGGGACATACATTACAGAAAAATGAAACGTACTACTGAGATCCTGCAATAAAATTTTAAGGTGATAGTTTTGTGCACTACCAAAGGGTGGCCTGTGGAAGTCAAATAATTGGATGAAGTAAACTAAATTAATTAATATTGTTTTGCCTTGCGATTAGTACACCACGTGTTATGACGCAATCGCACGGATTAATAACACACACATACATTTACACTCACACATTCATTTGTAAATAGATTCCCTTAATAAAGTTCTAGCACACAGTCTTTTATAATCAAATGTAATAGATTTAATAGGTTAATATAATAATGTTAAAACCACTTTATTGATATCTAAGGTTCAGGATACAAAAAATGTATCATGTTTAGTGTCATTCTAATCCACTTTTTAACATATGACATCCGCTACTGTCGGCTATTGCGACCGCATCTTGCGTATGCAAGTTATGGATGATAGAGGATTGATAGTCAAAATTATATTGTGTTTGTAATGCTAATAGACTGGTTTAAACCAGCTTTTCGGAGGGAAAACACATAGGCAGCTGTTGGAGAGTTGAACCACACCCTTGGAGGGCATCGTTTGAACCAACCTATGACCTGCATTATACTGGACTGTCCTGAATCATGAACCAATGAAAATATGCCATGATATCACTACAAATTTTTTATGTACCACAAACTGTATATAAACCAGGCAGTGAGATCATACAGTCTACTTTGACCACAGACTTCAGGATTGAATGACTGCTGGATCCAGGGCGCTGCGTATGTATTGGCTGTATTTTATTTTATTTAATTGATATTTGTTACACCTTACTATTAAATCTCTTTGTGCGTTGGAACCACATTGATAGCATCGGACAATTTGTATTGATAGCGACTAGACGAACATAATATGATCAAGTAATATAACTATGCTATAAAGGGTCTTCTTGAATATACAATGTTTTTTTTTATTTAACTGAACTTAAACATTAGCATTAAACTGATAAACTCAATTCATGCCAGAGTGGCAGAGTAACGTATCCACTAACTCACTTTTCTTTGACTGCTACTCATCCCTGCAACCTCAAATATACTTCATCAAATATGTTATAGGATCTAACTAAAGCTTTAATATAAGAGGCAGACCTTGATAATTACTTTAACAATGATCAATAAAATAGGGAATCCTGTAACTTAATTATATATATATATATATATATATATATATACACGTACGTACGTACGTACGTACGTACGTACGTACGTACGTACGTACGTACGTGTATATATATATATATATATATATATATATATATATTATAACAATATGTATAATAAATAGTGGCGATCATAACCAAATTAGTAAGTCAGTAGTAATAATGTCCAATAAAGGTAAACACTTTCTTCATAAGAGGAAGCAGCCTCCCTCCCAGATTCCGGATGGTACTCCGGTCATAGGATCATCAATTTGTGCAGAGATAGGCGGAATAGTGGTGCCAAAAGTGTGCTTTTTATATGATATTGCTGAATAAATTCTTTGTATATAAGTACTACACTATATGGCTTTTCCTCTTTAAATACATCGGCTGAGTGGAGTTTGAGAGCTCTGATTGTACTGGGCCCGCTGTTCGTGGTTCAGAAGTATTGCATACGCACAAGCTATCTACACGTCTGTTCCTGACTCACTAGGCTGAGTGGAGGTTACTCTCAGGCATTCCAGATACAGATAAGCTGTTTTTTTATATCTTTTTTGGTACGCTGCCACCTACTACTTTGTACTGCATTATCACGGGTGTTTCTGACTTTACTACTCTATCTTTTGCTTTTTTCTGTCTCAATTATGGTATATGTTTGGAGTTTTTGGAAGCTGGGCGATATTGATCCTATAAGCTTTACACGATAAGCATTAAAGTCTTCATTTCCGGTACACATACATTAACTGACTATCTGGGTGATACAAACCAGAAAGCACTGTTCGGTCTGGCGCCACTATTCCTCCTTTCTCTGCACAAATATATATATATATGTATATATATATATATATATACATACGTATGTATATACATTTATATATATATATATATATATATATATATATATACACACACACACATATATATATATATATATATATATATATATATATATACACACATACATATACACATACATATATATACATACATATATATATGTATATATGTATATATATATATATATATATATACACATATACACGTATATATGTATATGTATATACGTGTATATATATATATATATATTTACGTATTGTGGCAAGAGCCCGCTACTGCAGAAGCACACGCGAACAACTTCTTTTTATGGTTCTTTATTGTCAGTAAATGTTTTGACACCGTATACTTTCACAGCAATTATGGAGACCCTAAACGCTAGCTATACATAGACCAGCTCTCTCTCAGGACCAGCCAGCTTTCCCAGCGTTGGTCTCCCTGAACAAATGAAACTAACAAGCTTTTATACCTGATACTCCTCCCCCAGCCTTAGCTTGATGGACAGGTGACACACCCACCTTCTCTTTAAAAGAAAACACCCATCACTGGCTTTGTTTGCACAACCAGACACACCCTGTATGTTTGCTGAGAGGAAGGATTTCAGATCATGTAAGTTTAACCAAATTTAAACTATTGCTTTTCATACATAAGTCTTCACTCTAGGTGCAATACTGCACAAATGTTTAACTCTACTTCCCTGCTTTCTCTGCTTATTGCCAGCTAAATGCCTCCTTTTGTTACATATCCCTCCCCCTAGCGTCTCCAAGTAGGGGGACACGGACTTCGCGAGGAGCGCATATTTTCGTGACAACGCATCTGCATTTTTGTGTAGAATCCCAGGTCTATGTTCTACTGAGAACTTGAAAGGTTGCAGTGCCAAGAACCAGCGGGTTACCCTGGCATTTACCTCCCGGTTGTTCTGCATCCATCTTAATGGTGCATGGTCTGTTATTAAGGTGAACTCTCTGCCTAGGAGATAATAGCGCAGAGCCTCTGTAGCCCATTTTATGGCGAGACATTCTTTCTCCACAGTGGCATATTTTTGTTCCCTTGGAAGCAACTTACGGCTTAGGTACAGGACAGAGTTTTCTACTCCATTCTTCTCCTGTGACAAGACTGCACCTACGCCAACACCAGAAGCATCAGTTTGGAGGAAGAACCTCCTGGTAAAATCTGGTGCTTGTAGAACTGGAGAGGAACAAAGAGCTAACCGAAGATCAGACCAGGCGGTTTCTGCAGAGTCAGACCAGGTTAATCTATCTGGACAACTTTTTTTTAACATGTCCGTAAGTGGAGCAGCTCTAGTGGCGAAGTGGCTTACAAACCGCCTGTAGTAAACTACTAAGCCTAAAAAGGTTCTTAACTGCGACTTTTTTTCTGGTCTTGCCCAATTTTTGACTGCCTCCACTTTGTCTAGCTGGGGTTTTACATGCCCTCGACCAACAATGTACCCCAGATATTTGGATTCTCTCATGGCTATGGCACATTTCTCTGGGTTAGCTGTTAACACTGCTGACCTTAATGAAGCTAAGACCGCCTCAACTTTGTCTAAATGTGATCCCCAGTCTGGGGTATAAATCACTATATCGTCCAAGTAAGCGGCTGCATAAGCTGTGTGAGGTCGTAGCAATTTATTCATGGCCCTTTGGAAGGTGGCAGGTGCCCCATGCAACCCAAAGGGTAGAACTTTATATTGACAGAGACCATCAGGGGTGGAAAATGCAGTCTTTGGCTTGGCCGTGGAAGTCAGGGGAACTTGCCAATAACCCTTTGTTAGATCAAGGGTTGTTAAATAATTGCTACCAGCAAGATTTTCCACTAGTTCATCCACACGTGGCATCGGATAGGCATCAAACTGTGACATACTGTTTAGGCGCCTTAAGTCATTGCAGAACCTAATTGTCCCATTGGGTTTAGGGACAAGCACAATGGGACTATTCCATTCACTAGTGGACTCTTCAATCACATCTAACTGGAGCATCTTCTCTACCTCCTTTCTCACGTCCACCCGTCTGGCTTCTGGAATACGATACCGCTTCTGCTTTACAATGACGTGTTCGATTAAGGTAGTGCGCCCAGGAATGGAAGAGAAGACATCCCTGTTCCGGCGAATCATTTCTTCAGTCTGTTGTCTCTGCTGAATGGACAAAGCTGGCTCTATGGGCACTTCAGACTTTTCAATGGCAGTACTCACTACCTGAGGAGAGGTTTCCTCATCATGCCAAGGTTTAAGGAGGTTGACATGATATATTTGCTCCTCCCTTCTCCTACCTAACTGGCGGACTCTGTAATTGACAGGACCGACAGCCTCTAGAACTTCATATGGACCCTGCCAATGGGCGAAAAGTTTGCTTTCCTGGGTGGGAACCAGGGCTAGGACTTTGTCCCCAGGCTTGAAAGATCGAACAACAGCACTTTTATCATAACTTTTTCTCTGTCGTTCCTGAGCCTCTTTTACATGTTGTTGCACAATGGGCCCTATCTTTCCTAGCCTCTCATACATTTGTGACACAAATTGTACCAGATTTGGCTCCCTGGGACCTTGCTGCTCCCACCCTTTTTTTTAACATATTCAAGATACCCCTGGGCTGTCTCCCAAACAATAACTCAAAGGGACTAAACCCTGTTGAAGCTTGAGGTACCTCACGGATGGCAAACATCAAATAGGGAATAAGAGTGTCCCAATCTTTTTTTTCTTGAGCCACTGCTTTCCTGAGCATGTGCTTTAATGTGCGGTTAAAGCGTTCCACCAAGCCATCTGTTTGTGGATGGTATACAGAGGTGTGAAGCGCCGTAACCCCTAGCAACTGGCACATGTCCTTCATCAGTTTAGACATGAAAGGAGTACCCTGATCTGTGAGAATTTCTTTGGGTATTCCCAAGCGTGTAAACATCAATACAAGTTCCTTAGCTATGGTGCTGGACTTTATGTTTCGTAGGGGAATTCCCTTTGGATACCTGGTTGCATAGTCAAGCACCACTAGTATATATTGGTGCCCACGTGCGGATTTTTCCAGTGGCCCCACAAGGTCCGTAGCTATCCGTTCAAAGGGAACTTGTACTATTGGTATTGAAATGAGAGGTGCTCTGTACATGGGTTTGGGACAGGTTCTCTGACAAATGGGACAGGACCGGCAATACTTTTTCACTGCCATGTGTACACCGGGCCAGTAAAACCTAAGCAGAACTCGTTCCAGTGTTTTATCCTCCCCTAGGTGTCCCCCACAGACATGTGTATGTGCTGCTTTTAACAGTAGGGTTACATGGACCTGAGGAACCATTAATTGTTCTACTTTTTCCTCCTGTACATTAGCAACACTATACAGGAAATTATTTTTAACAATAAAATATGGTATACCTTCTGCAGGCTGGGCGGCTTTCGCTACCCCATTTACCTCAGTCACACTTTTAAAGGCATGTTCCAAAGTGGCATCATTAAGTTGGTCTCGAGCAAAGTCCTGCAAAGGAAACAAAATTGGTATTGCGGACCAGTCCGTATCCTCACTGACAGGCGTGGTGGGCTCATCTGCGACATCACCGACCAATGCTAGTTTGGACTGTCCATGTTTCCCCACAGTTGGATGCTTTTGTGTAACTCCTGCTGTGACTCCCAGGATGGCATTCCGGTTTGGCGGTTCCCAAAGATCGATGTCCAGATGTTGTGGATTCTTAGGCGGTTCCTTTAAGACCGGGCTTCCGACCGTTGCATCAGTTGCCGACATGTCCGGCCGGATCCGCTCACCGAGGACATCATTAAACAGTGGGAAGTCTCGACCCAAAATGAGTGGATATGGGAGTTTAGGTGCTATGGCAGCTACCACCATAACAGTTTTGTCTTTGAGTGTGACTGGTAGTATTGTTCTTTCATACTCCTCTGTTGTGCCATGTACGCAAAGAACTTTCACTTTGGGCAACCGAGAAGTTATGGTTTCGGGTAAAGCAGAGCTGGAAACCAATCAGAGTTCACTCCCCGAGTCAACCAAGGCCAGAACTAGGTTTTGGTTGATTAGCACAGTCACCCAGAACAAACAAGGACTTCCTGATGTGGGACTCATGGTAAAACAGCTTGGAAATGCAGTTCCAATATGTGCTACAGAACAGTCCATGGGTTCCTGTAGTTTAGGACACTCTGCCTTAAAGTGGCCTGGCTCACCACATTCAAAACACTTCAGATTAGACAGCTTCGCACCTGGCCCTCTGTCCGTAGCAGTTTTGCCATTGGGCCCTGTGGCAAGGATTGTCAAACCTGGCTTTTGGCGTGGCAGCGGCTTTGGCACAAATGCAGGTTTTTTAGTCATTTGCTGTAGCGCACAAAACCTTTCTACCATGGTGGCAAGCTCTTCATAAATTTGTGGGTCTGATTGCAGAACTCACCTTTGCAAATCGCGGTTCAGCCCCCGGATGCAGTGATCTATCGCCAAAACTTCAATAATCCGAGAAGGCGAATTCTCCTCAGGCTGCAGCCATTTCTTTAAAATTTTAGAAAGCTCAGCCACTTGCGCTCTGACCGGTTTTTCTTTATCATAGCGCCATTGGTGATAGCACTGGGCTCGGCCTGGCCCGGAAACTCCAATGCGAGCCAATATCTCAGACTTTAGACACAGATAATCAGAGGCCCGTTCCTCATCTAGATCCATATAAGCTCGCTGAGCTTCACCAGTCAGATATGGCGCCAGTCTCTCAGCCCAATCTTTAGAAGGCCATTTTGCCCTTTTTGCAAGTCTCTCGAAAGACACCAGATATGCTTCTACGTCATCAGCTGGTGACATTTTCTGGAGAACAGGACCAGGTGGTTCATTTCTGTCATGCCTCACCTGGCTTAACTCTTCTCTTTAGAGCCTTGTGTTTTCCACCTGTGCCTTGGCGACTTGTAGCATCTGAGCTTGTTGCTGTTGCTGCGCAGCGGCCACATTCACGAGGGTTATCAGTACTTCCTCCATGTTGACGTCTGCGCGGGTTGGGTAGCGGAAACTTGCTTCCCGGAGCATCCCACTCCTGACACCACTTGTGGCAAGAGCCCGCTACTGCAGAAGCACACGCGTACAACTTCTTCCTTTTTATGGTTCTTTATTGTCAGGATGGTAATAATGTTTTGACACTGTATACTTGCACAGCAATTATGGAGACCCTCAACGTTTACTATACATAGTCCAGCTCTCTGTCCAGATCAGCCAGCTAGCCCAGCGTTGATCTCCCTGAACAATGAAACAAGCAGCGTTTTATACCTGACACTCCTCCCACAGGCCTAGCTCGGATGGACAGGTGACACACCCACCTTCTCTTTAAAAGAAAACGCCCATCCCTGGCTCTGTTTAGACTATCAGACCCACCCTGTCTGATTGCTGAGAGGAAGCAGCTTTTAAATCATGTAAGTAAACCAATTTCAAACTACACATATGTTTTTACCTGGTTTAATCTCCACCTAGGTACATAACTGTGCCAATGTTTTACTCTACTCCCCTGCTTTCTCTGCTTATTGCCAGCTAAATGCCTCCTTTTGTTACAACTGGGTCCACCCACTGGCTATTTATCCTAGCTAACCAGTAGAAAATGTGCCTGGGTGTAACCGGCTGTGACTCTCTCACTAGATTAGTGCTCACTGGGCTACTTTCATCCTAGCGCCCACCTTCAGTAAGGTGGATGTGGGAACACACTTTTACACCCAGGCAAATATCCAGTTACATCAGACTTTAAGTTTATAAACATATGGCACATCAATAGCTCAACACACAAGGGAAACAAGTATAGCACTGAACTAGTCTATTTGTAGCCTGCCCTGGTGTCATAAGCAAGCTAAATTACTATTCATATAAAACTGCAAATATGTGTTTGTGAATTAATTCATAGTATTAGCTTGGCGTGGCTCAAATGAACTCTGTGTCCAGCCACAGTTTAAAATCGAGTAGGGTGAAGCTGTGAAGGGGGACGGGCTGTCATATCTGCACCTGTCACCATTCTTGTCTCTCCTACTCACTTATCCTCATGCGTCTGCCCAATGATGACTCATTGTCTTCAGCCTTTACCATGGGATCTCAAGATTAAAACCTTATTACATTTTTCTTTCATTTGTTTTTTTTTTACTCTGGAGAACTATTTATATTTATATTTTAAAATGAACTTTAGATTTTACCTCTTATTTTCACAATTTTGCACCTACGAAAAGTTTGCGCTCTCCCAAAAGTCTTTTCGCCCTAGGCTGCAGCCTATTCAACCTATTGGATAATCACGTCCTGAACTACATATAAGAAAAAAGGTATCAGTTTAACACATCATTTGGGTATATTCCTAGCTTAGTGGATCCTGGTGGGACCAACCTTTTTTTAAACACGGTGGTACCCACTTCTCCTGTAATTTGGTCTCTGGGTGACAGAGTAAAAGTTTCGCTGACTAAAGTCCATTCCTAGTGAAAAACAAGGCACAGCAAAGTTAGGGAAAAGTGACTCCTCATTTCCTCACAGGGGTATATATAAAATTTGGGGATCAGTGAATTGTGAGAATAGTGACGAGTGAGTTAATCATTAGGAGATTTGAAGCCACCGGCCATCCATACAGCTGAAAATGAGGAGCTGAGCTCTGGTATCAAGTTGTCGAAAATTCCATAGGGCCAAAGAGAACACGATCACAGGATGGGTATTTGCAGGTTTGTGACAAATGCAAAGTAACCAAAGAAGGGAGGCGGGCGAAAATAGTTTAGTGGCATCTACTTCAATAGAGACCTATTCCATTGGACTCATTGGGCAATTTGGACTGCTAGATAATACTTTTCAAGTTTGTGACTCCCAGCCTACCACCTTGTGAGTGCTATTGTAGTATCTTTAACTGAATTATAGGACATTTTTTGTCTGTATGCCCCAAGTAAACGTATCCATTTTTTTTCTCAAGTATTCTTCAGAAGATTCTAGAATGGGGAGGACATAATCTCATCATTGATTGCGACTTCAATTCAAAATCTAACAACATTTCTCTCCTCACAATGCGTTTAGACATGGTAGGCCCATGGTGTCTCCATAACCCTCTTCAGAGTATTACACCTTTTACTCTAACACACACGGTACACATTCATGCATAGATTACCTACTGGTCTCCAAACATTTATTTAACTAAATTAAAAGCCTCTATCAAGGATATAATCATTTTTAATATTGACCCAATACTCAGGACTCTCAAATTGGATACATTACTCATAAAAATTGGTGTGACAGGTGGCTTATACATTTGCAAATGTGTGTAATTGAGAATTCTACATTTTTATGTACAAGTAGAAATAGCAGCTCTTTTACTGGTTAACACCGGTGTGAGGTAGGATTTTTCTCTGTATTTACTCCTTTCAGGATAACCTTACCCTTTCAAACACCTGCTGTTAGCCTATAAATTGATTGAGCAACTGTCTTTTCTGTATTGTTTGTTTAAAAGGCATGCTTTGGTATCAGTAGCTGATGGGGGTGTTGGTGCTATACTGCCATTTGGAGACTTTTGGGGTACCTCTTGGTAAGCTAGCTTTCAATTTAAAAACACATATATGTATGACCCAAAAATAGGGAATCATTGTTTTGAGTTAGGACCACCCAATTAGCAAAAGCTCAGTTTTCCTGACTCCCTGCGTTCCTGTTGTCAATTTGGCTCTGCTGTCATCTCTACCACTTCTGTGTTACGCCTTAACACAGACCAGAGGACCACGACATGCGAGTTCCCAACAGCGAAGCCCATCCTGCCTTGCGGCGCATCTTGGTGGAAACCAGGGAGTTCGTTAGACTCCGCACCTTTGGTCAGTCAGTGTCAATCTTGGCTAACACTAGGGGGTAAATGTATTAAGATCCGATTTTTTCAGAGATTAAAAATCGCTGTAAATCGCGGATGATAACTAGAGATGAGCGCACTCGGATTTCTGAAATCCGAGCCCACCCGAACGTTGCCGATCCGAGTCGGATCCGAGTCGGATCCGAGACAGATCCGGGTATTGGTGCCAAATTCAAATCTGAAACTGAGGCTCTGACTCATAATCCCGTTGTCGGATCTCGCGATACTCGGATCCTATAAATTCCCCGCTAGTCGCCACCATCTTCACTCGGGCATTGATCAGGGTAGAGGGAGGGTGTGTTAGGTGGTCCTCTGTCCTGCTATATCTCGTGCTGTTCAGTTCTGTGCTGTGCTGTGCTGTGCTCAGTCCAGTGGTGCTGTGTCCTGTGCTCTGTCCTTCTGAGGTCAGTGGTGCTGCTGGGTCCTGTGCTGTGTCCTGTTCAGTCCAGTGGTGCTGTGTCCTGTGCTCTGTGCTTCTAAGGGCATAGTTATTTCCCCAATATTCCCAAGTGTTTAAAAAAATAAAAAAAAGTTATTTTAAAAATACAAAAAACAATTTTTTTTTTTTTTTAATTACAACAAAATTTGCACAACCAATCCTGCAGTATAAGCCCATTGGTACTGCAATATTACCAAGTTCACACATTCAGCAGTAAAAGTCCAGTGGTACTGCAATATTACAATGTTCACACATTCTGCAGTATCAGTCCAGTGGTGCTGTGTCCTGTGCTCTGCCCTGCTGAGTTCAGTAGTGCTGCTGGGTCCTGTGCTGTTTCCTGTTCAGTCCAGTGGTGCTGTGTCCTGTGCTCTGTGCTTCTAAGGGCATAGTTATTTCCCCATTATTCCCAAGTTTTTAAAAAATAAAAAAAAGTTATAAAAAAAATTAAAATAAAAAAAATAATTATAACCAAATTTGCAAAACCAATCCAGCAGTATAAGCCCATTGGTACTGCAATATTACCAAGTTCACACATTCAGCAGTAAAAGTCCAGTGGTACTGCAATATTACAAAGTTCACACATTCTGCAGTATCAGTCCAGTGGTGATGTGTCCTGTGCTCTGTCCTGCTGAGTTCAGTAGTGCTGCTAGGTCCTGTGCTGTGTCCTGTTCAGTCCAGTGGTGCTGTGTCCTGTGCTCTGTGCTTCTAAGGGCATAGTTATTTCCCCATTATTCCCAAGTTTTTAAAGAATAAAAAAAAAGTAATAAAAAAAAATAAAATAAAAAATTTAAAAAATAAATAATTATAACCAAATTTGCAAAACCAATCCAGCAGTATAAGTCCATTGGTACTGCAATATTACCAAGTTCACACATTCTGCAGTATCTTGTGCTACATATAATGGAGACCAAAAATTTGGAGGATAAAGTAGGGAAAGATCAAGACCCACTTCCTCCTAATGCTGAAGCTGCTGCCACTAGTCATGACATAGACGATGAAATGCCATCAACGTCGTCTTCCAAGCCAGATGCCCAATCTCGTAGTACCGGGCATGTAAAATCCAAAAAGCCCAAGTTAAGAAAAAGTAGCAAAAAGAGAAACTTAAAATCATCTGCGGAGAAACGTAAAGTTGCCAATATGCCATTTACGACACGGAGTGGCAAGGAACGGCTTAGGCCCTGGCCCGTGTTCATGACCAGTGGTTCAGCTTCACCCACGGATCTTAGCCCTCCTCCCCCCCCCTACAAAAAATTGAAGAGAGTTATGCTGTCAACAACAAAACAGCAAACAACTCTGCCTTCTAAAGAGAAATTATCACAAATCCCCAAGGCGAGTCCAAGGATGTTGGTGGTTGTCAAGCCTGACCTTCCCATCACTGTACGGGAAGAGGTGGCTCAGGAGGAGCCTATTGATGATGTAGCTGGCGCTGTGGAGGAACTTGATGATGAGGATGGTGATGTGGTTATTGTAATTGAGGCACCAGGGGGGGAAACAGCTGATGTCCATGGGATGAAAAAGCCCATCGTCATGCCTGGTCAGAAGACCAAAAAATGCACCTCTTCGGTCTGGAGTTATTTTTATCCAAATCCAGACAACCAATGTATGGCCATATGTAGCTTATGTAAAGCTCAAATAAGCAGGGGTAAGGATCTTGCCCACCTAGGAACATCCTCCCTTATACGTCACCTGAATAACCTTCATAGTTCAGTGGTTAGTTCAGGAACTGGGGCTAGGACCGTCATTGGTACAGGGACACCTTAATCCCGTGGTCCAGTTGGATACACACCAGCAACACCCTTCTCGTCAACTTCCTCCACGATCTCCATCAGATTCAGTCCTGCAGCCCAAGTCAGCAGCCAGACTGAGTCCTCCTCAATACGGGATTCATCCGAGGAATCCTGCAGCGGTACGCCTACTACTGCCACTGCTGCTGTTGCTGCTGTTAGTTGGTCATCTTCCCAGAGGGGAAGTCGTAAGACCGCTAAGTCTTTCACAAAACAATTGACCGTCCAACAGTCGTTTGCCATGACCACAAAATACGATAGTAGTCACCCTATTGCAAAGCGTATAACTGCGGCTGTAACTGCAATGTTGGTGTTAGACGTGCGCCCGGTGTCCGCCATCAGTGGAGTGGGATTTAGAGGGTTGATGGAGGTATTGCGTCCCCGGTACCAAATCCCGTCGAAATTCCACTTCACTAGGCAGGCGATACCAAAAATGTACAGAGAAGTACGATCAAGTGTCCTCAGTGCTCTAAAAAATGCGGTTGTACCCACTGTCCACTTAACCACGGACATGTGGACAAGTGGTTCTGGGCAAACGAAGGACTATATGACTGTGACAGCCCACTGGGTAGATGCATCCCCTTCCGCAGCAACAGCAACAGCTGCATCAGTAGCAGCATCTACAAAATGGCTGCTCGTGCAAAGGCAGGCAACATTGTGTATTACAGGCTTTAATAAGAGGCACAACGCTGACAACATATTAGAGAAACTGAGGGAAATTATCTCCCAGTGGCTTACCCCACTTAGACTCTCATGGGGATTTGTGGTGTCAGACAATGCCAGTAACATTGTGGGGGCATTAAATATGGGCAATTTCCAGCACGTCCCATGTTTTGCCCACACCATTAATTTGGTGGTGCAGCATTACCTCAAGAGTGACAGGGGTGTGCAGGAGATGCTTGTGGTGGCGCACAAAATTGCTGGACACTTTCGGCATTCAGCCAGTGCCTACCGCAGACTAGAGGCACATCAAAAAAGCATGAACCTGCCCTGCCATCACCTCAAACAAGAGGTTGTGACGTGCTGGAACTCCACCCTCTATATGCTGCAGAGGATGGAGGAGCAGCAAAAGGCCATTCAGGCCTACACAGCCACCTACGACATAGGCAAAGGAGTGGGGATGTGCCTGAGTCAAGCGCAGTGGAGACTGATTTCCGTGTTGTGCAAGGTTCTGCTGCCATTTAAACTTGCCACACGAGAAGTCAGTTCCGACATTGCCAGCTTGAGTCAGGTGATTCCCCTGATCAGGCTGTTGCAGAAGCAGCTGGAGAAAGTGAGGGAGGAGCTGGTAAGCCATTGCGATGACACCAAGCATGTAGCTCTTGTGGATGTAGCCCTTCGTACGCTTTGCCAGGATCCGAGGGTGGTCACTCTTTTAAAGTCAGAGGAATACATTCTGGCCACCGTGCTCGATCCTCGGTTTAAAGCGTATGTTGTGTCTCTGTTTCCGGCGGACACAAGTCTACAGCAGTGCAAAGACCTGCTGGTCAGGAGATTGTCCTCTGAAGAGGACCGTGACATGCCAACAGCTCCACCCTCATTTTCTTCCACATCTATAGCTGCGAGGAAAAAGCTCAGTTTTCCTAAAAGAGGCGCTGGCGGGGATGCTGATAACATCTGGTCCGGACTGAAGGACCTGCCAACCATTGCAGACATGTCTACTCTCGCTGCATTGGATGCTGTCACCATTGAAAAAATTGTGGAGGATTACTTTGCTGACACCATCCAAGTAGACATGTCAGACAGTCCATATTGTTACTGGCAGGAAAAAAAGGCAGTTTGGAAGCCCCTGTACAAACTGGCTCTATTTTACCTGAGTTGTCCCCCCTCCAGTGTGTACTCGGAAAGAGTTTTTAGTGCAGTGGGGAACTGGTCAGTGAGCGGCGAAGGAGGTTGCTTCCTCATAACGTTGAAAAAATGATGTTTATAAAAATGAATAATCAATTCCTCAATGAAGTACAGCACTGCCCTCCAGATAGTACAGAGGGACCTGTGGTTGTGGAGTCCAGCGGGGACGAATTGATAATGTGTGATGAGGAGGAAGTACACACTGTAGGGGGAGAGGAATCAGAGGTTGAGGATGAGGACGACATCTTGCCTCAGTAGAGCCTGTTTAGTCTGTACAGGGAGAGATGAATAGCTTTTTTGGTGTGGGGGCCCAAACAAACCAATCATTTCAGCCAAAGTTGTTTGGTAGGCCCTGTCGCTGAAATGATTGGTTTGTTAAAGTGTGCATGTCCTATTTCAACAACATAAGGGTGGGTGTGAGGGCCCAAGGACAATTCCATCTTGGAACTTTTTTTTTTGCATTATATGACCAATCAACAGTCGTATGCCATGTTCAAAAAGTAAAACCAAATTTAAACAAATTCAAGAAATTAAACCAAAAGTAAAATGCCCTGTCATAATTTAAAACAAGAGGTATTGACGTGCTCTAAAACTACTGTATTGTTGTTTATATTTTATAAACACTACACTTGAAAGCTTGAGTCTTTCAATGAAAAAGTAACTCTCCATTGCACGAATATTTGCAACAGGGACAATTTTAGGGTTAAGAAAGTCAACAAATAACACTTCGACGCTGTCTTTATAAACACTACACTTGGAAGTTGGAGGAGGTATTGTGGCCCCGGCACCAAATTTACTACCGGGGCCACTCCACTGTGCAGTCCATATTTAGGTGTATCAGATATTAAACAACGGTGACAATTTTTTAATTATATTGTTGGAGCTGTAAAAAATTGTGTTCCGGGCACACCACACTACGCAGTCCATACCCTTTTTTGGTGGAATTCTGACCCGTGGAGGGTTTTTTAATTATATTGTGGCCTCGGTACCAAATTGTGTACCGGGGCCACCACACTATGCAGTCAAGAAAGATAGATGCATATCATAGATAAAGTACATTCAGTGTTGTGGGGCAAATTGAAAAATATTCAAAATGCACTGACATTATCAAAAACAAGAGGTTTTCACACGCTGAAACTCCAACATGTATATGATGGAGAGGATGGAGGAGCAGCCGTATGTGCAGTGTAATGCAGATCTGTTGAAGGTTTTTTATATATTTTATTGTGGTGGCCAGTGCCCACTACTCTACGCAGTCCAGATACTATTTTTGGGTGTAATGCAGACCTGTTGAAGGTTTTCTATATATTATATTGTGGTGGCCAGTGGCCAGTCCTCTACGCAGTCCAGATACTATTTTTGGGTGTAATTCAGACCTGTTGAAGGTTTTCTATATATTTTTTATTGTGGTGCCCAGTGCCCACTACTCTACGCAGTCCAGATACTATTTTTGGGTGTAATGCAGACCTGTTGAAGGTTTTCTATATATTTTATTGTGGTGCCCAGTGCCCACTACTCTACGCAGTCCAGATACTACTTTTGGGTGTAATTCAGACCTGTTGAAGGTTTTCTATATATTTTATTGTGGTGCCCAGTGCCCACTACTCTACGCAGTCCAGATACTATTTTTGGGTGTAATTCAGACCTGTTGAAGGTTTTCTATATATTTTTTATTGTGGTGCCCAGTGCCCACTACTCTACGCAGTCCAGATACTGTTTTTGGGTGTAATGCAGACCTGTTGAAGGTTTTCTATATATTATATTGTGGTGGCCAGTGGCCAGTCCTCTACGCAGTCCAGATACTATTTTTGGGTGTAATGCAGACCTGTTGAAGGTTTTCTATATATTATATTGTGGTGGCCAGTGGCCAGTCCTCTACGCAGTCCAGATACTATTTTTGGGTGTAATTCAGACCAGTTGATGGGTTTTTAATTATATTGTGGGGAACACTCCTCTACGCAGTCCAGAAAGATACCTCGTTGCAACGTTTTGTACTAAAAAAAAAAAAATATTGTGAGGTGTTAGGTGTTCAGAATAGCCTTTAAATTAGTGGAAATTATTGTTATTGAATGTTATTGAGGTTAATAATAGCGTAGGAGTGAAAATAAGCCCAAAAACTTGATTTTTACACTTTTTAGTTTTTTTTCAAAAAAAATCCGAATCCAAAACCTTAAATCCGAACCAAAACCTTTCGGCAGGTGTTTTGCGAAACAAATCCGAACCCAAAACATAGCGAAAATCCGGATACAAAACACAAAACACGAGACCTCAAAAGTCGCCGGTGCACATCCCTAATGATAACCTGCGATTTTAGTGCCCAAGTTGCGAAATGTATGAAGCTGCGTTTTATACTCTGATCTTCAAAATCGCTGGTCATCTTTCGCGATTTGCTGAGATTTCAAACGAGCCCGTGTTTGGCCAACTCTCCCATGTTTAGCTAACTCTCGTGTTTAGGTTAAAATTACTACAGACAACACGCTGCTTCCTAGCTGCGAGATAAGTAAACACATCACTGTTACACTGCCTGCCTATACAGCTGCAGGTCCCGGTGGCTGTCAAAAGTTAAAAAATAGATAAATGGTGAAAAAATGCGTGGTGTTCCCCCGCCCGACCACTATTAACCCTAGTGCTGCCAGCCTACTGCTGTTTGCGCGAAAACCGGGGAAAAATTTGTTTGGGGTCCCCCCCAATTTTCATGCAACCAGCAAACCAGCAGGGGTCGTTGGCACTATAGCAGGGGGACATGCGGCAGGGGTCCCTCTGCCATAATGACATACCAACACCAGGCTGTTCAGCACTGGGCTGAATTCCCTAGGGAGTGGGGTCCTCAAAAAAAAAATGTGCGGGTACCCCCTCTAGGAGTAACCAGCCCAGTGCTGAAAGCACTAGGGCTCTTTCTACACCCCTGGGCGGTGGGTGTAGGGTAGTAACAACGATTAAATTTAGAAAAAAAACAAATAGACAATATTTTGTTTTGTGAAACTATATGTCCCAGCCATGCCAGGGTTCCATAAACAGGTTGGGAATGCTGATGCTCATATAACTACAAGCAGGGCCGCCTTCAGAAATCATGGGGCCCAGTAAGGGCCCCCCGTGCCCCCCCCGCTCCCCGATGAGCGCCCCCCCCCCCAATGAGCAACAGCGTAACACATACTTACCTGGGGACCCGCTGTCTTGCAGTCTGCTTGTCTCCGCTACTCTGTCTTCAGCCTGGCTGTCACCGTGACTGCCAGGCACCAAGATGCGATCGCAGGGGTGGAGGAATCATTCCCCTGTGATCATGTGCTCTGTCACAGGCAGACCAGCGGACTGCAAGACAGCGGGTCCCCAGGTAAGTATGTGTTACACTGTTGTAACGGGCTCCCTGGTGAGCCCGGGCCCGGTAGAACAGTACGCCCCTTACCCCCCCTGATGGCGGCCCTGACTACAAGCACCAGCATACCCATGGCAGCCAGGTCATGCTGGCACTTGGAGAACCACAAGTGCCAACATGGCCTGACACCCATGGCTGGCTGCAACCTGTAGTTCCACAATACAAACAAACAACCTCTTTAATACCACATCAATTTATTAAAAATAATAAAACCCAATATAATGACCAATAAGATGTCTTTTTCTTTTGTTAGCAGCTTTTAATCCAAAATTGCTTGACAGCCATGTCCCAAAATATTTGTATTCCAAAATGTTCATGCTTGAATAACATCTTATCTTCAGTCACAATGACCCCCATATTTGTAATTCCAAATATCCATGTTGATTGAAGTCGTCTTATCTTCTGGTCACAATGACCGCCATATTTGTAGATCCAAAACTGGGACATGCTTTTTTAACAAAATTAACCTTTATTAGAAACGAATGAACCTCTGCTTGTACAGTGTACAAGCAGCTCAACGCTAATGAGTATAAAACAGCCGCAAGCTATATTTATGCTCTGTGGGGATTTCCCTTGACAGCATGGGAAATCCCCATAGAGTATAAATATATCTGGCGAGCAGCCTTGGAACGGATCACCGATAAGCCTGTGGTTGCCATGGAGGCAAGGGAATTAGCTTTGGGGTGGTATCCAAAGTTACAGAAAAATGTTGACACTTGATGTTGACAGGCATTATTACAGGTAAACTCAGCCCAAGGAAGGAGAGTGGCCCAATCATCATGATTTTTAAGGATGTTTAAACACAGAAACTGCTCAAGAGATTGATTCACTCTTTCCCTCTGCCCATTAGACTGTGGGTGTTAAGTGGAAGACAAACTGAGATTGATGCCAAGTAGGGCAAAGAACGACTTCCAAAAAGCTGCTGCAAACTGGGAGCCTTGATCAGAAACTACATCAACAGGAAGGCCATGCAGACGGAAGATGTGTTGAACAAATAATGAGGCAAGTGTGCAAGCACATAGAAGCTTGGGGAAAGGGACAAAATGTGCCATCTTATTAAATCGGTCCAGTGTAACCCAGATGGTGTTAAATCCAGAAGATTGCGGTAAGTCAACAATAAAGTCCATGGACAGATGGGACCATAGTTTAACAGGGACAGGTAAGGGCATCAAAAGTCCAAAGGGAGATCTTCGAGTGGACTTATTACTGAAACAGACTTCGCAGGAAAGGACATATTCTTTAGCATCAGCCGGTACGGACGGCCACCAAACCACACAGGGATAAATGCTCAATGGTTTTGGAAATCCCAGGGTGATCGGAAACCTTGTTGTTATGGGATTCTGAGAGCACTGCTTTCCTGAGGTGGTCCGGGACAAAGAGTTTCTTAGCAGGAGTTTCAGAAGGTGCTAAATGTTGAAGTTGCCGGAGGGTCCTACCCAAATCTTGGACTAAAGCAGCGAGGAACGGTGAGGCTGGAATACTGGGGAGTGGTTCTGCAACAGGTGACTGACGAGACAGAAAACTGCAAGACAGGACATCCGCCTTGAGGTTTCTGGAACCTGGTGGAAAAGTAATCACAAACCTAAAATGGGTGAAGAAGAGAGCATGTCTGGAATTAAGTCTCTTGGCTGACTCAATGTAGGCAAGTTTTTTGTGATCAGTTAAAACCGAAATAGCATGAGTGGCTTCCTCCAGCTAGTGCTCCCACTCCTCGAATGCCCATTTAATGGACAGTAGTTTTCGATATCCCACATCATAATTACACTTTGCAGGATAGAACTTTTAGGAGAAAAAGGCACAGGGATGAAGGAACTAGTACTTTACATTTCTTTGAGATAACACGTTTTCACCTCGTCTACGAAGGGCAACTCTGGGTTAGGATGTATGAGGACTGGAGCTGAAATGAAGGGCTTCAAAGGACGCTACAGTGGCAGGAGGCCAATTGGCAGGATCTGCTCCTTTGCAGGTGATAGCGGTGATAGGTGCTACGATGACGGAAAAAGAACTAATGAATCTCTGATAATAATTTGCAAAGCCTAGAAATCTTTGTATGACTTTTAAGTTTGTCGTGAGTTCCCATTCAAGGATGCTTTGACTTTAACAGGATCCATGGAAAACCCACTAGGGAAGATGATGTATCGAAGGAAAGACACTTGGTTGACCTCGAAGTCACACTTATCAAGTTTAGCATATAGATGTTGCTGATGGAGCTTAAGAAGAACCTTCCTGACATGTTGGCGGTGCTGGGCCAATGACTGCGAGTAAATCAAGATGTCATCCAGATAAACAACAACAAACAAACCCAGGAATTCGCAGAGGAGATCATTAAGCAAGTCCAGGAACACTGCTGGTGTCTTACAGAGGCTGAAGGGCATCAGTAAGTACTCATAATGACCTGTTTGGGTGTTGAAGGCCGTTTTTCATTCATCACCGTCAATCTGAGAAAAAATCTTGGCTTCCTTTAGCTGATCAAAAAGAACAAAAATGAGTGGAAAAGGGCAAGTGTTTTTTAATTGTGATCTTGTTTAGTCCTCGGTAGTCAATACATGGTCTCAGGCTGCCATCCTTCTTGGTCACAAAAAAGAAACCAGCCACTGCTGGGACTTGGAATGCCTAAAGAAGCCTTTATGTAAATTCTCCTCAATATATTATTCCATAGTCCTAGTTTCAGGATTAGAAAGAGCATACAGCCTACCCTACAACTTAGACCCTGGAATAAGGTCAATTGTATAATCATATTCGCTGTGAGGAGGAAGGAGGTCCGCCTCTTATTTAGAGAAGACATCCTGGAAGTCTCTATACGGAAGAGGTAGAAATTCAGAACTAGCTTGAACGACCCGGTTTTTGCCCAGGCAACCAGGAAGAGGAGGAGGAAGTGAAATCCCAGTTGTCATGGCAACAGTGGGACGCACAGCAGGAATACCCAATGGGCCGCAGCGGCGGCTCGTGACACTGCTGCTGTGTGCTGTCCACTGCATCAAACAAGTGCCAGACTATTCCACATTAACTCTTGCCTGTCTGGCTCAGAGTTCTGCTAACATATCCTGGTTGCCCATTACCTCCTACTGTGTTTTGTCCTCTCCACTGGGCAGGTGCTAGATCAACAACTTCTACTTACCGAGACTAAGTACTGGAGGCAACCGAGTAATATGAAATGTAATAAGTTCCTCAGAAAGGGGGTCTGCTAAAGTCAAACATGTCGCAAAGCGGTTCTAGCAATTGAGGATCTCGTACTACTCTGCCCTTAACACCTCCTATATGCCAATCACTCTTCTTAGTCAGGACTTTAAAATACTTACCAAAATAATGGCAACCCGATTGCATCATGCTATGCCATATATGGTTTCACCAGCTCAGTTAGGGTTTATCAGACACAGATAGTCGGTGATGGGAATGAGGGCTGCCATTGCTGCCATTCAGGCCACACATTTGACTAAAGCCCAGAATAACATTATCATTAATTTGCACACCGAAAAGGCCTTTGACAAAATTACATGGCCTTACATCACTCGCTTGTTGAAATTTCAACATTTTAGGCCTATCTTTAGAAACTTTATACATACCATATACCCTAATCCGTCAGCACACATGAAGGTCACCGGCATAAATTCCATCAATTTCCTTTTACATAGAGGCAGGAAGCCCCCTGTCCGATCTCGGTTTTTTTTCTAAATCTTTTTATTTTTGACAACAATAATTGAATGGAGAGAAAAAACAGTTAACAAGTAGATTTAGACAGCAATCACACCTATGTATAAAACTTATGGAAACAGAGACTGAATATACAAGAATAACATTGTCTAAGGTTGGTATGTGATAAAGAGGTGTTCTAGAGAAAAAAAACAAACAAAAGACAACAAAGTACAGAAAGTCAGGTATACCAGATAGCGTCATTTTTATTTTAACCCTGAGAAATGGCCCGAGGACGGTGGCCTGTTGTTGGGTTTCATTTTTATTTTTCAAAGGGGAAGAGGAAGGAGGGGAAGGGGAGAGAAGGAAGGTTAAGGGAAAGGGAAGGAGGGGGGGATGATAAATATGGGATAAAGTTAAGTCCACCCTGGATGGAATGACCTGCACCAGTACCACCCTGAGAGAGAAGAGAAGTGCAGTGTAAGAAAAAAACAAAAGAAGAAGAAGAAGGACCAAAAGAAAAAGAATGGGAACAGTCAAGTAATTGGAGATAAGTATAGAGCTCATCTGCTGCCAGGTAAAGGAGTGTGGTGATATGTATACCAGGAGTCCCATGTCTTGTGAAAGTTGGAAACCTTATCTTTTAAAAGACTTGTGATGTATTCCATCCCCCCCTATGTACCACACTCTAGTGAACACCGCCTGAAAGTGTCGGGGGCATGAGGACTTCAAATCTGCCGCAATCTGTAATCGAATAGTTGCACATACATGCTGCACAAGCTTGTCTCTGTATTTATCCATAGTATTTATCCGAGAACAAAGCAGCATTTACTAGGGGATCAAGGGTCACTTCAGTGTCCAGAAGCTGGGAATGTAAACCAGAAATCTGCTGCCACAGATGTGAAATATGAGGGCACTGCCACCATATGTGGTGAAAAAATCCCCACTCCCCCACACCCTCTCCAGCATAGATCAGAAGTGCCCGGGTAAATCTTGTGTAAGCATGTGGGAACCATGTACCAATGTGTGTAGACTTTAAATGCATTTTCTTTAATCATTGTATCTATTGATACCTTAGATATCCTGATCCTCAGCTTGGACCATCCTTCCCTGTCCAGGGTCCTCCGCATAACACGTTCCCACGCCATTTCAAATGGCTCTGCCAGCCCAGTGTCCGGCGATAGAGAAACATCGTAAATAAGGGATACCAAACCTGGAAAACCAACTCTGTACATGCAAAACTGCTCAAAAGTAGTTGTTTTCCGCAATTTAGCGGATTTGCATTGGGCCTGAATGAACCCTCAGATTTGAATATATGAAAAATACAAGGAAAACGGGAGGTCCACCCTCTCATGGAGATCAGAGAATGTACGTGGGGCATGTTACCCCTGAGAAATGTACAAACTGTGTTATGCCCATCTTTTGCCATGGTGTGATGTAAGAGATTATGTTTCCTGGGGGAAATGCCGGATGGTACCAGAGTGGAGTGAGTGGCGATGGGAATTTGGTTAGAGTCTTTATCTTTTTGATGAGATTATCCCAGATGTCCAATGTAAATTGTATGGTTGGGTGACAGTAAACCGAGACTGGTCTCTGATTGTTGGGGAGCCAGGGGAGATGTTGTAGGGACTGGTTTGGTGTTAGTGCATTCTCCAGATCAACCCAAAGTTTTTTTCCCCAAAGTGGTTTGCCAAGATATGATGTAGCTTAGGCTAATTGCTTGATAGTATCGCTCAAAAATCAGGAGTCCATATCCTCCTGACACAGCTTATTTAGCTAAGCAGGAGTGATGGATATAAGGTTTCTTACCCTGCCATACAAATCTTCCGCACATTTGTTGGAGGGAGGACAAAAATGTCCTTGGGACAGAGACTGGGAGCGTTTGAAAGAGGTATAGTATCCTAGGAAGAACGTTCATTTTAATCACATTTATCTGTCCAAACCATGAGATATAGAGAGGATCCCATTTGGCAATGTCCCGTCTTATGGCATCTAATAAGGGGGTGTAGTTAGAATTAAAAAGGGAGCTGTACTCCTTAGTAATGAGAATCCCTAAGTATCTTAGAGATTTGGGGCGCCATTGGAAATTAAATTTGGTCTCTAGAGTCGTGTTCAATTACTTTGTAACTTGCAGAGCATGAGCTTCCGACTTGGAGTTATTGATTTTATAGTTTGAGACTGGGCCATATTCCCCAGCTCTCTGAGTAAGTTTGGGTGTGATATTATGGGGTTGGAGATTGTTAAGAGAACGTCGTCCATAAATAAGGTAAGCTTGAAATGACAAGGGCCTATTCCAATTCCCAGGATATCTGGGTGTCGGCGGATAGCAGCTGCAAGAGGTTCCATACAGAGGGCGTATATATCGGGGGTGAGATGGGACAGCCTTGTCTAGTTCTGTTATTCTGTTATTCAGATGGAAGATAGAAGAGAGAAACCCATTGGTTAGTACAGAAGGGAGGGCTGGTGGTAGAGGGCTTGAACTGCTTTGATAAAGGCCCCTTGAAACCCGAAATGTCTGACAGTGCAAAATATAAAGGGCCAGGAAAGTATATCAAAGGCCTTCTCTGCGTCTAAGGCCAAAATGACTGAGGGAATTCTATGTTTGTTAACGTGTGCGATGACAGCTATGGTCCTCCTTGTGCTGTCCAAAGCTTGTCTGTTGGGAACAAAGCCTACCTGGTCCGGGACAATTATAGACAACAGATTGGAGTTAAAGCGTGAGGCTAATACGTTGGCAAATAATTTTATGTCCGCATTAAGGAGTGAGATTGGGCGATAATTAGTGCAACACGTTGGTTCCTTATTCGGTTTTGAAATAACTACTATAGTAGAATGGGTGGTTTCGTCATGGAACTTCCCCCTGCATGATATGATTGTACATTAGTTTGGGCACCAAGTCTTTGGAAAAAAATCTTATAGTATGACATCATAAACCCATCTGGACCTGGGGCCTTGGAACTCTTTTGGGTTTTGAGTGCCACTGTAACCTCCTCTTCAGTGATTTCACAATTAAGGTCAGTAACCGGCAGGGGGGGAGGGGGGGGGGTTGGGGGGGGGGGTTCAGAGAACATTTCTCCAGGTATGCGTTTATTGATTCAACATTTGGGGCTTGAGAGGGTTGCGTGGAGTGGAGGTTATATAATGATTCGTAGTAGGCTCGAAAAGTGTCATTGATAACACTTGGACTGAAGGACAAGGTCCCTTTTTTATATCTAAGTGAGGGGATGGCCTGAGATGCTCATTTCGCTCTGAGCCTGTTAGCTAATATAGTGTCTGCTTTATCTCCTTTTTCATAAAATGAATGTTTTAGCCAACTAAGCTGCAATTCCATTTGTTCCACTTGTATTGCTTGAATCTCCCCCTCACTTTTTGCATGCGTTGAAATAGTGCATTGGAGTGGGATTGCTTGTGTCGGGTTTCCAGTTCTGTCAGTTGAGCGGACAATTTATTATACGTAGATGTACGTTCTTTTTTCCTCCATGAAGCAAACTGAATAACCTCCCCTCAAATAACTGCCTTGTGGGCCTCGCAGACTGTGGGCAGAGGAACCTCCAAGTCAGAGTTTAAGGTGAAGTACTGAACAAGGGAGGCAGAAAAACTATCCTTGAAATGTGGAAGCTTTAAAAGCATCTCATTCAGCCTCCACGAGGACCGCACCCTGGGATTTTGAAGTTGGTCCACCATGAGCGACAGAATGGAATGATCAGACCCGGGGTATTAAGCTCCGGGTTCGTCAACACCCGCGAGTTCGGCGTCTTCGGCGTTTAAATTTAAAGTTTCACTTTACAAGGCAGCACCGCTTTAAATTTAAACGCTGAAGACGCCGAACTCGCGGGTGTTGAAGAACCTGAAGCTTAATCCATTTACCCCCAAGTGTTTGGTATGAAGTCAGCTTAGGTAATGTGCTGAAAGGTTTGTGTGCAGCTCATAAACATGTCAATGCATGAATAGGACTGATGTGGGAATGAGTAAAACGTGTAGTCTTGGGAAGTTGGGTAAAGAGCGCCCCAAATGTCAAAGAGACCAGCCTCAGCTAACTGTTTCTGAAAGGTTCTCATCTGAGATGACGTCTTAGCAGAGAGTCTAGAGCCTGACTTGTCCAGAGAGGGTGACAAAACCGTATTAAAATCCCCTCCCAGTAGAAGCAGTCTCTTTCACATGTGATGTAGTATAGAAAAGAAGGGAAGAAAAAAGGAGGACTGACCTGTGTTGGGGGCGTAAATGTTAGCAAAAGTGATGTCAGAGTGTCCAATCTTCCCCGTGAGTATAAAGAAGCGGCTCTCCGGGTCCTCCTTCGATTCAAATAGGACACATGGGATGGATTTGCGGATCATTATTGCCACTCCATTTTTTTTTAGCAGAGTGGGAGGCGTAACACACAGTAGAAAAATGCAGTGAGTACAGGGAGGGATGGCCACCAGCCTTGAAGTGGGTTTCCTGTAAAAAAATAACATCCCAGTTAAGCTTGTGGATTGTGTTATGTAACATAGACCATTTTTGGGGGTTGTTGAGACCCTTGACATTTGATGATAAAACTGTAATCGTCATAGTGGATATGAAATTGTGCCCCTAAAGGGATACAGTGTATGAATGAGTCTTGTAGTCACCAAAGTCACGAAAGGTGATGAGACTAGAGTAGAACAGTAGATACAATGGTATGTGAGAGTACAGAGAGAAAGAGAAAAGAAGAGGGGTAGACAGAGAGAAAGCGAGAAGGGGGTTGTAGGAACGGGCAAGGGGGTAGACCTAAACCTCAGGTACGAAGGGTGGTCTACAGGTGCTTAAAAATCTAAACAGAAATTAACTAGGTGGGTAACACCTATATAAAGTATTGGCACTAGGGGTGGGAATGCAACTAAACACAGACTATGTATAAAAATAAATAAAGAGGCAGCCTAATGACCTCCCTTCAAATAGCACGTGTGGAACATTGCGGACTGCCGCTGTGATAGTCTCTTTAACTTTGAAAGAAAGGAGTCGAAGGACCACATCTCTCGGCAGGTCAAATTCCTTCGGGCGGGGCCGCAGGACTCTGTGAACTCTTTCTATCTGGATGGGCGCGGCTGACAGAGAGGGATCAAACGAGGCAAAAAATTTGCTGCCAAAGTCTTCCAAGTCCTCTGTTTCTGGGATGTTGCAGAGTCGCAAGTTGTTTCATCTCTCTCTGTTTTCCAGCTCCTCCAATTTGTCTTTCATAAAGTCATTTTCTCTGAGCAGAAAATCCAGGTCATGACCCGCATCGCTTTGGAATTTAAGCGTGTCATCCATTTTGTTTTCAAGAGCAGATGTTCTTTTGAATAGGGTAACTATTTCCGTTTTCAAGTCCCCTATAGCTTTCTGGAGATCTTCTGAAAAGGAATTAGTCCTTTCCACAATCAGGTTTCGGAGTTCAGTGAAATCTGTTTTTGTAGATGGTAACATGGTTTCCTCCGGGTCCGAGCCCGCTTGTGCTCCCTGAGGAGATGGGGCAGGAGATGAGGAAATAAATTTGTCTTGACGAGAGAAGTGTTGAGTAATCTCGCCCCCCGTGGTTTTACGACCTCTTCCCCCTGATTTACTCATGCTGTAGGTACTGGCACTGGAACAATGAATGTTGATAGGTGAAAATGTGGCGGACAGACGTGGGGACTTAGATAAATCTTAGAACATGAGGTCGGTAGTTAAGATTACTGGAAAAAGAGTGAGTCCATCTATAGTCCGCTTGTAGAGCTCGTAGAGTCACAGACCATAAATGTGCCAAGCTAGGTTGGCTATCCCTTCAGCATAAGATAGGAACTTTACAATTCTTAGCTACACCACAGGGTAGCGCAATTGTGCGGAAGGATAGGTGCTTGGTATCAAAAGGAGACTTTTCAGCTCTATATCAAAGCAGAGGAGCTGGAGAACCAAGTAACACAGATCAATTGTGTATAGTAAGTGTCCAAATATTTTGAGGGACATAAGAATTTAGCCACACAGAGTAGGTGGAGTTGTCTGTAAAACTGTTGAAAGCTCTGGATCTAGTCCTGCAGTATATGTGGTGAACCAATCTTAGTCACCATTAATAGAACAGACTGTCCAAAACAGTAATATGGGGTAGACAATGTCCTCCCTTTACAGTAATTGGCCCTCCTTTGCGTTCTGTGGTTTGCAAGTGTCCACCAGTCTGACTGTGGTTCCTGTGTGTATATTTGTGGTGTGGGGGGGGGGGGGTTCTCCCTCTTGTATCAGCGCTGCAACAGCTAGACGTTTTGTCTTGTAGCCAAGTCCCTGGGAAGCGCCACTACACGTATCATAGCCAGGAGTTTGCCAAGATTGCGCCGGGCGGGAGATGATTCAAGCAGGAGAAGGTACAGTACCTGACGCTGTGCCCCCCCTAGATCGAGCCCATTTACCCGGCTGCGCCAACCCGTCACTGCCGCCGTCCTCCTATAATCCCAGCCCCCAGGTGAGTTATTACTTTGAGGGTTCCCCCAGAGAGGCGATGGAGAGGCTGCAAGCAGCTGCGGATGGATAACACAGACACCGCGCTGCCCTCCTGGACTTTTCCGGCACTGGGGTCCACTCGATGAATGGACACTCTACTTCTGAGTCCCGGAAAAACAAATAAGTTCTACTAGAGGTGCTGCTGTTGTGAACTTTGGACCTTTGCACATTACCTGTAGGAGTTCCTTCCTTTGCTTGATCAGCTGCACCTGCTTCCCTGACTTTATATACCTGCCTCCCACTCTGTACCTTGTAGGTACCTTGTAGGTCATTGTCTGCATCTTCCAGCATTAGAAGTAGTCAGCTTCTCCTGTGACTTGGCCTGCTGTTCAATGTGTTTTATCGGCTAATCAGAGATTATGATTTCATGATTATCCTGCCATACCCTTAAATCCTGCCATCTAAGACTTTATCCTGGACTATACACTGTTTTTGTTTTTGCCATGCTCCAATCTGCAGCCTCAGGGCTCCACAATTTCCTTGCAAGTATGTGTTTGCACAGAAATATACTGTACATCATAATATTTCACCTACTCCTGACTCCTCAGCAATCATTACAAACATATTGTTTATTATGACTGAATGACAAGCCAAACTAAAATGTAGTCTGCTATTTTTGTCTTAGCTTTGCTATGGTAAAATAACAAGTCAGACTGCCTCCTTGAAACCAAATCCATCATTATTTCAGGCTTTAAAGTTGGAAATAATTTTGTTATGGTCTAACTCATTCAGTTGCTGACCGTGGTACCTGACTTGCTGAATTATTTCTCAGCTATGACTGAATCAAGTTCATCTGATAATTCTTGCTGGGTGAAGACGTTACCCCTTCATAATATTCATTGACTATTGCAATTCCCTCCTTACTGGTCTTCCCGTAAACAGACTCAGACCCCTACGATCTATTTTCCATGCTACAGTCAGACTGATTTTCCTTGTAAATCATTCTTCCTCTGCTGAGCCACTGGGTCAGCCTCTACAATGCTTGCCTATTTTTTACAGAATCCAATATAAAAATTTTCCGCTAACATACAAGGTTATCAACAAAACTGCACCAACATACATCTCACTTGTCTCAAAATATTTCCCAACTCGACAACTCTGTTCTGCACAAGATCCGTGTCTCTCATCCACTCTCATGTCATTACATCCTCCCATTCCCATTTACAGGACTTTTTTTGCTCTGCATCCATTCTGTGGAATTCCCTCCCTTGCACAATAAGTCTTTCCTCTCGTCTGCAAACCTTCACGTGTTCTCTGAAAACCCACTTCTTCAGGCAAGCTTATAATATTCCTCAACCACCCTCTTAACCTCATTAGGTTACCCTATTACCACCCTTTACACAATTCACACAAGACAAGAAACCTCTGACTCCAGACCAACATTGCTGTGTGACTGGATGACATAGCATACAAATCACTTTTTACCTTTGCAATCTGGCTGGACCAATATGCAATATGTAGATTTAACCTCATGTATCCGACTCCCATTGACCTATAGATTGTAAGCTTGCGAGCAGGGCCCTCGTACCTTTTTGTATGTTTTACCCAGTATTGTTTATTACTGTGTTCGTCCCCAATTGTAATGTGCTACAGAATTTTCCGACGCTATGTAAATAAATGTTGATAATGATGATGATTCAATCAGCAGATTTTAGCCCTAGGACACATCGAACACGGTTCCCCAATCAGATTTTGGCAAAACTCAGCCCTACGCATCTTGGAAGACTAAACTTCTTGCTACAGAGGCACTCAGATCAGTAGGTGGCCCCCATCCCAGCCTGTAACTATAATCCCTATAATTTATCATTCACATTTACTGCTAGTAAAGAAAGGGTTTTTGGATTTAAATATAGGGGTGCACAGTGTAAAATTTGAAATCTACACTAATATAGCGTTACTAAAACCCACTTCAAATGTGTAGATGTTAATCTGTAGATGTTAATATTCCTATCAGAGGCAAATGCAGGATTTCTAGAGGGGGGAGTCCAAGCCACGCCACCAGAGTGTAAGCAAGGGGTGTGGCTATCATTTGAGTCTAGGCTAATCTCAAATTTTTCCCATCTCCTTGAAATACATGGTAGCCAACTGTCCTATTTCTCGTAGGGTAGTCCCAAATTTTTGTGACTGTCTCGCTCAGTCAGGACATTGTTCTGACTGCAAGGATAGCTGGGATGTATGTGTCTCAAACTGTAGTGCATGCAGCTTACCCTTAACGAGCAGTAAAGTCTGAGCAGGACCTACACCCCAACTATCTTTTCAGTCAGGACAAAGTTCTGACTAAGTGGGACACACAATCAGGATTGCCACACCAGAATCAGGACAGTTGGCAGACTGTGCTGCTTTCTCCTTCCTGTTCTTGCAGCTTTCACTATTTGGGCTGCTGGTCTCTTTAGGTCAGTTGCTGCTTGTCTGGATTCTGGAATGTTGGGACCTTATTTTGATAAAAGGGATAGGTTCGTAAAATATGGAATGTTTAGCAGTGAGTGATCCAAATAGGCTTCCCCCAAGGGCTTGATTAAGGGGTTCTGCCACACTAGAGTAATAAATCGGTAGCGTTACCCAACTCCCAGCACCAATGTATAGGCATATAGGAATACTCCTGAATATGGATATTCAGGACTATTTTCCAACAGTCAAATTTAGAAAAATTGTGCCATTCTCTCTTACGTGTTCTTCCTCTTCTCTCTTGCTTGTTCTTGCAGCATTGTTGTCGTCTAGCTGGCTTCTGGAAAGCTGGGAACCTGTTTTGAAAATACAAAAATTGTATTATAATGCAAAATTTTAACAAACTCTGAATGATTAGGCCCTCCATTATGGCGAGATAAAACTACCCTATAGTACTGGCATATATGAGAAATACATGAAAATTTGTGGTCAAAGAGCTATAATCAAATACAAACATCTACCAGCCCCATCTCACTAGTATTCAGTATTCTAGTGACAGCTGAGACCACAGAGATCATCTAAGTAACTTCCACACAATACAGAGATCATGTTCCCCCCAAAGATGCTCTAATTTTAAGTACCATCTTAGCCATTTCATTACCCCTTCAGCCATTTTCATTACACCTTGAAACATTTTCACAACCCCCTACCCCCCCCAACCTCCCCCACACGGACATTTTCATTGCCCCTCTGCAGCCACTTTCATTACCTCAACCCCGGTGGTAATCGCTATTCTGAAGCTGATTACCCCGACAACTAATATGTTGACAAAATAATTCTGATTACTATGATTCCGATATAAATAAAATATAGACTTATTATTCTCATGCACGTAGTGATGAATCCATGCCTCTTCCTTAGAATATCAGTCCAAATTTTGTTTGCAGATGTCCAAACGCTTCTGTTTGTGCTCTTCCATGAGTTGTTTCGTCACCCATCTCGCACATAGTTTTCGTAACCCAAGTCTGTTGTGGATTATTGCATAGGCAGAGCCATAGCTGATTTGCAAATGATTTGCAACATAATCCACTGTCACTCGTGTATCCAGAATCAGTTCATGCGCACGCTCATTGTTCTCATCAGTCGGGGACGTGGACGGGCATCAGGCTCCTTCATGGCTGACACTTGTGCAACCTTCTTTGAACTTCTCTATCTATTCATATACACTTCTTTGCGACAAAACACTTTCTCCATACTGTTTCACCAAGTCTTTCAGGGGCGCACGCAGGGGGGGTTTCTGGGTCTCCAGAAACCCCTCCCCTCCATTAAAGAAGTGCCCTACATAGCGGCACTGTACTATATACCAGCCGCGGCGCTGTCAAAGAAGTGTCTGAGGCGGTGCTGTATTGTATACACCGCCGTGGACGCTTCTTTGACAGCGCCGCGGCTGCTGTATAGTACAGTGCTGCCTAAACTAAGTTGCTGCGCGTGCGCGACAGCTCTCTCGCTTTTTTTTCTTTTTTTCCGGTGGAGGGGAAACCCCCCCTTAAAAATCCTCCGTGCGCGCCTGTCTTTGATAAATAGAGGCACCAGACACACCTGCAGATCACAAAAAACGATTCACTGCAGGCTGCTCTTCTTTCATGCAAATCACAAGTGGGGCAGCCATTTTTTTCTTGTACTGCAGTCACAAATGAACTTATATAACACGTTTAAACCTGCACATCAGTGAGTAGGGAAACAGCGACCTAGTACGAAAAGTGTTGATAATACAATGCGTCCCACAGAAGTTTTAATATATATCTGGAGTGCAGATAATTTTTGACTCAGCCTCCTATCTATATAAATGTTTCAGGGTTAGTTAATAAATTTGCTTCTGGTTTAATGCAAATTTGAACCTAACTGTAAAATGTAAGTCATTTGCTTTAACATGACTAGATAGATTAAAGCTAATTGCTGATTGGTTGCTATGGTTTAGAAGAACAAAGTTACGCCTGAATGTTAGTAAAAAACAAACAAACCTCACAGCAAGACAACCGCAACCTCAACAAAAGTGATTATGATAGGGCCATGTGCTCAGGGCTATACTAATAACCAGATTGAGCTCAGTTTTGAACACCCTCTACAATTATTATAATTGGGAAAAACACAGTAATAAAACAAAAAGAGAGAGAGAGAGAATAAAAAACAATAAAAAGTAGGAGTTTGATATATTCATTTGATATATGAGATTAAGTGCCACAGATTTCAGATCCAGCCACAATGCAATGGGAAAAAGTGCTTAATGAAACTGCATGCCAGTCACATGCAATGTTGGTTTGGGAGTCAGTATGTTGTTTGAGTATAGAAAACATACTCTGTTGTCTATTTTGGGCTCTAATTATTTTTTACTAGCAACCAATTTGGGCTCAACTTCTAATGCCAGCCACAAGATTGCACCCAGGTTTGCACACTAGCCAAAAACACTGGGGTTGAATTTGCATGCTAGCTACCTGATTGGACTCTGATTTTTATATAAGCCACCAAATTAGGCTTAGCTTTGTATGTTTGTCACCAGGGTGGACACAGCCATATATTTTAGCCAACAGACTTGGTTCCACATTTGCAAGTGAATGGTGTAGCTGTAGCATATAGTGTTTCTAAATAACAATAGCATCTATAGCAGGGATTCCCAAACTTTTTAATTTCGCGGCACCCTTAGGTTCCATAATTTTTTCAAGGCAACCCTCCAAAACAATTACAGAGCAGTCCCATTTTATAAGTAGTTGGGTCAAAATAACGTAATAAGTATTTAGGTCAGGACAGAAATACTTAGTAAGTTGTTTGCAAAAATAATACACATAAAGCCAAGTGAAAAGAATATTTTTATATTTTTTTTTCAATTATATTTCTGTCAAAGAATGATTTACAGCTAACATTAAGAAGAATAAAACCAAACAAAATAAAACGTACAAAAATCATCACTCTGTGCCCCATCATCCTCACACTCTGTGCCCCCCTTTGTTCTTTTGCCCCCCCATTGCTGTTTCCTATCACCATTTCCCCAACATTTCTTTACTTACCATACTACTTTCATCTGTTTCTTCTGTCTTATGTTCTGTCTTCTTTCTTCTGGCTCCACTCTCCTGCCGCTGCTCACTGAATATGTCGGATGTGATGACATCGTGCCCGACATTCAGTGAGAAGGGAGGAGGATGCTGGGTCCTGGGCGCCACCGGATTGGTAAGTTTTTTTCTTTTTTAATTCCCCTGGCCACGGCACCCCTGTGACATTGCTGCGGCACCCCTGGGAGCCGCGGCGCACACTTTGCTGAGCTATAGTAATTTCAATGAACAACCTAGCTAGCACAGGAATTTAGCTCTTGCTATTTTCTCTTTGTACCACAAGGTGTCACTGCTCCTTAAGCTAGTGACACCTGCATAAAGGGTTTATATGTTTGCTGCTGAGCTTAAGACTGATTTTATTTGTGAGTGATCATTTGTTTTCAATAAATATACCTGGTGCCTTAAAAATACATTAGATATGCAACCTCTGTCTTTCACAGCGTTCTTAGCAGTGACAGACCAAGATACTACTGGCACAAATTATACATGGACCCCCTACTACAGAGACATTTACTGGG
Source organism: Mixophyes fleayi (assembly GCF_038048845.1). NCBI lineage: Eukaryota > Metazoa > Chordata > Amphibia > Anura > Limnodynastidae > Mixophyes > Mixophyes fleayi. The sequence goes on from NC_134403.1 coordinate 202,139,059, forward strand.
ATGTAGGCAAGAACAGGCCAGTCAGCAGTGATCTACTATGTGAAGCACTAATAAAGCATTTCAAATGTGCAACTTCCAAAGCTTGTGACCTGACTGCATGCTGTTTCTCACCAAGGCATGGGTTCATATATTTATTGTTCAGAAATCTCATATGGAAGTGTACACATATGGCAGATGAAGAGCATCTTCACCTCCTTGCATAAACAACAAATAGTAATAACACTCTTGTATTGTTTTTTAATATGTTTCTAGACATGGAAAATGCATTACTATCACTAAAGCTATAATAATATTAGTAACAACAACAAAAAGCGTTTACCATGTTTTGGCATTTAATTTGCGGGGCACATAATGTAGAAGGCTGTTCATGTACAGGTAGACAAAACATGTAAACGCCTGGGTCTCAGCGGGACACCAAGCATATTGATGTCACTCAGTTAGATGTAGCTAAGAAACTAATGTACCATCATGGTCAGAGTTATATATAATTATGATTAGTATGATTGCATTATGAGAAAGAGATGATTGTTGGGGCACATTTAGCAGGAGTTTCAGTAACCAAGAAAGTGCAACTTGCTAATGTTTCACAAGCAATTGTGTCTATTGTGATGTCAATATGGGACTCAAAAGGGAACCATTGTCAGACAAGGGCAAAAGTGGATACTTATACCATAGGATTGCCATATCTGTGCACTGCAGATCAGTTGACTGTAAATTTCAACCAGTGATGCGTGCAGCCATTTTGATGAGAATTCCACAGAGCAGGATGTCACAGTCAGGTGTCAGTGCATAAACATCTCATTAAACTTTCCAATATACATTTGTGAGTTCAGCAACGCAAAGAGCACAGGGAATGTACTGCAGCAGTTGAAGAGGTAACATGGGTACCATGTTCTCGACAATTGCATGAGTGCACGTGTGACGTCTGTTGGAGCATAGCACTAGCTACATGCTTCTTATTACTTGAGTGACTATACTGTAGGGTCAGTAGGTGGAGCTATTTGTTAAGTTGATCACTGTGTAGTTAATCTTTTCTGCTATTGTGTTTCTCCCTTTTGTTATCCTCCATGTTATTATTATTATTATTATTATTATTTATAAGGAGTCACAGATTCCGTAGCGCCAGATACAGAAGCAAGTAACAAATAGATGAGTTGATACATGTAATGAGCACAGATGTGTGCTACTCATGGCTGAGTAGGTGGAAGTGATGAATGAAGAGTAATAAGGTACAGGAGATGTAGTAATTGAGATCTTGTAGAGTAATGAAATAGGAGAAAAACAATTGTGTGGAAAAGAAAAATGAAAGTATGGCAGAAGGAAAGGACTGTGAGAGGTTACAAGTAACGTGAGCAAAAGGTGAGAACAGGACAGGTGACTGAAGTGAGACACTGCAGAGGTGCAGGAGAGTGAAGAGGAAGAAAAGATGTAAAAGGATCAGCAAGGGAATGGGAAGTAGTTAGGTATGAGTTTAAACCTTTAATTTACTTTGTAGATTTGCCCTACGGGAGAACCCGGAAGGGGGGTGAAGTTGGAGGGCAGAAGGGGGTGTATGCAGCGAATTGTGTCATTTTGGCCCTGCACCCATGGTACTATGCTACAAAAGCGTCATTTTCTTGCGGGGATGGGGCCAAAATGACACAATTCACTGCAAATCACTGTTACGGTGCCGAATGACGGGTCCCGGCCGTCTCCATGACAACTGTGACTTCACTTACGGTATTCTCCCTGGCTATTTCTAAGGCAACGGTTTGTACGCTTTCTTGTGTAGATGCCGCATCAGGAGCAGCCGGGCGTGTGCGCAATATATATATTTAATTACAGCCTCCTGAGGTTGATTATTACCCCCCCCTCCCCCCGGGTTCCCTGCGTTTTGAGTGGTCATTCTGTGTATATTAAGCAGGGAGGGTTTAACCTCCCTGCCGGTTATAGCATCCTGTGTATCCATATTTGCTGACCAGCTCTCTGCTCCTGTGTACTTCTGTATCCTGATTGATCTTCTGTTGTGACCCTTTGCTTGACTTAGGATCCTGCTTGAACTCCTGTGACCCTTAACCTTTTGCTTGTATTTAGACTATACGTGTATGCAGCCTGCCCTGACTGTTTGCCTGCCCTTTGTCTAGCCTGTTTGCTTGTTACCCACAACCTCCGGCCTGTACCTGACACTTGCCTCTAGTATTCTGGTTACATTCTCCCTGCGCTGCAGCAATTTAGATAAGCTTTTACTACCTTTGAGCTTAAGTCCTGGGGGCATCTGAGTACCTGTGAACAATATCAGTTCTACGGAAAAGGCGGCTGCTAAAGGTGAAGATCTCTGTTAGCCTAATTCTGAAAGCTCATCTATAACCACAGTTCGAACAATCTGTCAAGCGCCGCCCCACTGCTTCCTTGGGACGGTCGCCTGTCTCTGCTCTTGTCGCATTTGGTTGCCAGGCAACCAGAAGCAAGACTTCCGGCCAGACAGCCGGTTCTTCCACGCCTTCTTCCATGCACCTCCCGTTGCTAGGCTCTTCTAGCCTCCGGCGGCAGCCGATGACAGCGCCACCACCTCTCTTTCTCTCATTTGCTGCCTTCACTATATATGGCAGTTCCTGTTACCTCACCTGTGCCAGAATATTAGGTCTTTTTCTACTCCAGCGTTCCAGTTTGATTTGGCTTGTCTGACTAACTCTGATTTCCTGTGCCCTTACTACCCGAATTGTTTGACCTCTCTTTTGGATTTCCCTTGTGCATTGTTTGCTCCTGACTGTTACCACCCAGCATTGTTTGACCTCTCTCCTGGATTCTCCCTTGCACCTCGTTGCCAGCACGTTACCAGACCAGCTCACTTGACTACTCTCATTCTGTGCCTTGCTATACGACTCAGTGAAGGACTAGGACCTGCATGTCTCCTGCAGTGGAGCCCATACCTCCTTGTGGGGGTTCTTGGTGATAACCAGGGGCATGTTAGATTCCACACCTTCCACTGTGGTTGCGCCAACGATAGCAGGTACTCTATGCCTAAGTTGTGACACAATCATGTAATTGAGGCTCCCATCCTGCCCAATTCCAAGACAATTGCCAGCTCTCCTGGAAGTCTGGGAGTCCTACCTGGTATTCGGGAGTCTCCGGGACACTCTGGGAGAGTGGGCAAGTATGATCACCCCCGAGTGCTTGTTTTTAACAAAGAAGGGTTTTAGTGATTTTTCTCCATTTTTGGACACATTTTCCTGGTATGGTTTTGGAGCTGTCTGTTAAGGACAGTACTAATTGCTAATTAATAGTACTGAACAAACTTCACCCCATGTTGAAACACTTTTTCCTGATGGGTGGGGGGACTTCCAGGATGACAATGCACCCACACTTGGTCACCCAATAGTTTGATGAGCATGACATTGATGTTATCCATGTATTTCTTCTCAGCCATCATATCTGCATCCAATCAAGCTTTTATGTAATATTTTGGAATAATGCCTAAGACAGTATTTTAGACCACCATTTTTTGTCCACTACCTGTATAAAGCATACTTGAAGCATGATTGTGGTCAATGAAAGGGATAGTGTTTTGTTTTTTTGTATTTGCTTTTTGTGTAGGCCCCTTCCTTACCAAGCTGGTGGCATTGACACACTGTTACTTCTACCATCAAAATGTTTGTATAATAATTTTTATAAATCTAATAACACACGTAAGTAGGGATGTGCACCGGCCACTTTGGTGTCTCGTGTTTTGTGTTTTGGATTCGGATTTGCTTGAGGTTTTGGGTTCGGATTTGTTTCGCAAAACACCCAACGAAATGTTTTGGTTCGGATTTAAGGATTTAAGGTTTTGGATTTATTTTGAAAAGCACAGCACAGCACGAGATATAGCAGGACAGAGGACCACCTAACACAACCTCCCTCTACCCTGATCAGTGCCCGAGTGAAGATGGCGGAGGCTAGCGGGGAATTTATAGAATACGAGTATCGCGAGATCCGACAGCGGGATTATGACTCAGAGCCTCAGTTTCAGTTTTGCAATTGGCGGGAATACCGGGATCTGTCTCAACGGCAACGTTCGGCTGGGCTCGGATTTCAGATATCCGAGCCCGCTCATCTCTACACGTAAGTAGGAGGCCTGCTAGAGTCAGTCTGCTACACATGAACAGGCTCAAAGCATGTCACATGATGGCAGAGGGGGAGTTTCCCCATGGTTTAAGGCTTGTTAAATAGGCCCCTTAATTCTATCTGTAGACTTGCAACAAAACAAATATCATTATGTGCATGATAGAGAGATTATTTATTAGACTTGGTTAATAATATTTTTCATCAGTAGTAAACCAGTTTTTGTCAAGAAGATAAACTATTCCATCTTACCTTTCTTTGAATGTCAGTTTACACAGAAAGTCACAGCATAAGTAACTTTCACAAAAATATACACTGGTCAGCCAGAACATTAAAACTACCTGCCTAATTTTGTGCGCCAAAACAGCTCTGACCCGTTGAGGCATGGGCACCACAAGACCTCTGAAGGTGTCCTGTGGTATCTGGCACCAAGACGTTAGCAGCAAATCCTTTAACTACTGTAAGTTGTGAGTTGGGGTCTCCATGGTTCGGATTTGCTTTTCCAGCACATCCCACAGATGCTCAATTGCATTGAGATCTGGGGAATTTGGAGGCTGTCAACACCTTGAACAATTTGTCATGTTCCTTAAACCATTCCTGTACATTTTTTTTCAGTGTTGATAAAAGAAACAGTGTGTAAATCAGGCGCAAACTTTATAACACAATTAGAAATATAGATGGTGTGTAAATCATATACTGAGAAATATAGGAACTTTGTAAGTCTTTCAAGTTTAGTCCTTTAGTGGACACTTATGTTATGTTTTTGCTGCTCTGTGTTTTGTTTTCTGCTCTGTCTCAGAAATCCATTCTATATTTTGCTGAATATCAGAGTTGTGTCTGTTGCTGAGCAACCTTACTCACCCTACTTCTTGAGCTGCTAACAAGGATTCCACATTGCAGCAGATTAGCAGCTCTTGCTAGACTCATCAGTCATCATTACTTAACTGCTGAGCAGTCACCACTCATTGCTTACTTGCTTTCTTCCCAGCAGCTGATCAGTCACACTTGCGGCTCACATGATTTCTACCTGGCAGCTGATTGGCCAGGACCTGCATGATTACATTTGTCATTATTGTCTTGATGGTATTAGGTTTGCCTAGGCTAGTTCTTGAATCTCTATCCTGAGATTCGATTATCTTCTACTGCTGGATTTCTGTGTTTGACCTTGGCTATATTTACTGGACCTTGCTTTTGGATCTCTGCCTGCCCTTGAACAACTGGCCTGTTTATTGACTTTGTGTACCTCTCCTGTCCTCTGACTCAGCTAATTGACCATTCTCGTTTGTGTCTTGTTTGTCTTGTCTTGCCTACGTGTTGCTTCATAGTTAAAAGTCTACCTGACTCTACCTCACTCTAAACTAATAACAACAATACATTACTAGTATCAAGCAGGGGCGGATCTAGAAAAATGCTGTACCCGGGGCGATTTAGGGGGGGTGTCACTCACCAGACTGTGAGTGCTTCTTCCCGTGTCTTTAGGAACCGTGGCCGTCCACCATCCTGAGGGTCTGCGCATGTGCAGCCCTTTCAAACCTTCAGTTCATGTTCCTTTTAGTTAATTGGCTGATCAGGCAACACTCCCTATTTATAGCACCTGAGTTCCATACCTCGTTGCCTGATCTTGGAGTCTCATTCCCCATGAGCCTCTGAAGGTGTTCCTGTGTTTCCTCGTGTATTCAGCGCTGCTGATTCCTGTGGTTTCCAGACCACTTCAACCCTCCTGTGTTTCATCCTGACTGTCAGCTGATTCCTATCCGCTGCCTCCGTGCACTACAGTCTTCAGACCACTTCAACCCTCCTGTGTTTCATCGTGACTGTCAGCTGATTCCTATCCGCTGCCTCCGTGCACTACAGTCTTCAGACCACTTCAACACTCCTGTGTTTCATCGTGACTGTTAGCTGATTCCTATCCGCTGCCTCCGTGCACTACAGTCTTCAGACCACTTCAACCCTCCTGTGTTTCATCGTGACTGTTAGCTGATTCCTATTCGCTGACTCCGTGCACTACAGTCTTCAGACCACTTCAACACTCCTGTGTTTCATCGTGACAGTTAGCTGATTCCTATCCGCTGCCTCCGTGCACTACAGTCTTCAGACCACCTCAACACTCCTGTGTTTCATCGTGACTGTTTAGCTGATTCCTATCCGCTGCCTCCGTGCGCTACAGTCTTCAGCTCACCTCAACTCTCCTGTGTTTCCTCGAGACTGCACCAGCTGATTCCTATCCGCTGCTCTCCGTGATTAACAGTTCCAGCTCAGCTCTACTCTCCCGTGTTTCATCGTGGCTGCACCTGCTGGTTTCTATCCGCTGCCTCCGTGTGCCTGCAGAGTCCTGCTGGCTGCTACTCCTCGGTTCTGCTCGTGTCTGCAGCAGCTGATCCGCTCTCCGTGCTTCTCAGTGTTCCTGCTGGTGTCTACTCGCCAGTCTGCATCGGATCTGCGCCTCACTGCTTTTATCTCGTCTAGACCATCGCTACTCTTCAGGGTCCTCCAGGAGTCGAGTTCTACATACTACTGCTTCCTGAGTATTTGTGCTATCCCTGCTGGTCTACCTACCTGTGCGCTGCACCTACTTGATTACCACTTCACCCTCCAGGGACTTCGCATCCTGCCGGCCTCCAGCCGTTCAGGTATATCTGCACTCCTGTCTGACAGCCTGCTCCTGAACCATGGTATGCATACTTCTCATTGACTGTGCTGGTGTATTGCATATCTTGCTGGACTGAGTTGTTCTCCTCTGGAGCTTACTATCCGCTGAGACTATTGCCATCATTGACTGTGTTAGCTTTTGCCCGGATAGTTTCTGTGACTTTGTATTATTGCAGTGCTGTTCGTCATTACTATATTGTGCATGTCATTGTGGATCAAGTTCAAGGTGCCCGTGTATCCTCTGTATTGCAGTCTCTCCCCGTGCTCCTCCTCACATATATATTCAGTGGTACAACTTGCTAGAGGCAGACCATTGATTCCTGTTTCCTGTGTCACCTGTTCCAGTGTCCTCTCACATAGCAGTGGTACAACTTGCTAACGCAGACCACTGACTCCCCAGATACCTTCACCTGGATTCCATTCCTTCACCCAGACAGCGGTACAACTTGCTAAACGCAGACCGCTGACTCTCATCACCTCCTCATTTCTGTTGGACATTCCTCCTGACTATAGCAGTGGTACAACTTGCTACCGCAGACCACTGACTACCCTCACGTGTCCTTTGTCCATTCAGTTCCTCGTGTATTACTACATATATATTACCAGTGCTGCTAGTCATAGACTTTCCCGAGCATCTCTATCATCTGCTGTCTCCTGTTCCGTGATCACCCCGCTACCAGAGTACCATATTACCATCTATACTGCTCTGGTAAGCTTATCACCTGGTGATCCCTGGGTAAAGACTCCTAGTGCCCGTGACAGTAAGATCAGGCCATGACAGACCCAGATACGGAACCTACAGCCAAAGAGATGCTGCAGCATCTGGTCACCCGTGTGGAGCAACAGGATGCTCGCCAACAGCTGTTACTTCAATGTTACCAGTCATTAGCCTCCCAAGGAACATCTGGACAGACCGTTACAGCTAATGTTGAAGCTCCTGTGCTTTCCTCCGTTTCCCCAGTGCCATCCCAGGTGTCTACGGCTTCCACGCTTCACCTGCCTACTCCGTCAAAATACGATGGAGACCCCAAAACTTGTAGGGGTTTTCTCAACCAATGCTCAGTTCATTTTGAGCTCCAACCTCAAAATTTTTCTACCCATCGTTTCAGAGTGGCCTATCTTATCTCATTGTTTTCTGGACAAGCTCTGGCTTGGGCTTCCCCTCTGTGGGAGAGAAACAATCCTGTATTACAAGATAGTGCCAAATTCATTTCTATGTTCCGAAGTGTGTTTGATGAACCAGGTCGTGTGACCTCCGCTGCTTCCAGCATTCTTCGTTTACGTCAGGGTTCTCGTACAGTAGGCCAGTACGTCATTCAATTTAGGATATTAGCCTCTGAACTTCAGTGGAACACTGAAGCATTAATTGCCGCCTTCTGGCAGGGGCTCTCCGATAAAATTAAAGATGCACTGACTACCCAAGAGCTTCCTACGTCATTAGAAGATTTGATTTCTCTTTGCCATCGTGTAGACATGAGGTTTCGTGAAAGGGAATCTGAGAAAACAACTTCAGTTAAAGCACCTCTTCGCTCAACCTCTCAATTTCGTCCAGCTTCATCTTCTGTGATCCCCATGGAGATAGGACGTTCCAAATTAACTTCAGAGGAGAGGAACCGAAGAGTAAAGAATAGACTTTGTATCTATTGTGCTGATTCCACACATATGCTCAGTTCTTGCCCTAAGAAATCGGGAAATGCCAGGCCCTAACTAGTTCTGGAGAGGTGAATTTAGGGTCCCTGGAGTCCTCTCCATCTTCTACGAAATTAAAAGTCTGCGCTTTTGATGTTACGATTTCCTTTGCTACCAAATCCTTTGAGTCTCAAGCACTGATTGATTCTGGAGCAGCAGGAAATTTCATTTCTAAATCGATAGTGAATCAATGGTCCCTACCAGTGATTACTTTGAAAACACCGATTACTGTGACTGCTATAGATGGATCACGTCTCATCAATGGTCTCATCACCCAGAGTACGTCTCCAGTAACGCTTCAGATTGGTGTGCTACACCATGAAGAGATTTCGTTTTTAATTCTTCCTGTTACGACAAGTCCGATTGTCTTAGGCCTTCCATGGCTTCAATGTCATTCTCCCCAGATTGACTGGCGCACTCCTCAAGTTACGTCTTGGGGAGCTGAATGTCATCATCATTGTCTTTCTCAAGTCATTCCTCTTAAAATACAGCAATCTTCCATCTCATCTTCCTCACCGGGACTTCCTCCTCAGTATGCTTCATTTGCCGATGTTTTTGATAAAGCTCAGTCTGAACGTCTTCCTCCTCATCGTTCATGGGATTGTCCGATCGATCTTCTACCTGGCAAGACTCCTCCTAGGGGTCGGGTGTATCCACTTTCGTTACCTGAAACTCAAGCTACATCTGAATACATCCAAGAGAATCTCCAGCGAGGGTTTATTCGACCTTCCACCTCTCCCGCTGGAGCCGGGTTCTTCTTCGTAAAAAAGAAGGATGGATCACTACGCCCCTGCATAGATTTTCGTGGACTCAATTCCATTACTATTAAAAATCGGTATCCCATTCCGTTGATCACTGAGTTATTTGATCGCATCAAGGGAGCTCGGATCTTTACCAAGCTGGATCTTCGTGGTGCCTATAATTTAATTAGAATCCGGCCCGGTGACGAATGGAAGACAGCGTTCAACACCAGAGATGGGCATTATGAATATCTAGTAATGCCTTTCGGGTTGTGTAATGCCCCCGCTGTTTTCCAGGGCTTCGTTAATGAGATCTTTCGGGACTTGTTATATGTATGTGTCGTTGTCTACCTGGACGACATATTGATCTTTTCACAGGACCTGCCTTCTCATCACCAACATGTGGCAGAGGTCCTCTCCAGACTCCGGAAAAATTTATTATTCTGCAAACTAGAAAAATGTTCATTCGAGTTGCCCCAGATTCCATTTTTGGGGTATATTGTTTCCGGAGTTGGCCTACAAATGGATCCAGAAAAGGTGAATGCTGTATTACATTGGCCCCAGCCAACTACTCTTCGTGCTATCCAGCGTTTTTTAGGTTTTGCCAATTACTATAGACGCTTCATTCAAGACTTCTCGTCCATTGCATCTCCTATTGTGGCCCTGACTCGTAAAGGGGCCAATACTAAGCAATGGTAATCCGAGGCCCTCCAAGCCTTTCAATTTCTTAAAGAGTCCTTCTCCTCTGCTCCCATTCTTCGACAGCCTGATGTGACACTTCCCTTCTTCCTAGAAGTAGATGCCTCTAATGTTGGCTTAGGAGCCATTCTCTCCCAACGATCGGAGCAACAAAAATTCCATCCTTGTGCCTTTTACTCTCGGGGTCTCCTGCCTGCGGAGAGAAATTACACTATCGGGGACAAGGAGTTGCTGGCTATCAAAGTTGCATTAGAGGAGTGGAGTTACTTATTGGAAGGAGCTCGTCACCCTGTGACGATTTTCACGGATCATAAGAACTTGTCATACTTACAGTCTGCCCAATGCTTGAATCCTCGTCAGGCAAGATGGTCTCTTTTCTTTTCCCGTTTCGAATTAATCATAACCTTCAAACCAGCTGCCAAGAACAAGAAAGCTGACGCTCTATCCCGAGCTTTTGTGACGTCCTCTGACGTTGAAGAGGTTCCCAACCATTCTATACTAGACCCCAAATGTATCTCGCTGGCTGCTTCTTCCACTAAAGTGCTACCATTTGGGAAGACCCTCGTGCCTCCTACTCTTAGGAGGAAAATCCTTTCGTGGTTCCATTCTTCTCGTTTTTCTGGACATGCTGGTGAACGCAAGACCTTTGAGATTCTCTCTCGAAGTTACTGGTGGCCCTCGATGAGGAGAGACGTCAAAGAGTTTGTAGCTGCTTGTGAATTGTGTTCTCAGTTTAAATCCTCCCGCAGAACTCCAGCGGGGTTGCTGCAACCACTACCCATTCTGTCCAAGCCCTGGACCCATATTAGTATGGACTTTGTTACTGATCTGCCACCTAGTAAAAATTGTAATACTATTTGGGTAGTGGTAGACAGATTTTCGAAGATGGCTCATTTTGTCCCTTTGTCTGGTTTGCCTTCCTCGTCTACTCTGGCTGAACATTTCGTCAAGGAAATCTTTCGTATTCATGGATGTCCGTCTGAGATTGTGTCAGATAGAGGAGTACAATTCGTTTCCAGATTCTGGCGGGCCCTTTGTAAAACCTTGGGCATACGATTAGCACTCTCATCTTCCTACCATCCTCAATCAAACGGACAAACTGAACGGGTCAATCAAGATCTCGGGACCTTTATAAGGATGTTCTCATCAGCCAATCAAGACAACTAGTCAGAATTGCTTCCTTGGGCTGAATTCGCTCATAACAACATGTACCACGAGTCATCTTCCAAAACTCCATTCTTTGTGGTTTACGGTCACCATCCGTCTTTTCCGGAATTTCCTGCCCTCCCTCCCACCCAAGTTCCTGCTGTAGAGACTGTTTGTCAGACCTTCAAAAATATTTGGTCTCAGGTCAAAACCTGTTTAATGAAGACATCTGCCAAATATAAGTCTTTTGCAGATAAGAAGAGGCGGGCTATTCCACCACTGAAAATTGGAGATCGTGTCTGGTTATCTACCAAAAATATTCGTTTGAAGGTCCCATCTATGAAATTCGCTCCCCGTTTTATTGGTCCATATAGGATCATTCAAGTGATAAATCCAGTTTGTTTCAAACTTCTACTTCCTAAGAACCTTCGTATTTCCAACGCCTTCCATGTGTCCTTGCTCAAACCTCTCATCATCAACCGTTTCTCGGCTCCTCCTTCAGCACCTCAGCCAGTTCAAGTTCATCAGGAGGAAGATTTTGAGATTACTCATGTATTGGACGCAAAAATTTTGCGAGGAGTTCTCCGTTTCCTCGTTCATTGGAAGGGCTTTGGTCCTGAGGAGCGTTCATGGATCAAAGCTGAAGATCTCAACGCCCCAGCTCTTCTTAAGAAGTTTTATTCCAAAAATCCGGACAAACCCGGTTCCAGGTGTTCTGTGCCCACCTTTAAAAGGGGGGGTACTGTCACTCACCAGACTGTGAGTGCTTCTTCCCGTGTCTTTAGGAACCGTGGCCGTCCACCATCCTGAGGGTCTGCGCATGTGCAGCCCTTTCAAACCTTCAGTTCATGTTCCTTTTAGTTAATTGGCTGATCAGGCAACACTCCCTATTTATAGCACCTGAGTTCCATACCTCGTTGCCTGATCTTGGAGTCTCATTCCCCATGAGCCTCTGAACGTGTTCCTGTGTTTCCTCGTGTATTCAGCGCTGCTGATTCCTGTGGTTTCCAGACCACTTCAACCCTCCTGTGTTTCATCGTGACTGTCAGCTGATTCCTATCCGCTGCCTCCGTGCACTACAGTCTTCAGACCACTTCAACCCTCCTGTGTTTCATCGTGACTGTCAGCTGATTCCTATCTGCTGCCTCCGTGCACTACAGTCTTCAGACCACTTCAACACTCCTGTGTTTCATCGTGACTGTTAGCTGATTCCTATCCGCTGCCTCCGTGCACTACAGTCTTCAGACCACTTCAACCCTCCTGTGTTTCATCGTGACTGTTAGCTGATTCCTATCCGCTGCCTCCGTGCACTACAGTCTTCAGACCACTTCAACACTCCTGTGTTTCATCGTGACTGTTAGCTGATTCCTATCCGCTGCCTCCGTGCACTACAGTCTTCAGACCACCTCAACACTCCTGTGTTTCATCGTGACTGTTTAGCTGATTCCTATCCGCTGCCACCGTGCGCTACAGTCTTCAGCTCACCTCAACTCTCCTGTGTTTCCTCGAGACTGCACCAGCTGATTCCTATCCGCTGCTCTCCGTGATCAACAGTTCCAGCTCAGCTCTACTCTCCCGTGTTTCATCGTGGCTGCACCTGCTGGTTTCTATCCGCTGCCTCCGTGTGCCTGCAGAGTCCTGCTGGCTGCTACTCCTCGGTTCTGCTCGTGTCTGCAGCAGCTGATCCGCTCTCCGTGCTTCTCAGTGTTCCTGCTGGTGTCTACTCGCCAGTCTGCATCGGATCTGCGCCTCACTGCTTTCATCTCGTCTAGACCATCGCTACTCTTCAGGGTCCTCCACGAGTCCAGTTCTACATACTACTGCTTCCTGAGTATTTGTGCTATCCCTGCTGGTCTACCTACCTGTGCGCTGCACCTACTTGATTACCACTTCACCCTCCAGGGACTTCGCATCCTGCTGGCCTCCAGCCGTTCAGGTATATCTGCACTCCTGTCTGACAGCCTGCTCCTGAACCACGGTATGCATACTTCTCATTGACTGTGCTGGTGTATTGCATATCTTGCTGGACTGAGTTGTTCTCCTCTGGAGCTTACTATCCGCTGAGACTATTGCCATCATTGACTGTGTTAGCTTTTGCCCGGATAGTTTCTGTGACTTTGTATTATTGCAGTGCTGTTCATCATTACTATATTGTGCATGTCATTGTGGATCAAGTTCAAGGTGCCCGTGTATCCTCTGTATTGCAGTCTCTCCCCGTGCTCCTCCTCACATATATATTCAGTGGTACAACTTGCTAGAGGCAGACCACTGATTCCTGTTTCCTGTGTCACCTGTTCCAGTGTCCTCTCACATAGCAGTGGTACAACTTGCTAACGCAGACCACTGACTCCCCAGATACCTTCACCTGGATTCCATTCCTTCACCCAGACAGCGGTACAACTTGCTAAACGCAGACCGCTGACTCTCATCACCTCCTCGTTTCTGTTGGACATTCCTCCTCACTATAGCAGTGGTACAACTTGCTACCGCAGACCACTGACTACCCTCACGTGTCCTTTGTCCATTCAGTTCCTCGTGTATTACTACATATATATTACCAGTGCTGCTAGTCATAGACTTTCCCGAGCATCTCTATCATCTGCTGTCTCCTGTTCTGTGATCACCCCGCTACCAGAGTACCATATTACCATCTATACTGCTCTGATAAGCTTATCACCTGGTGATCCCTGGGTAAAGACTCCTAGTGCCCGTGACAGGGGGGTGATTTAGGCCCCGCCCCTTTCTAACATCTTAGGCTGCCGACGGCTGCACACTATTTGCAGGTCCGTCCAGCCGTGACAGGCAGGGACAGTGTGCTGCCCGGCTGCTCTGATTGTGTTTTAAACACAGTCAGAGCAGCGGGGCAGCACACTGTCCCTGCCTGTCACGGCTGGACGGACCTGCACATACTGTGCAGCCGTCGGCAGCAAGTGTCTGCTAGCGGGGGCGATCGCCCCGATCGCCCCCCCCCTGGATCCGCCACTGGTATCAAGTCCAGGGGACATCTGAGTATCAGGCAACAGTGTGGTTCTGGGAAAGGCATCTGCTAATGGTGATTAACATCCCACACCATAGGTTCTGCATAGGGGTTATTAGTTGTTTATTTTGGGGTTCATAACAACTTATTTCAGTCTATTAAATCAATGTTCTCTTTTGTGTAGGTAGTTTTCAGAATGGTTCATCAGGCAATCTCCCAGAGATGGTGCATAAATGGGGATAAAAAGAATAAAAGAAAAAATATATATAATGTAGCAATCAAATTTAATTTGTGGTTCCAGAGCTGGCATGCACTTTTCAGGATTGATTGTCTTATAGTCCCATTAACTACCGACGCATTTCAACCCGCTATCTGGGGTCTTTCCCGTGGGCACATTATCCTGCTGAAAGAGACCACTGCCTTCAAGGAATACCATTGTCATGAAGTGGTGTATTTGGTCTGCAACAATGTTTAGGTTGGTGGTATGTGTCAAAGTAACATTCACATGAATGCCAGGACCCTAGGTTTCCCAGCAGAACATTGCCCAGAGCATCACACTGCCTCCTCTGGCTTCCCTTCTTCCCATGGTGCATCCTGGTGCCATGTCTTCCGCAGACCAGGCCATCTACATGATGTAAAAGAAAATATGATTCATCAGACTAGACCACCTTCTTCAATTGCTCCAGTTCTGGTGCTCATGTGCCCATTGTATGCGCTATTGGCGCTGGACAGGGGTCAGCATGGGCACTCTGACCGATCTGCAGCTATGCAGCCTCATACACAGCAAGCTGCGATGCACTGTGTGTTCTTACACCTTTCTATCATAGCCAGAATTAACTTTTTTCAGAATTTGTGTTACTGTAACTCTACTGTGGGATTGGACCAGATGGGCTAGCTTTTGCTCCCCATGCGCATCAATGAGCCTTTGGCACCCATGACCCTGTCGCCAGTTGTCTTTCCTTGGACTACTTTTGGTAGGTACTAACCCCCCAAAAGACCTGCCATTTTGGAGATGCTCTCACCTAGTCCTCTAGCCATCACAATTTGGCCCTTGTCAAAGTCACTCAAATCCTTATGCTTGCCTATGTTTCCTGCTTCCAAAACATCAACTTCAAGAACTGATTGTTTACTTGCTGCCTGATATATTCCACCTCTTGACAGGTGCCATTGTGACGTGATAATCAATGTTATTCACTTCACTTGTCAATGGTTTTAATATTGTGGCTGATCGGTATACGTAAAAGTAGATCAGAAATCACTATATTTGAAAAAAAGACTGTGCTTGTAGGGGAAATATTTGTTCTATGCTAGTGCTTAAGGACTGTCTCAATGATTGATTAATTAGATATACTGTATAAACTAATATCTCCTATGTAAAAATCATTGGTCTGTTTGTCTACCCGGTTATGCACTCGTACATCCCTGCACTGATTGGGATGAAACCAACGTGAGGTGGTCCAGTTGCATCCTGGCTTGGTTTTAGGGGGTTAGGGTCCTGGTCAGACCTCTCGTTGCTGTTTGTTGGGCAGAACTGTGATTTGGGGAGCCTGTTCTGAGCCTTACACTGGATGGATTTGGATAAAAACTTCACAAAGTGGTGACATTGGACCCCAGAAGGCATACTAGGGGGTTGAAGTCCCAGTCAGACCTCCCGTTGGTGTACGCTGGGCAGAACTTTGACCCAAGGAGTCTGTTCTGGACCTCCACTGGATGGATTTGGATGACATCTTAGCTATTTATTATTTTTAAAATGTTGACAGTTACATCCAACTCATAGATAACTTAATAACTTGAAGATTAAACCGGGTACTTCAGCTAGTTAATTATAATCGTGTTAAGATTTTCACAATTGTTGCTATATGCTGGTTTAAAAATGAATGTCAAATTTATTTGTTAGGTTATCAAAGTACATATTTTATATATGTTAATGTATAGTACTTTCTTCTGTGCTTAAAATAATTATATTATTATTTGTACAATATAGGCAAAATTAGATGAAATATGTTTAAAATGTTTGTTTTTTCAGTACATTAAACAGTTTGTTGACCATCAAACTTAAACACTAAAATGTGTTAGCTGTTTCACACTTTACTTGTATTTAGGCACCAAAAATGTTTCATTTACTAAAGTTTATGTGAAGTGTATTGGAGATAGAAGTATGTGTGTTTATAACTTATAAATTTTAGATTTTAAACATATTTTATTGTTACTTGTTTAAGTAACTTGTGTAAGTGTCTATTTTTTTCAATTAGTGTATTTCCTTGACAGATCAGAATGGACTATGTTTTTATTTAAAAGAAAGTGATGGTTTGGTGGAAAAAGAAAACAAACGTCCAACTTTATGCTTATATGTGTGTGCCTTTACTCTGAAATTCACTGAATAGGCACCTTGCTAGTCCGCTCGTATACCAGACCCCGGTACACAAGCGGACAACTGCTTATTTTTACTGCTTTCTTCTATACAGCTACTTTTCTCCATCATGATAGAAAGCGGTTCCGAGGGCTGCGACCAGCGACCTCCCAGCAGCAAAGTCCACACTACCTTGTTGCGGTTCCTGTCGAAAACTGGTTGGCTCGTTAGATTCTGCACCTCCTTTCTGCTAGTGCAAATTGTGTCTGGCAACAAGAATCTACCTTTTGGGAAATAAATTGTGAAAAACAAAAGTATCAATCAATCAATCAATCAATCAATCTGCCTTGACTGTTGCCACTTGCTTAGTTTGATATGAAAAACCACAATACGGAGCTCCAGTGACCTAGGTTATATCAAATAATTTAATATTTTAATTTTTAATTTTAATAAATTAAACATATGGCGGAATATACTCAGATTTCTGATAATCATTAAAAAAACATGTATTTAGCATAAAATCAATAAAATATATTATATATATAACTATATCGTTATCATCTACAAACTTATTTAACATTGATAGACATATAGAATATGCACACAAATGTATATGATGATGGGGTTGTCCAAGATAGTTAAAACAATACCGTAATTACCAGATTATCAAGTCTAATATAAAAATACCCATATATATTATATATACTAATATCATGTCTTTTCTGGACATTGTTAGTAATTCAAACAGAAACTGGAGGGATCGATTTACCAGCTCGCCCCCCTCTCTTACTAAATCATTCGTTATGTGATGGACTGTATGATATCCATGTGTTTGGAAATTCAAATATGCAGGCTGAGGTGTCCAAACTGTAAATATAACTCCTTAAAACAAGCCAATAGTTTGAAATAGAATGACATACAGTACCTGCCAGGACCAATCACGATCACTTGTGTATTGCTGCACATTAGGGCGCTGATGGTTTATGAAGATTTCTTCGGCGCACACTGTGCACATCTGACTTCAGGACTGAACGTCCCTCTGTGCAAGCAGATAGCTGGATAAAATAGATGCCTTTTACACCAGATCTCCCATTTAGCATGTCCTTTCCAAATGCAGTAATCAATAAGGTAAGTAAAGACTGTGTAATCACCTCTCCGTGTGAGTATATCACTTCAGGAATATGTCCACATCATTCAAGGGTTAAATATAAAAGACTACCTCAGTCTGCATTTTCCCACATTGATATATCAACAATACCCCGTACTTACGTGTTTCATTACACCTCTGTGACTTTATCAAAGTCTTGTTTGTTTACTCAAACATTTCATTAATCTATTTTCCATATACCCATTGCTTCACTCGTTTCCCTATACTCTGTTATCTTTACTATGTCTATTTTTATCATAGGTTTTTTTTCTGCAAATGTACAGTGCTTAGTCCTAGTGGGAGACAATCAATATATAATTACAATTATTATTCTTATTTATTTAGATTTTTTTGTTACTGCTTTCATTTTGGCCCAGCACCTCTACCCATAGTTGTTTTTAACATGAAGGCAAGTATAAGAGATCAATTTGTCACGATAGATGGGGATCCACAATTTGATCAAAATATCTATTAAACTATTTCTATTCCAGATTTTACATTACATATCAATGTTGCTGAATTTTATATAACATATTTCATATTGTACAGGGAAAGAAGGGGGTGAAAATACATCTAATAAATGACAAAGCTTGAAAAACAATACATGTGTACTATTCAATAGTAGAATGTCCAAACTGTCTTGATACTGTGAGATGCAGGCCTGGAGAAGGTCAAGCCACACCCATGGCAAAGTCTAACATGATGAAACTCTTGACGCATTCTCCTTCATTCAGAGACTGGCAGTAGAGCAGCAATCATCTCTCCTTCTAATCAGCTTGAAGAACGCAGTGACAAGGGCACAGTTGGGACCTGGACCATTGTCACGGTACAGGGATGTTAATGCCAAAACATATGCTATACAACCAAAACCTAGCGTTCGCAGATCACACAGTTAAGGACAATAGGGAAGATACAACAATATCTTTATTACACAATAAAATCATGCAATGTAATATGGCAATTCAACTGACTAAAAACAATACTTATCAATAGCCAGGTGAGTCACCAACCCCTCAGTTTGGATCTTGACCCACAAAGTCTCTCGTCTACATAAGTCCGGGATGATGAGTTTACAATACCTCCCAAGAAATACTGCTGGTCCAAGGCGGACGTTTTCAGGACAAGCGCACAGGTGATCTTGAGTCCTTCTTGCCGACACTGGCCGCTCAGCTACATTACACTCTACCAGCGTGGTAGGGACCTGACACCCAGTCTCCCTACTGTAGACTCAATAGGCTATCAAATACATGGGTTCTGCTGATGGAGAGAATAATTCAGGATATCCACACAGCAAGGTAGTAAATCA
Source organism: Mixophyes fleayi (assembly GCF_038048845.1). Classification (NCBI taxonomy): domain Eukaryota; kingdom Metazoa; phylum Chordata; class Amphibia; order Anura; family Limnodynastidae; genus Mixophyes; species Mixophyes fleayi. The sequence goes on from NC_134403.1 coordinate 202,157,842, forward strand.
ACAGCTCAACAGTCCAATAGCACAATGTCATGATCAGACCTGGTAGAAGTCTAGACTTCAACACCAGTCCTCAAACTTCACCAAGCACAGTTCCTTCTTTAAATGGTATACAATTTCCCACAGTGTGGTGCTCCACCTGGGGTGGGTACCAGATATCTTGCAAAGTCACAAAAGGGCTGACTGGGGTGAAGCGTTTCATAACCTGCGCCCTCCTCGAATCCCTGCTGGGTAAGCACCTGGATGTCTGCTAGTGTACCTTAAAGAACATTAGGCACTTCATCAAGGTAATGAAAGGGATCGGTCTCCTTAATGAATAGGACCTCATAAAGTTAACCCCTTCTATGATTTTCCTATGGTAATTAAGTGCCAGCTTTCTATTTGGGAGAGGAGGGAGGGTGTTGGGGAGGCAAGGTGCTCTCATATTTTAATCATTCAGTCCCAGACCCTGCAGAATTAAGTAGGACACTGATAATCAATGCTGTAACCAACTGTACAACATCACAGTTAATTAATTTCCCCAAGCACAATATCAATGAAAGGCACTTGCATATCCATACTGTTCTTGTAATACAAGTTCCATTGATAATAAGAGTTCAAGGGATGGGTTACTTAGTATGCTTGGTGCATCAGTCTGTTAGTTGCATGTGGAACTTTGAGCCCATGTCAAATGGTAATTTGAATAACAGGATCTATACCATACACTCCTTTCCGAAGTGCAAAATGTCCTGTACAAGAGGTAGTGATTGGTCACATTGATGGGGAAGAGTTTCTTTGCAACCTGTTGCTCCCTAGCTGTTTATATGCAACTCAAAAGGTGAAAGTGTACTTGTCTTGCATGGAGCAGTAAATAATAAAAATCCAATGCACCAGTGTGAGAAAGTGTGTGAGATGTCCAAAAGATGATGAGTCCAGATTGTAAACTGGACTCATCTCCACAGAGATGAATGTCTGTGGAGATGAGACTATACTTGAGTGGACCTTTCTATCTCGTTACAAGCATCAAGAGTAGCATCAGGGACAGTAGAACAACACTCAGCAACAATTTTAAAAGCAAGGGTGCTTGCTTTTAAAATTGTTACACTAACCCTTCCACTTTATCCACCAATGAAGATGGGGGTGAGTAACTTATATAAGCAACGGATGTTTAGTGCAGAGTTGAAAGCACTGAGTGCTGCTGTGATATCTATCTATATCTATCTGTCATCAACTTTGATCAGACTCAATGCTCAATGGGGAGACAGGCTCCCTGAAGCACAAGCTTTGGCAGCTCTGCCTATGGTTAAATCCCTTCTTTCAGTTGATATTGCTTGTACGTAAAATGTGTTTTTAGCTATTCACTTCTTTAACTTGCTTGGTTACTAAGAACAATAGATTAGGTAGTGAATGCTTGACAGATAATTTTCTTTCATTTTTTCTACAATAAGCATGATGTTCTTTATTATTGTATTAAATATTTCTTGTTTGGTACACTGTTACTACTGTATAAATAAAATTACATCTACGGTAGGGAGATATTTTGAAGCACGCATAGTATTTCTTTAATTCATTCAGGGACCAACAAAGTCATGCTCTTTAAGGCAATGGATTCCCTCTAGCCTTAAATTGAGTGAAACTGCACTTTATTACATAGCTTTGCTGTTGTCTGCCCATATCAGACAAATCAAAGCTAATTGAATCCCAAATATCAGTTTTCTATCTAATATAGTCTCATGATGTACTATGAATCTCCTAAGCAGAAGAAAGAAGGAACAAGATTCAATTGTTAACATCGATAACAAACTTATTTGGACACACTTTATCTCCTATGCTTCAAATATGTAACTAAATCCAGTTAGAAATATATATGAGAAGGGAAGTCGGCATGGCTATGAAGAGTGCTGAAAATTACTACTGCAAGCGTATTTGTGAACTAACTCCTGAACTATCCAGCAATAGAACAATCATGATTCTGTACACAACATAATATACAGTACTACATAACTAACAATACACATTAATTAATACTATATACAGTAATAACAAATGTTGCAAAATAAGACATATTTGTCACAATTCATAAGTTAATCTTGGCTATATACCCTGCTCCAAATGGCGAACTGTCTCCCAGGTGACTACCAGGTACTATTCTGAATGGATGTAACACTTGAGTTAGATTGCAGCCTGTCTCCTTGACCCCAAATACTGCTATGTGCATAAGTATTATTAAAATGTTTAATGTCTTCTCTAAGAATCACCACAAAATGTCTAGAATCATTTTAATCTATAAAATATCCCATAATAAGTAGGGGTGTGCACCGGGCACTTTTAGTGTTTTGGGTTTTGGGTTCTGATTAGCTTGAGGTTTTGGGTTCTGATTTGTTTTGCCAAAACACCTGACGAAAGGTTTTGGTTCTGATTTCGGGTTTTGGGTTCTGATTTATTTTTAAAAAAGCATAAAAAGCACTAAAATCCAGTTTTTTGTTTTTTTTACACTCCTACGCTATTATTAACCTCAATAACAATCACTAATTTCCAGTCTATTCTGAACACCTCACACCTCACAATATTGTTTTTAGTCCAAAACATTGCACCGAGGTAGCTTTCTGGACTGCGTAGTGGAGTGGCCCCGGTACCCAATTTGGTAGCGGGGCCACAATACCTCCTCCAACTGGTCTCAATTCCACTGCACATATGGCTGCTCCTCCATCCTCTGCAGCATACAGAGGGTGGAGTTCTAGCGTGTCAATACCTCTTGTTTTCGATCATGACAGTGCATTTTAATTATTTTTCGATTTGGCCCCAACACTGAATGTAGTTTAATATCTGATACGCAGCTATCTATCACACCTCACAATATTGTTTTTAGTCCAAAACATTGCACCGAGGTAGCTATCTGGACTGCGTAGTGGAGTGGCCCCGGTACCCAATTTGGTACCGGGGCCACAATACCTCCTCTAACTGATCTGAATTCCACTGCACAGATGTCTGCTCCTACCTCCTCCAACTGGTCTAAATTCCACTGCACAGATGGCGGACACCGGATGGACGTCTAACAACAACCTAGCTGTTAAGGCCGCAGTTCCTCTTTTTTGGGACTACACAAACAATGACCTTAGTAATAGAACTGGCAGTTCCTATTTTTTGGAACTACACAAACAATGACCGTAGTAATAGAACTGGCAGTTCCTATTTTTTGGAACTACAGAAAGAATGAACTTAGTAATAGAACTGGCAGTTCCTATTTTTTGGAACTACACAAACAATGACCGTAGTAATAGAACTGGCAGTTCCTATTTTTTGGGAACTACAGAAACAATGAACGTAGTAATAGAACTGGCAGCTCCTATTTTTTGGAACTACACAAACAATGACCGTAGTAATTGAACTGGCAGTTCCTATTTTTTGGAACTACAGAAAGAATGAACGTAGTAATAGAACTGGCAGTTCCTATTTTTTGGAACTACACAAACAATGACCGTAGTAATAGAACTGGCAGTTCCTATTTTTTGGGAACTACAGAAACAATGAACATAGTAATAGAACTGGCAGTTCCTATTTTTTGGAACTACAGAAAGAATGAACGTAGTATTAGAACTGGCAGTTCCTATTTTTTGGAACTACACAAACAATGACCGTAGTAATAGAACTGGCAGTTCCTATTTTTTGGAACTACAGAAATAATGAACGTAGTAATAGAAATGGCAGGTCCTCTTTTTTGGACTGCAAGAATATATTGCTCTATAATATTTTTCATACTTTTTCAAATATTTTTTTATATTTTTTTAATCTTTTTTTTAAAATATTTTTTAGAGATTGTTTTTTTTTTTTAAAAAGATTTTTGGCTGATTAACAAATTGCTATGGACTTATCAGAAACAAATACAGGACAAAAGCACCACTGGACTCAGCAGCACAGACACTGGCCAAAGCACCACTGGAATCAGCAGGACAGAGCACTGGAAAAAGTACTACTGCACTCAGCAGGACAAAGCACCACTTGACTAAATAAATCAGCAGGACAGAGCACTGGACAAAGTACTAATGCACTCAGCAGGACAAAGCACCACTTTAGTAAAGTTATCAGCAGGACAGAGCACATCAACCTCCCTCTTCACTAACCACAGGGAGAATGAAGATGGCGGCCGCAAGCGGGGCATTTATGAGATCCGAGTCTCGCGAGATCCGACGCGAGACTTGGATGTCATAGCCTCGGTTTGGCTTCATTTGGCGCCCGGAAGTTCCCGAACAGTGCTCGGATCCCGTCGGATTCGCACTGTTCGGGTGGGCTCGGATTAGCGAAATCCGAGCCCGCTCATCTCTAATAATAAGTGTAAGAAACATGAAGGAAACACATAGTAAGTACACTCTGTAGATCTGATCGTTATAGCTGTGATTGGTCGGCAATTGGTCAGACTCCTTACTGCCGGCGTAGAAGTGGTTCAGGCCTGGTGTCACCCTACTTTAGGCGGATACTCACCTAACTTGAAAATCTAAAGCGAGTCCAGAGCAGATGATCATTTCCATCTTGGTGGCCACAATCTGATGGGAACTGTGATCACCAACCATTCCCCTCCTGTTCTCTTGTGCACCAATACTTATACTTTCCACAGTTCTGAGTTCATAGTGATGCTGTTTTTGAATTGAGACCTGTAGGCTCTGGCATGGGGATGAGATTTCTGCTCAATTCTTCCATAATTTCCTGTGGGGGTTAGTCCTGATATGTCTAGTATTCAATATCCGGGGAGGATCGCTGTTATATTGACTCACATACATAAACAATTGATTTGTACACAGTAGCATATATATATATATATATATATATATATATAAGAATTTAAGAGTCATGGGGGAACATTTCATGGCTCCCATTGAAAGGGGGTTCCAAGTGGGTTTATCCTTTGTTTAATGGGTAATAGAAATTTAGGTAATGCTGTAGTTTCGATGAGTTGAAATATGTCCATATATTATATTTAATAAGAAAAGAAAACATGATAAAATGTAAGTTAAATATCATTATGTAGAGTTTAGGAACCAATATAGGTTTGGTTACTATTGAACTTAAGACATCTATATAATATAATTAATATGGAAACAAACAACAAAGGACATGAGAAACTAAGAAACAAATACGGAGTTGTCTGTCATACGACATCAAAAAGGTAAAAAAAATAGGTACAATGGATTTCATCTGTTAAATCTTGTGCATCTTATTGTAAATTACTGGGAAATATGTACAATAACAACAGAATTGGGATCTGACACTAAGAATATATATATATATATATATATATATATATATATATATATATATATATATATATACTATTTTTATATGGGCCAAAGCACCAGTCCTGTCCTTGTTTATTAGAAAAAGAAGGAAAAATAAAATCCCATATAATACGTGTCTTCCTCCATAGCTAGTAACTGTACATTGCTCAGGACAGTTATGGTCCCATTAACTCACAATTATAATCTTTCAGCTCAGACATAAAATCATTGGAGCTGCACTGAGACTGTACCTGCATAATGTATTTAACAGAAATTAACCAGGTTACATCCTCACTCTGTTGAAAATGAGAAAGTAAAACTCAGTAAAATCAATCTCCTTACAGCCAAATTACTGCTGGGCTGGATTTGAATTTCATACAAATGGTCAACCCCTCAGATAATTTCTTTAAATGTAGGTCCTTTATCGGATAGCTGGGATAATTTGGCATTCTGTGCTCACTCATGGAATAAGTAAGATGATCACCTCATTAGGCATATACACCTCGACCACAAGCTATTTATGGTTTGATTTAAACAAGTGTATCGAGGTAAGGTTTCTGCTTCTATAGTATGTCTAAAACAGAAATTGGAAATTGATGTATAAAGTGGTAAATGAAGATTTTGTGGAGCAGTCCCACAATAACACAACCAATTTACGTGAATAGTACCAGGCGCGGGCTGGCATATTTCAGCCCGGGGGGCACACAGCAGCCGCATCACATGACACGCGATGCCCCCCAGCCCCCCGGGCCAGCCCGCCCCTGATTAGTACTCTCTCCTAACAATCGTAGAGGTAGTCACTTATTTAGTTAGGTGAGAAGGTACATGTAAATGTTAGAGTCTGTATTCTAGAGAACAGTTCAATATATACATACATATATACTATATATATATATATACATATGTATATATATATATATATATATATATATATTGTGGCAAGAGCCCGCTACTGCTAAGGCACATGCGAACAACTTCTTCCTTTTTATGTAGTTTTATTGTCAGGATGGTAAATATTTCGACACCGTACAGATTTCACATCAATTCTTGGAGATCCTAAACGCTAGCTAGACATAGCTCAGCTCTCTCAAGACCAGCCAGCTTCCCCAGCGTTGGTCTCAGTGCACAAATGACACAAACAAGCTTTTATGCATGATACTCCTCCCCCAGCCTTAGCTTGATGGGCAGGTGACACACCCACCTTCTCTTTAAAAGGACACGCCCATCCCTGGCTCTGTTTGCACTAACAGACACACCCTGTCTGTTTGCTGAGAGGAAGGATTTCAAATCATGTAAGTTTAACCAAACTTAAACTATTGCTTTTCATACATAAGTCTTTACATTCAATCTAGGTGCATTACTGCACAAATGTTTTACTCTACTTCCCTGCTTTCTCTGCATATTGCCGGCTAAATGCCTCCTTTTGTTACATATCCCTCCCCCTAGCGTCTCCAAGTAGGGGGACGCGGACTTCGCGAGGAGTGCATATTAGCTAACATGAGAATTACTAATTCTTAATGGCAGATCCTGGCATCCTTTACCACACCACTGTCCTGTGGCAAGGACTGAGTCTTTAACTACTAGTAGACAGCACCCAATGCTGTCCCTAGGAATGAATTGGCTAGCTTGATGTGGGAGTAAAATAAAAGGAAGGAGATGGTGGAACCTGGGCTTGGAAGTTCCTTGGATGGTAAGCATTTTCCCTCCCAGAGTGCCAGAGTGATGCGGGTTGTATGATATTTTTTGTACTTGATGTTTTATCATTGTAAGAGCACTTACTACATATTGAAAATCATTAAAGAATAACTAAAGCTTGACTACAGAGCTGGGACTTAGGTTGGGTTGATTTACAGACAAGGCTCTGGCTAAAAAAAGTTCTATGTGCAAACAAAAGAAAGTTGTTGTCCGCCACTCACAAACAATATATAAATGTGTCAGCAAAAATATAAAAAGAATTTTGAGCACAATATAACTATATTAGGATTAAGCTCACCTGCCAACGTCAAAGCATCTCTTGTAGGTGAGTCCCTTAGCTAGTGATCCAAATTTATATTTAGGGTGTCACATTTAAAACCTTAGTTTGTTTGTGAGCGTTGGACAACAACTTTCTTTTGTTTGCACATACACATTGGTCTAAAATTGTCCCATCTCAAATGATTTTATTCACTTGTACACATTTTATTAATTTAAAGAAGCGTGCCATTTTTTTTTCACCAATGACAAATGTTCTATGCCTACAGACTGTAGGTGTGAATGTGGTCCTGTCTTTATTACTTGGGGAGATGGATAAAATGTGTCTAGTTTATGGTCATCATAGGCTAAAATGATGAACTAATGTTGGTATAGTATAGGTAAAGAAGATAATGACATTATAAATAATTAAAAAAAAACAGTTTTAAATGTAGTTTACAAATTGGTGTTTTTAAGCATGTATATCAACTTAAAATGTTATGTGTCTTCTGAAAGTACAGTTGGGAGAATTCAATCTTAATTTATATAGGGTTCCTTCCACTAACTGACCAACTTTATATACAACCATGTGCTATTTCATACCTTGGTAAATTGGACATACTTTACAACATAGACCTGTGATCCATCACTGCTCTATTTTATGTGACTGAAAGCTGGACCTCTCTACACTACAGACAAAATAAAATACTGCTCTCTGGACATACCGAAGCTTCACTGGCAAATTTCTGCAGTACATTGTTGATTGTCTGCCTCCCAACATGCCCTCAGAAGCTGTTCACTGATTTTGTAACCCAAAGAACCCAAAGCCCTAACAAATTATGGAGCAGCTGCCAAAGGCTCTTCCTATTGATACTCTGAAATGTGCTACAGATATCACTGAAACGGAGTACTCCTCTTAGTATTACTGTATTTAAGAGCATATACTTAAAATACATTAAAGAAGCCTGCAGTTGCTTTCACTGACCCTAGCATTTTCCACTCCCCTACCGCAACATCCCTGTTTTTCCCCCCATCTTCCTGCTTGCACTATGCATAGTTTGCCTGTAGGCTCCTCTCTCGCTTGCCTATTCCTTATATACTTGTAGTATCTCATTTCCTACCCTCCTACTATTGCTCCAGTTCCAGACCTCACTCTTCCCAAATAGCTGTCCAGCTTTCTTGACTTGCCTCCCAACCTGGTTTCCTTTAAATCTATGTATGTCACTTTGTAGCATACACTTCAACTAATCTTCTTGCTGGGCTATGATGCCTTTACTTTACAGTAGAGATGTGCACTGACCCTTGTGTTTTTCGGTTTCGAAACTGGTGTTGGCTCTAAACCACGTTTGTGTTTTGGCATTGCTACCGGTTTTGCAAAAAAAAGGCAAAATGTTTCGCTTTTGGTTTTGGATTTGGATTTAATTAAAAATTGTGAAAAATAGGTAAAATAGTGTCATTTTCAGCTGGTTTCGCTCCAATATTATTATTTATAGCATTAACAATAATTTCCAGTCATTTCCAGTCTATTTTCTTATGATCCCTTCTCAACTGTCTCAATTTTCACCAGTTTTGACCAAAGTGAGCTGGCTAGTTAAAATTAGTGACAGTGCAGTGACAGTTTGATAAAAGATACACTCCCTAGACTAAGGGACACAATAGATTATCTGGCAGCCATGCAAATAAGCACTTTAGAGATCATAAGTACTTTCATTAATCTTCCCAGGTGCGATTCAGGAAAGAATAACCATGCATTATGCCTTTAAGAAATCAACTAGGCAAAATTGATTTCATTATGACCTCTGAGACTATGCAATTGTCACTATTTGCATTGAGCACTTACTCTTTGATGCAGCTAAAATTATGTTTTACATGGAAAGAAAAAATGATGGTGGCCAAAAAAAAGATAACTCTGACAAAGGAATTCATGGCTCCAAAAAACAGCTTTGCTTTATCTAACTTGTATGAAGTGCATTGCTTCCCCAGTGAAGAAACTACATTTATTGAATAACAAGCTGACTTGTGGAATGAGAGCTTAAATTCATAGGATGTATTCTTCATTGACAACATAAAAGACCAAGCTCGGTCTGCAAAACCTGATCTGTGGAAACAGATGATCCAGAACTGCAAACAGCATTTGGAGTCCCAGATAAAATGCTTCCAAATCTTACAGGAGTGTGATGTAGATGAAGTCATAATCAGAGAGAGAGTAATGTTTTTGAAGTTACTTTAAGACGAGATCCACTCACAACACTTTTAAAGACGAAGCTGTGGAATTATACATCAAATTAGTAATGACATTGGAAACACTGATTTTTTCCTAATTGTATAATTGCTTCACAGAGGAGCCAAGAAAAAACAATTGGATTACTTTTATGATACCTCTGTACTCTCTGATTTACTTCATAATAAAAAAATAATGTAACAGAGCATTGTCACGAACGCCCAGTCTGTCCCAGATACAGCAATCTGAACAGCTGTCCATGACTGGCGTCACCTTGGTCACTTAGCAATGAACACACCTTTTCTGCCACCACAAAGGATTTATTATGGTGTCCTTACTAGAGATGGACGGGCTTAGTTCCCCGAGTTCCGAACCCGCCCGAACTTCACCTATCTGAGTACCGAGCCGAGCCGAGCAGGTTCGGTACTCTCCTGCCCATTTGGAATCGAAATCGAGGCAAAACGTCATTGCAACGTCTTCGGGATCTCAGAGCTGGGTTCTTGCGATATTTGAAATGCATAAATACCCGCCTCCACAGCAATCCATCGCCATTTGACAGAGGGAGAGAGCAGGGTTAGGTCACAGGCTGTAGTAGAGCAGGGACAGAGCAATTATTGTATACCTTATTCTTTAAATTATTATTGAAATTCTGCTTGCAATTCTTCTAGCAATTGTTAGAGCAGGAAGAGAGGAGGCTTTTTTTTTAAAACTCTTTATTTAAAGAGGAAACAACAGGAAAAATACAATAAACATATTTGACATGAAAGTATTAGTATTCAAAGTGTCTCATCTGTAATTTTATACATTTATATCAGTGGGGAATGGGGGCGAGGGGAGGGGGAATGGGAGGTAGAAAGGCACAAGTACTGTTAACAACATCGCTAATAAGTAAATAAGTAAATGAGCCAACTTGGAACATTGCTAGAAAAAGCTAGGCCACACTATTGCATTAGCTACCAAAAAGAAAAATAGCAAACAAACGTTACTCACCAGCAGCACGCCGTATCCAGCCTAGGGGATCCGGAGGCGACCCAAGAGCTATATTTCATCTGCGGGAGGGGGAGCCGTAATGGATAGACAGCTGCGGCTTTCTAGTAAAAGCCACGGGACCCACAGCCTATCGAAATTATATGATTTATCATGAAGGTAGCATGTTATACTCTCCATGCTTGCGACATGCCCTGTGTAGGACCGTAATTCCTGCATAGAGGGAGCCCTAGGGTCTTTCCAATGTTTTGCTATTAGGGATTTAGCAGCTGCCAGGATATGGGAGATAAGCTTGTTAGAAGGCGCGCTCTCATCAGGTATTGGGTGAGAGAGAAGGAATGACCAGGGGTCCTTACTTATTTGTTGTTCCAACACAGAGTTTATGAGTGTAAGAACCACTGTTGACTTCTTTAAGCAAACCACGTATCACAGGGGTTGGTATATGACACCTCCAGGAGAGCCTGGGTATTACGTCTGACCAGCATATGGTTACCGCTGGCCAGCATGCCTTGATGGTCCGCAAATCCGCCCTAATGGAGATAATCAAGTCAATGGACTTACACTTCTCAAAATCGTTTTCCCCTAAATGAATAACCATGATGTCAGGAGGACCAACATTTTCCACCACTAAAGACACTAAAGGCATATGTGATGCTGTGCTAAATAACAGCGCCTCATAAATGTCAGTGGCAACCTGATAAAGAACCCTTATTAAATGGTGCAACAACTCAACTATAGCCAGCCTCCTAAGATCTTCCGCTGGGGGAGGCACCCTGCTTTACCCCCTGAGGGCCTTAGAAATGTAAAGACTCTTTGTGAAGTTTGATTTACCTTGCGACTGCACCATAAAGAATATGCTCACCAGCAAGGCGGCCACGGATGTTTCTGATGTGCTGCCTTGGTAGGTGGCACATATGAACGGCATTGTGTTGTCACTCTAGCCAGAGTTGAGCCATCTCTGGGAACCTAGGAAATTAACCCATTGCTGCCAGGCTGCCCAGTAAGCTCTCCCTGGTGAATGGGACTAAGGGAGTCTCTGCAAGTCTCTCTCCATAATTGGATAGTGTCAACGCCCCCTCTTGTCCTGGGGCCACCACAGCTTGAGGCGCAGGGACAAGGACACCAGTTCTGGATGGCTGTGTCAATCTCCTGTTGGATGGCGGCACCGCTCAAAATGATAAATTGTCCTGTTTACCATGTACCTGTAATGCTACATAAGAGGAAATGTTAGTCCCCAGTAAATATTGAGAATACTGTGTACAGAGCAGCTGGCAGCTCAGGAAGTCCTGGGAAACAGGGCTAGTGAGGCAGTTGCCTGGCTGCAGAGAGGGGGTGAGGGTTAGGGCACAACTTGGTTTGATGGGTGGATGTTGCGGGGGGAGGGGGGGCTAAGGAATGGGGGGCCAGTGGTTACAATGGGGGTCGAAGGCATGAGGTGGCTGGGAGGTGACAGCCAGGCCCCCCTCTGCTATATGGCTACCAGGGTTTTATGTGATGGCCTGCCCTGTAACTACTGTGGTGCAAGTGGTGGAGATCCTGCCAGCTCCAATATGTGTGATTGTAGATTGGCGTGGTGGGTGAGAAGCGCAGAAGTGCTTAATTGTAGAGACATTCCTTTTCCCCTGGCGCTTGCAGCAGAGCAGCTTCAGAGCTACTCTGTGGTGCTGAAAGCTCTGGAGCATGTGGAGCTCTGGCATTTCAGGAGTGGGGACACTGGCAACAGTCTCTCCCTGGCAGATAATTATAGTGTTACCTTTGGGAGAGACTCTGCTTGGACAGATGGGGTTGTGGGGGGCAACAGGGGAAAGAAGTCTCCCAGTGCTGGAATGGAAGCCATCGTGGCAGGCGGACCTATGCAGGCGAGGCATAGCTATCAGGGATGAGGGACTCTACAAGGGGACAGTGATAAATGGAAGACTGAGGGGTTAGGAGGGGGATTGAAGGGACAGGCTAAGGGTATAGAAAAGGGTGGAGAATGGAGGCGAAAGAAAGAAAGAAAGGGGGAAAAGAGAAGGTGAAGTAAGCAAGGAGCAATGAGGGAGAGTTGAAAGCAGAAGAGGAGATACAGGTAAATATAGGATGAAGGACGACTCTAGGACAGATCACTATCTCTTTCTCTTATACAGGGATTCCTGCAGTGAAAGAGACCCAGCAAACCTTGGGAGCCCATTTATAGTGCAGCTGAGAGCACTCACTTTGGATCCTACTGACTAGGACCTGCAGTGGACTCAACTCCAAATGTCTTAGTACCTGAAATTTGCAAAAACACCTGTATTTAAGGGCATTTGGCTTATGGCCTCATTTTCCTCTCTGCACACTACATAATGTTGCATGTCACTGGGTGCCATGGTATACACATGACACTGTGCACTACATGCAAGCAGTGTAGAGCATGAAGAGCCCACAGGGGAAATTTAATGAATGGGGTCATGAAACATTGTTTGTGTACTGATGAAGGAGTGTGGCCAGCCACCAGAAGGGACGTGTCCAACCGCAAGAGACGCAAGGTCAGTTATTAGAGGGTATGTGGTCAACCCACAAAATAAAAATAGCCTTTCAGGTGCTAAATATTTAAAATATACTTACTATATAACTTATATAAAATGTTTTTTAACCTAAACTTTATTCATTTATTAAGTTTATTTTTTCTTTTGGTACTTATTAATTATATGGAAGCCACTGTATTTTGTATTTCCTCAGCACTGAGCCACTTTTCCACTTGAACAGCTTTTTTCAAAATCCCTGTTGCTGGCCTCAGATCAGTGAAGAAGTCATCACATCAGCCAGGCATCAGAATATTTGAAAACAGCGACTCATACGGAAGTAGAAGCACAGCATCCATATACTTGGCAAGTACCAAAATATAACAATAAACATTATTCATTTAAGTTTAAGCTAGAAAAGAATTATATATATTTTTTAAATTCTATATTTGTAAAGGAAACAAATGTGTACAACAATCATATAAAATGGTAAACAAACAGACAATTTGTCTCCCTTGGGCTTTGTATATATTAAAGGCTACAAGGAAGGGAAGGGAGGAGGGGAGGTGGGAAAGGAAGGGCAGGTACAGGACTAGGGAAAACTAAAACAAATGCAAGAAGAACAATACAAGATCACAGTGGTCAGTGACATGGAAAAAACCTAGAAGGTACAAAAGCAACATTGCATATAATATAAAAATAGGGTGAGTTATAGCTTTCTCATATCTTCAGTACAACTATGACATTGGGGCAGGGAGGCCAGCATAAAATCTGGTAGGAGAAAATGGTGACAGGTGAGGTACAGCAGCAGGGAATGTTTGCAAGATATGAGGATAAATGTTTTGGAGGGATCAATGGCAGCATGGGGTCCGAGCAGCAGGAAGGGGGGAGTGTGGCAGTCAAGGTGTCTGACAGAAGGAAGGGGGAGTGAGGCAGATGGGATATCTGACAGCATGAGAGGTAGTGTGGCCGTTAGGGTATTCGGCAGAGCCGGATTTAGACCTCATAGGGCCCTAGGCAGGATACTGTTTTTGGGCCCCCTCCCTGAAACAATCCATAGCACTATATTTTTGCAGCCTACCATATACCCCTATAGTTACGTAGAAGTGAAAGCATGTGCCGCCGCATGCCTACCATATACCCTTATAGTTATAGTTAAGTAGATATGAAAGCATGTGCACGCCGCCAAAGGAGGTGAGGGCGTGGCTTGCATCTTTGGGGGCGTACCTAACATGTGAAAAGAGCAAGGCCACCCTGCTGCAGAAAAAGGCACCCCTAAATAATTACCAAGCAGTCCCGTTTTTTAAGTAGTTGGGTCAAAACAACATAATAAATATTGAAGTCAGGGCAGAAATACTTACTTAAGGTGTTTGCAAAAATAATACGCATAAATCCAAGTATGTGCTCTTGTCACTTTTGTCCCTCTATCATCACACTGTGCCCCTTCATTGTCACTTTTGCCCCTTCACAATATCACATGTGCCCTTTCACCATCACCTCTGTGCCCATCACCATCACCACCTCTGTGCCAATCACCATCACCACCACTGTGCCAATCACCATCACCACCTCTGTGCCCATTACCACCTCTGTGCCCTTCACCATCACCACTTCTGTGCCAATCACCATCACCACCTCTGTGCCTCTTCACCATCACCACCTCTGTGCCCATCACCACCTCTGTGCCTCTTCACCATCACCACCTCTGTGCCTCTTCACCATCACCACCTCGGTGCCCTTCACCATCACCACCTCTGTGCCCTTCACCATCACCACCTCTGTGCCAATCACCATCACCACCTCTGTGCCCATTACCACCTCTGTGCCCTTCACCATCACCACTTCTGTGCCAATCACCATCACCATCTCGGTGCCCTTCACCATCACCACCTCTGTGCCCTTCACCATCACCACCTCTGTGCCAATCACCATCACCACCTCTGTGCCCATTACCACCTCTGTGCCCTTCACCATCACCACTTCTGTGCCAATCACCATCACCACCTCTGTGCCCATCACCACCTCTGTGCCCTTCACCATCACCACCTCTGTGCCCTTCACCACCTCTGTGCCACCTCTGTGCCCTTCACCATCACCACCTCTGTGCCCTTCACCACCTCTGTGCCAATCACCATCACCAATTCTGTGCCCCTTCACCATCACCACCTCTGTGCCAATCACCATCACCACCTCTGTGCCCTTCACCATCACCACCTCTGTGCCCATCACCACTTCTGTGCCAATCACCATCACCACTTCTGTGCCAATCACCATCTCTGTGCCCTTCACCATCACCACCTCTGTGCCCATCACCACCTCTGTGCCCTTCACCATCACCACTTCTGTGCCAATCACCATCACCACCTCTGTGCCCTTCACCATCACCACCTCTGTGCCCATCACCACTTCTGTGCCAATCACCATCACCACTTCTGTGCCAATCACCATCTCTGTGCCCTTCACCATCACCACCTCTGTGCCCATCACCACCTCTGTGCCCTTCACCATCACCACTTCTGTGCCAATCACCATCACCACTTCTGTGCCAATCACCATCACCACTTCTGTGCCAATCACCATCTCTGTGCCCTTCACCACCTCTGTGCCCCTTCACCATCACCACTTCTGTGCCCCTTCACCATCACCACTTCTGTCCCTTGTTTTACTTACCTTTCTATTGCGCGCTGCTCCTCCTCGGTCAGTCCAGATGTAAAAAAAAAAAAAAAAAAGAAAGAGTCACGTGATCGCTCGTCGGGTCCCGGCAGCCTCTCCTCCTCTCTCTATCACTGAGACACTGAGAGGAGAAGAGGCTGCCGGGACTCGACTCGCGGCACCCGACCCCCCCCTCTCCCGATTCGCGGCACCCGACCCCCCCTCCCCCGACTTTCTTTTTTTTTTAAATTGATCCTGTCCCCCCCAGCTGGGCCCTCCGAGAGCCGCTAGGCCCTAGGCAGGTGCCTAGGTTGCCTAGCGGTAAATCCGGCCCTGGTATTCGGCAGTAGGTACGGGATGTGTAACAGAAAGGGTGTGTGGCAGCAGGGAGAGGGAGTCTGGCAGATAAGGTGTCTGGTAGCATAGAGGGGGATAACACATAGAGATGGAGTCAGGTTAGTGGACGAGTGGGAAAGGGGGAGATGCGATTAATAGACTGTGTGTTCCTCTAAATGTTTAATTGCCGCTCTATGGAAAAACACCTCTCCCCCCTCGCTCTCAGCCACTATCAATAAAGTTTGGTCAATCTATAGGATGGAAAGCATCACAGCTCTTCTCAAAGACAAACCAGTGAATTTCAAAAACACATGGTCTTCCTGGACGAGTTACTATGATGCTGAGCCTCCCTTGACAACCGTTTGACAAGTCTCTGTTGTTTTGATATGTACCCTCGTCAGGTTTAAGAAGGATCACTACGCTTATAAGTTTTAGAAAATCCTAAACTAATTTGATCTCCGTGTAACGCTCCTCTTTCCTATATTCTGATACATAAAACAATGAGTAGAATATTTTCCTGTTCCCCTCCCCATCCCTAAAACCTTTCCTTCCCCCATTGTTTGTCTCCCCCCTCCCCCTGAAAAATAAAAACAAACAACATTTTTCTTTTCCATGAATAACATACCAGATTTTAGATAATTTATCTTTCTTACTATTGTGTGTAATCATTTGAGTTTCATATGTATACAGTATGTTTATACATTCTCTTGGTATGTTTCAAACTCATTGTTTTGTTTTGAAAAAAACCCTAATAAAAATTACTTAAAAAAAAAAAAAATAGACTGTGTGTTACACAATCTGTACAGTGAACTCATGGACACAGATCATCAAACTTTCCGCAATTCCATAACACCCCCCCACCACCCTGAATTTTCACTTCTATTGCACAAAGCTTGCCTCACGCTCACTCACATTCACTCAAACCCACACACTAACACATTTATCATACAAATGTATTAATAAAAATGTAATAATACTAGAACAAGACAAATGAGGTGAATCATATATGACAATTGTACACTGAAAATGAATGCCCAAGTTGTTAGTAACTAATCAAGGTTACCAGTGTACTTATTTTCCCATAGCAGACTAGTTACTTTTGCAGTTTGAATTTGACTTTTAGTATTACTTTAAATAGAATATAGCTTTTAAGATTTTGTTAAAACATTTAGGGGTCTATTTAACAACCCCAACAATCCATAGAAAACAGACACTGTCACAAACACTGTCTTTCATACCGAGACATACCGAGACTCACAGCTTACAGGAAGTGAAACGGACCAAACATATTAAACCTGAACATATGAAAACATTTCTGTGACACCAAATGAACGTGTTTATACATAGGTACTCACTGTATATAGAGTTCCTATAGAAATCTAGTTAAATCTGTAATGCAAACATTAAAGTATTTTTTCATTATAGATGTTGCATGCAGCTTGTGTTTAGAAATAAAAAAAACTGTACTGTATATAGGATATATTTAGGACTCTTTGTTGGACATTGGCAGGAGTTTTGTAAGATATTATTCTTGGGAAAGACAAATTTTAAAAGAACAACGGCAAGGGTTTAAAATCCCTACTAATAACAGTACTAACTAGAGATGAGCGCACTCAGATTTCCTGAATCCGAGCCCACCCGAACCTTGCCGATCCGAGTCGGATCCGAGACAGATCCGGGTATTGGCGCCAAATGAAAATTCAAACGAGGCTCGGAGTCATAATCCCGCTGTCGGATCTCGCCATACTCGGATCCTATAAATTCCCCGCTAGTCGCCGCCATCTTCACTCGGGCATTGATCAGGGTAGAGGGAGGGTGTGTTAGGTGGTCCTCTGTTCTGGTAGATCTCGTGCTGTGCTGTTTAGTTCTGTGCTGTGCTGTGCTGTGCTGTGTTCTGCAGTATCAGTCCAGTGGTGCTGTGTGCTGTGGTCTGTCAATTTTGAGTTCAGTGGTGCTGCTGGGTCCTGTGTGCTGTGTCCTGTTCAGTCCAGTGGTCCTGTGCTCTGTGCTTCTAAGGGCATAGTCATTTCCCCAATATTCCCAAGTGTTTAAAAAATTTGAAAAAAGTTATAAAAAACAAAAAATAATTTTTTTTAATTACAACAAAATTTGCAAAACCAATCCTGCAGTATAAGCCCATTGGTACTGCAATATTACCAAGTTAACACATTCTGCAGTATCTTGTGCTACATATAATGGAGAGCAAAAATTTGGAGGATAAAGTAGGGAAAGATCAAGACCCACTTCCTCCTAATGCTGAAGCTGCTGCCACTAGTCATGACATAGACGATGAAATGCCATCAACGTCGTCTTCCAAGCCCGATGCCCAATCTCCTAGTACAGGGCATGTAAAATCCAAAAAGCCCAAGTTCTCTAAAAATAGCAAAAAGAGAAACTTAAAATCATCTGAGGAGAAACGTAAAGTTGGCAATATGCCATTTACGACACGTAGTGGCAAGGAACGGCTTAGGCCCTGGCCCGTGTTCATGACTAGTGGTCCAGCTTCACCCAAGGATCTTAGCCCTCCTCCTCCTCCCCCCCCCTACAAAAAATTGAAGAGAGTTATGCTGTCAGCAACAAAACAGCAAACAACTCTGCCTTCTAAAGAGAAATTATCACAAATCCCCAAGGCGAGTCCAAGGGTGTTGGTGGTTGTCAAACCTGACCTTCCCATCACTGTACGGGAAGAGGTGGCTCGGGAGGAGGCTATTGATGATGTAGCTGGCGCTGTGGAGGAACTTGATGATGAGGATGGTGATGTGGTTATTGTAAATGAGGCACCAGGGGGGGAAATAGCTGATGTCCATGGGATGAAAAAGCCCATCGTCATGCCTGGTCAGAAGACCAAAAAATGAACCTCTTCGGTCTGGAGTTATTTCTATACCAATCCGGACAACAATTGTATTGCCATATGTAGCTTATGTAAAGCTCAAATAAGCAGGGGTAAGGATCTTGCCCACCTAGGGACATCCTCCCTTATACGTCACCTGAATAACCTTCATAGTTCAGTGGTTAGTTCAGGAACTGGGGCTAGGACCGTCATCGGTACAGGGACACCTAAATCCCGTGGTCCAGTTGGATACACACCAGTAACACCCTCCTCGTCAACTTCCTCCATGATCTCCATCAGATTCAGTCCTGCAGCCCAAGTCAGCAGCCAGACTGAGTCCTCTCTAATACGGGATTCATCCGAGGAATCCTGCAGTGGTACGCCTACTACTGCCACTGCTGCTGTTGCTGCTGTTAGTCGGTCATCTTCCCAGAGGGGAAGTCGTAAGACCACTAAGTCTTTCACAAAACAATTGACCGTCCAACAGTCGTTTGCCATGACCACAAAATACGATAGTAGTCACCCTATTGCAAAGCGTATAACTGCGGCTGTAACTGCAATGTTGGTGTTAGACATGCGCCCGGTGTCCGCCATCAGTGGAGTGGGATTTAGAGGGTTGATAGAGGTATTGTGTCCCCGGTACCAAATCCTGTCGAGATTCCACTTCACTAGGCAGGCGATACCAAAAATGTACAGAGAAGTACGATCAAGTGTCCTCAGTGCTCTAAAAAATGCGGTTGTACCCACTGTCCACTTAACCACGGACATGTGGACAAGTGGTTCTGGGCAAACGAAGGACTATATGACTGTGACAGCCCACTGGGTAGATGCATCCCCTTCCGCAGCAACAGCAACAGCTGCATCAGTAGCAGCATCTACAAAATGGCTGCTCGTGCAAAGGCAGGCAACATTGTGTATTACAGGCTTTAATAAGAGGCACAATGCTGACAACATATTAGAGAAACTGAGGGAAATTATCTCCCAGTGGCTTACCCCACTTAGACTCTCATGGGGATTTGTGGTGTCAGACAATGCCAGTAACATTGTGCGGGCATTAAATATGGGCAATTTCCAGCACGTCCCATGTTTTGCCCACACCATTAATTTGGTGGTGCAGCATTATCTCAAGAGTGACAGGGGTGTGCAGGAGATGCTTGCGGTGGCGCGCAAAATTGCTGGACACTTTCGGCATTCAGCCAGTGCCTACCGCAGACTAGAGGCACATCAAAAAAGCATGAACCTGCCCTGCCATCACCTCAAACAAGAGGTTGTGACTCGCTGGAACTCCACCCTCTATATGCTGCAGAGGATGGAGGAGCAGCAAAAGGCCATTCAGGCCTACACAGCCACCTACGACATAGGCAAAGGAGTGGGGATGCACCTGAGTCAAGCACAGTGGAGACTGATTTCCGTGTTGTGCAAGGTTCTCCAGCCGTTTGAACTTGCCACACGAGAAGTCAGTTCCGACACTGCCAGCTTGAGTCAGGTCATTCCCCTGATCAGGCTGTTGCAGAAGCAGCTGGAGAAAGTGAGGGAGGAGCTGGTAAACCATTGCGATTACACCAAGCATGTAGCTCTTGTGGATGTAGCCCTTCGTAGGCTTTGCCAGGATCCGGGGGTGGTCACTCTTTTAAAGTCAGAGGAATACATTCTGGCCACCGTGCTCGATCCTCGGTTTAAAGCGTATGTTGTGTCTCTGTTTCCGGCGGACACAAGTCTACAGCGGTGCAAAGACCTTCTGGTCAGTAGATTGTCCTCTGAAGAGGATTGTGACATGCCAACAGCTCCACCCTCATTTTCTTCCACATCTATGGCTGCGAGGAAAAAGCTCAGTTTTCCTAAAAGACCCGCTGGCGGGGATGCTGATAACATCTGGTCCGGACTGAAGGACCTGCCAACCATTGCAGACATGTCTACTGTCGCTGCATTGGATGCTGTCACAATTGAAAAAATGGTGGAGGATTATTTTGCTGACACCATCCAAATAGACATGTCAGACAGTCCATATTGTTACTGGCAGGAAAAAAAGGCAGTTTGGAAGCCCCTGTACAAACTGGCTCTATTTTACCTGAGTTGTTCCCCCTCCAGTGTGTACTCGGAAAGAGTTTTTAGTGCAGCGGGGAACCTGGTCAGTGAGCGGCGAAGGAGGTTGCTTCCTCAGAACGTTGAAAAAATGATGTTTATAAAAATGAATAATCAATTCCTCAATGAAGTACAGCACTGCCCTCCAGATAGTACAAAGGGACCTGTGGTTGTGGAGTCCAGCGGGGACAAATTGATAATGTGTGAGGAGGAGGAAGTACACACTGTAGGGGGAGAGGAATCAGAGGTTGAGGATGAGGACGACATCTTTCCTCAGTAGAGCTTGTTAAATAAACCAATCATTTCAGCCACAGTTGTTTGGTAGGCCCTGTCGCTGAAATGATTGGTTTGTTAAAGTGTGCATGTCCTATTTCAACAACATAAGGGTGGGTGGGAGTTCCCAAGGACAATTCCATCTTGCAACTCTTTTTTTGGCATTATGTGACCATTCAACAGTCGTTTGCCATGTTGAAAAAGTAAAAGAAAATGTCAACAAATTCAAAAAATTAAATCAAAAGTTAAATGCCCTGTCATTATTTAAAACAAGAGGTATTGACGTGCTAGAATTAGTGTAGTGTTAATATGTTATAAACACTACACTTGGAACTTGGAGGAGGTATTATGGCCCCGGTACTAAATTTGGTACCCCACTACGCAGTCCAGATACTTGTTTGGTGGAATTCTGACCAGTTGAGGGTGTATTTATTATATTGTGGCCCCAGTATCAAATTGGGTACCGGGTCCACCCCACTACGCAGTCCAGAATTTTTTTTTGGGGAATTCAGAGCGGTGGAGGGTTTTTTATTAATTATATTGTGGTGACCTGACCACTCCTCTACCCAGTCCAGATACATTTATTGGTGCGATTCATACCAGTTGATGTTTTTCTTATTATATTGTGGGGACCACTCCACTACACAGTCCAGAAAAATACCTCGTTGCAACGTTTTGGACTAATAACTATATTGTGAGGTGTTCAGAATACACTGTAAATTAGTGGAAATGCTTGTTATTGAATGTTATTGAGGTTAATAATAGCGTAGGAGTGAAAATAAGCCCAAAAACTTGATTTTTTAACTTTTTATGCTTTTTTCAAAAAAAATCCGAATCCAAAACCTTAAATCCGAACCAAAACCTTTCGGCAGGTGTTTTGCGAAACAAATCCGAACCCAAAACATCACGAAAATCCGAATCCAAAACACAAAACACGAGACACCAAAAGTCGCCGGTGCACATCCCTAGTACTAACAGCTAGTTAGTTATAGCTAGAGATGGTCACTGACCCCCGTGTTTTGGTTTTGGATTCGGTTTTGGATCTGGATTACCGTCGTGTTTTGGTTTTGGTTTTGGTTTTGCAAAACCGCCATTGCGTGTTTTGGTTTTGGTTTTGATTTTGTTTGGTTTTGTTTTGCTATTTTTTGGGAAAATCCATGTTTTTGGCCTAAATTAACCCAATTTAGTGCTCCAACTGTTTTAGAGACAAGTAATCTAATAGTTGAGGTAATAAATCATCCAAAAAAACAGTTTAATTCTTCGTTGGTAGGCCTTCATTTATTCTACACACAAAACAGATTGTCTTCCTCTCCATCTATGCATATTGGCAATGCAGCCATCGTCTTTGGATGTATATTACACCCTACACTTATAGTTAAATATGTAAAGAAATGGAAAAAGACAGTTTGCTTTCTGTCTCTATAGGCCCCCCTCCACTTTTTTAAAAAAACCAAAAATTCAGCCATTATAGACTGTACAATATTAATTGACATGGAGAAAGCTAGTTTGGTTTCTGTCTCTCTAGGCTCCCCTCCACTTGTATAAAATACTAATAAATTCAGCCGTTATATACTGTACAATATAAATTGAAATGGACAAAGGCGGTTTGGTATCTGTCTGCATCAGATCCTCTCTCCACTAGGAGTAAAATAGAAAACTATTCATCCATTATATAATCTAGAATATAAATAGAAATTGAGAAAGGCAATTTGGTATCTGTCTGCATCATAATCATCAACATCATCATTAGCGCCCTCGTCGCCTACACAAATCTCCCCCTCATCCTCTTCTAATTCCAAAGTGGCATCCTCAATTTGGGTATCACCGGCTACACTCGGGCTATTAAGGCACACATCAGAAGAATGCTCACGATTAGACATCCTACTGTTGGATGGACTCTCCACAGGGATTGTTGTCATTTGTGAATCAGAGCAAATATTCTCCTGTAATGCCTCACTGTTATCTTGCAGCTCGGCTTTGACGCGTAACAGTAGTTGTGCACCAATTGTAGGCTGGGTAAATTTTTGGGATCTGCCACTAATAGCCAAAGGTGAAGGCCTCATTCTCTCTTTGCCACTGAGTGTGTAGAATGGCATGCTTGCAATTTTTTTTTTATCGTCACTTAACTTTTGCTCAGTTACACTTCTTTTTCGCTTCAATACAGTAAATTTTTTTGGGGGTTTTGTTTTTTGCACTAATTTGAAAACACTCTGTTGTTTGACATCGCCTTGACCAGATGACGTACTGGGAACACTAACATCAGGACTGGTGACAGAACCTGGTTGCTCATTCAGATCATATGTGGACTGCTTTGAATCCATTCTGAGCGCAAACCACTGGGGAGTGCTAAAAATTATTTGGTAGATACTGCTGACAGATATGACTTTTGACAGCCAGAAATATTAATGCACAATTAGGGAGGACACCCCAAAAGCACTGAGGAGTGCTAAAAATTATTTAGTAGATACTGCTGACAGATATGACTTTTGACAGCCAGAAATATTAATGCACAATTAGGGAGGACACCCCAAAAGCACTGAGGAGTGCTAAAAATTATTTAGTAGATACTGCTGACAGATATGACTTTTGACAGCCAGAAATATTAATGCACAATTAGGGAGGACACCCCAAAAGCACTGAGGAGTGCTAAAAATTATTTAGTAGATACTGCTGACAGATATGACTTTTGACAGCCAGAAATATTAATGCACAATTAGGGAGGACACCCCAAAAGCACTGAGGAGTGCTAAAAATTATTTAGTAGATACTGCTGACAGATATGAGTTTTGACAGCCAGAAATATTTATGCACAATTATGGGGGACACCCCAAAAGCGCTGGGGAGTGCCAAATATGAAGAAAAAATAATAAACCTCTATCCTCCTCTCTGCACTAGCGATTTTGGTTAGAGCAATTGCAAGAACAATATTGTATTCTCTGTCCCTGCTCTAATTAGCCTATGACTACACCCTGCTCTCTCCCTCTGTCAAATGGCGATGGATTGCTGTGGAGGCGTGTATTTATAAAGTTGAAGTATCGCGAGAACCGAGCCCCGAGATCCGACGACGTCACAATGACGTTCGGCCTCGATTTGGATTCGGAATGGGCGGGAGAGTACTCAGCTGCTCAGCTCGGTACTCGGATACCCAAAGTTCGGGTGGGTTCGGTTCTCGGAGAACCGGACCCGCCCATCTCTAGTTATAGCACACAGTCACATATTGTTTAGCAGCACATTGAAAAAAAGAGGAACTGACAAAAGCCAAAGAAAATAACTCCACAATCATGTTCATCTATTTGTTTATATAGCGCCACTAATTCCGCAACGCTGTACAGAGAGCTCATTCACATCAGTCCCTGCCCATTGGAGCTTACAATCTATATCTCCTAACATTAAGAGCAGCCAATTAACCTAACAGTATGTTTTTGGAGTGTGAGACGAAACCGGAGCACCCAGAGGAAACCCACGCAAACACGGGGAGAACATACAAACTCCACACAGATAAGGCCATGGTCGGGAATCGAACTCATGACCTCAGTGCTGTGAGGCAAATATACATATACATATGTATATATATATATATATATATATATATATATAAAGAGCAAACAAAAAGATATGTATGGCGCTAATCACCACTGCGTATGTTCTAAAATCAATATCGCAAATAACATATATATTAAAAGAGAGTTCCAAATATGAGATCCACATTAATCAGCACTTGACTCCTGTATGAGTGGCAGGCTCAAGAGCCTGGAACCAGATGGTCAGTCCGGACAAAGGGGATAACTATGTTATGAGCGTTTTGTCGCTATCCAATAATGATTGTCGAATCTCGATTTGTGTTTCCAACGCACAAAGATTTATACTCAAAAAGTAGCAGAATATATTAAAGCGAAATAATAGTAAGTACAGCCGTTACTTATCGCAGGCACTCTGGATCCAGTGTACAGTCATTCAGTCCTGAAGTCTGTGGTCTAGGTGACTGAACACTAGATGAGGAGCTGCTGCTTATATGCAAACAGAGACACAGTAAAACAATGCAAAGGTGTGGCCGGCTTCTATTGGTCCAGGCATCAGGAGGGTCCAGGAGGTTGCAGATCATAGGCTAGTTTAAGCTCAGGAATCCAAAGGAGGGGGTCATCTCTCCAGGGGATCTGTTCTGTATAGAGATGAGCGGGCTCGGATATCTGAAATCCGAGCCCACCCGAACGGTGCCGATCCGAGCCGGATCCGAGACAGATCCGGGTATTCCCACCAATTGCAAAACTGAAACTGAGGCTCTGAGTCATAATCCCACTGTCGGATCTCGCGATACTCGTATTCTATAAATTCCCCGCTAGCCGCCGCCATCTTCCCTCGGGCATTGATCAGGGTAGAGGGAGGTTGTGTTAGGTGGTCCTCTGTCCTGCTATATCTCGTGCTGTGCTGTGCTGTGCTGTGTTCTGCTCAGTCCAGTGGTGCTGTGTCCTGTGCTCTGTCCTTCTAAGGGCATTGTTATTTCCCCATTATTTCCAAGTTATAAAAAATTTTAAAAAAAGTTATAAAAAATAAATAAAAATAAATAATTATAAAAAAAAGAATGATTGTTATTGAATGTTATTGAGGTTAATAATAGCGTAGGAGTGAAAATAAACAAAAAAACTGGTTTTTAGCACTATTTATGTTTTTTTCAAAATAAATCCGAATCCAAAACCTTAAATCCGAACCAAAACCTTTCGTCAGGTGTTTTGCGAAACAAATCCGAACCCAAAACCTCAAGCAAATCCGAATCCAAAACACAAAACACGAGACACCAAGGGTAAAATGTATCAAGCTGAGAGTTTCCCGACGGGTTTGAAAAGTGGAGATGTTGCCTATAGCAACCAATCAGATTCTAGCTATCATTTTGTAGAATGTACTAAATAAATGATAGCTAGAATCTGATTTTTTCAAACCCGCCGGAAAACTCTCAGCTTGATACATTTACCCCCAAAAGTGGCCGGTGCACATCCCTAGTTCTGATCTTCCCGCCAAGATTTCTAATCATAATAGTCCATAATTCCTTAACATTAATAACTTGCGTATGCACTCTGCGATCCCTTCGCAGAGTGTACCGGACAGTCGCAAATGTGAAGGGGATTAGTATGATACCACACTAGATTCCTTCAACGTGTACCATATGTTTTACTGATATGCATATAACTTATAATATTACACATAAACTGTGCTATATTTCGACATAAATAACTATGTGCTGTAACTACCATTAATGTACTATTTTACAAGTGTGCGTGTTTGTGCGAATGTATGTAAAAGACTAAATACTGTTGTTGCCACGTGTTGCAGCTGCGTACGCCCTTTCACGCCGCAGCGTGCCGTACGCATCTTTTCAAAGAAAGACAACCAAGTTTGCACGATTTTAATTGAAATGACTTTATCCAATTTGCTGACTTCGACAACTACAACAGAAAACAGGCAGGGCGCCTCATAGTCTGATATCAAAATGTACAAGTTGGAAAAGGTAATAACATGCGTACCGTAAGGTAAGCAGCAGTGAATATCAAAGCGAAGATGGAGTAGCCTCTGTTCTGGTCTGATTCCTCCAAATCTACATAAAGCAGCAAAACAATATAAGGAGAACAAACATAGTGTAACACTGCAATAGACGATGCACCTAATGGGAGTGACGCACCTCTAAACACCAATGCTCTATAGGGTGTGTGGGACCTAGATCCCTAAATCACATGAAAGGACACCCTTATAAGTGCATAATGAGTATAAAATCTGGGTACCAGACAGCAAAGGAAGTCTCACATATCAAGCAAGTTGATGATTGCAGGTTTTCACGTATGCATAACCATAAGCTTCACAGTTCCAACCTTATTCAATAGGCGGAAATGAACCAGATTGAGAAAAGGAAGACAATTTGGTATATATACAAATGTTTTAATTAAAAAATGTATAAAAAGCACTCACATGAAATATTCAGAGTAGCGCTGGATAAGGATAGTACAGCTCAACGCGTTTCGTCTGAGAATAACCAAGACTTCATCAGGAGCAAAAACATATCTAATACATACATCGTGGCTACTTATAGTGAAGCCGCGCCATATTGGTGCATGCGCGGTGACCACCACTCACCGCGAAAGGTACACGCAACTTTATTACTTGTGAACAATTTGGACAATGTGAATAAAGCCATGAATATTGTATATCGTAAGTAAGTGAAATCATTATGTATAAAAACGCTCCCCTCTACATATAATTAATAGAAGGAATAAGCTCAATGGATAATAATGATATATATCTTGAGACAAATTCTAAAGTGCGCATGCCCATTTTATCAAAGGGCTACTACTAAATTATAAAACTTATTATGAACAAAGTGTATAAGAAAAAACATGTGGGTGACTATGTTATGGGATGGAGTCCATACATATCCCCTCATTAAAGCGAAAGAGATATATATAAAAATATATATATAATGTATCCCAAGCAAAATATACTAAACCTATGCCCATAGATGAGTGCTCATCACGCAAGTGCCAACATAGCACATATACAGCATATACAAAAAATACACAACACATAGAATATCTATTACATCAGAAAAATAAAGATAAAATGAATATCCCTACACTGTAAAGAGTTTCCACCATCTATAAATACTAATAAGCTATAGAAAGGGAGCTATTTCGTAATTTTCGTTAAGTCCTATGGGAGTAAGGGTACCCAGTTGGAAAATCCAGAACATTTCGCGTTGCCAAAGTTTCTGTTGAAGATCTCCTCCCCTTGCGGGCAGTGAAACCTTCTCCAATGCTAAAAATCTAAGGCAACTAGGATCCCCATTGTGTTTCTGGGAAAAATGTCTGGAGACAGAATGACTCTCCATTCTATGCTTGATATTACGAATTTGTTCCTGGATAGGAAGTTTTAAAGGACGTTTGGTTTTTCCTACATATTTTAACTGACATGAACATTCTAACATATAGATAATAGAAGATGTTAAGCAATCCATACGTTGTTTAATGGTATATTTTTGAATATTATTGTGATTATAAAAGTACGTTTTTGCTGGATTCATATGATGGCAAATATTGCAATGATTGCATTTGAAAGAACCTATATTGTCTGGCAAAAAGGTCACCGGTTTCTGAACTACGGATATGTTAGATAATAAGCAATAGGTCTTTTAAGTTTCTATTTTTTCTAAATACAATCATGGGTTTATCAGGAAGGATTTGAGATAAAATCGGGTCTCTCTGTAATATTCCCTAGTGTTTATTTAAGGATGACCAGATGAGGTCCTCCCCATTACTATATTCAGTAACAAAAGGGATTATTTCCTTTTTATTTTGTCTCGTTGTATACTTCAATATATACACACATATATATATATATATATATATATATATATAAATATATACACACACACACATATATATATATATATATATATATACGCATAAATATACATATATATATATATATATATATATATATATATTGTCAAAGTCAGCAAATTGGATAAAGTCATTTCAATTAATATCGAGCATACTTGGTTGTCTTTGAAAATATGCATAGAGCACACTACAGCATATAGGGGCATATCCAGCCGCAACACGTGGCAATAACAGTTTTCTCACTTTTATACACATTCACACGAACACACACATTTGTAATTAGTACACATTAATTGTAGTTGCAACACATAGTTATTTGTGTCAGAATATAGCAGTATTTATGCTTGATATTGTGGGTTGTATGTATGTTGGTGAGACATAAGGTTCTGGTTATAGGAAATGTGTCATGTTTGGTATCATTTTTATCCCCTATTCATCAGCAGTTGTCCGGTTCATTCGCTGCAGAAAACGCACATTGCATACTTTAGTTAGCGATGTTAGGGAATAAATGTTTTAAGTGATACCAACTGTAAAATGCAAATAGACTAGTTGAAACTGGATTCTTGGCGGGAAAGTTGGAGTACAACCCCTGGATATTTTGGTTAGAACTGGCCTATGACTTGCAGTACACTGGATCTTCCTGATGCCTGGACCAATAGAAGCAAGCCACATCATCTGCATTGTTTTACTGTATTCACTGACTGCATATAAGCAGGGGCTCTGGATCTAGTGACCAGACTTTGACCACAGACTTCAGACCTGAATGTTCACTGGATCCAGGGCGCCTGCGATAAGTAACAGCTGTACTTATTTTATTTCGCTTGAATTATTGTGCTACTTTTGTATAATAGATTACTTTGTGCTTTGGAAACACAAATCGAGATTAGACAATCGTTATTGGATAGCGACAAAACGGGCATAACAATATATATAAATATAAATATATATATATATATATA
Source organism: Mixophyes fleayi (assembly GCF_038048845.1). Classification (NCBI taxonomy): domain Eukaryota; kingdom Metazoa; phylum Chordata; class Amphibia; order Anura; family Limnodynastidae; genus Mixophyes; species Mixophyes fleayi. Next base: position 202,187,243 of record NC_134403.1, read on the forward strand.
TATATATATATATAGGCAGTGTCGAAGTCGTATAATTGGATGAACGAAATTATATTGGTTAATATTTTTACTGTGCGATTGCGCTCAGTATGCCACGCTACACATGGCTAGGCGCCATCACTCAGTAAAATACGCACGCACATTCTTGCACTCTAACATGTAGTTATTTATATATTTCATATTCATATTGGTTCCATTCCACAGTGACTTAAGAGCAGACAGTATTTAGTTTATTATTAGTTTATATATTATGATTATATGTACACTTTAGTGTTATTTGAGGTTCAGGTTATAGGAAACATGTCATGTTTAGTATCATTTTAATCCCCTATTCATCGGCAGTTGTCCGATTCATTCGCCGAAGAGATCACACATTGCATATTCTAGTTAGCGATGTTAGGGAAATAAATGGCTAAAGTGATACTGACAGTAATATGTAAATAAAATAGCTTAAACTGGTTTCTGGGCGGGAGAATCATCTGGAATGTTGACCCTCACCCTTGGAGGGGGTTGTTTGAACTAGCCAATGACCTGTTTACATTGGACCCTCCAGAAGCCTGGACCTATAGAAGCAAGCCACATCATCTGCATTGTTCTCTCTGTAACACTGAGTGTATATAATATAGCTGTGCTGGCACTGGCTTCAGTCATTCTCTGACCACAGTATTCTGGAGTGAAGTACTGTACGCTGGTACCAGTGCTAGCGCAGCTAGCGCAAGCGAGCGCAGCTGTATGTATGTATCTTTTGGTATTAGCTGTACTGTACTATAATCATGTATTGAATTGTTAAATTTTGCATTTGCTAAAATAAATTACTTTGTGCTTTGAAAACACAAATCGCTTATGCAATACTTATTTGAAAACTATAGAATTACTTTAATAATTTGGGGGCTCTTAGCGGTGAGGTTACGTTACCGAAAGGTACGCAACACATACGGATTTCGGTTCCTCAACAAAGGGTGGATTGACGCGTCACATACGGGAAAGAACGCAATGTGTTCAAAACCTGTTGTTCATACTGTGTTGCAAAATCGAATGTCCGTTGTTGCATAATTTGAAGGAACGCTAACTTGAATCTATTGACAAGAAAGGAAAATGTTTCTTTTTAATGTCGTTTTGCGTTTTCAAAGGTATTGCATTGCATAGCGTATGTGTACTTCTTGCTTAGCGTATGTGAACTTCTGGTGATATTGCCAATCGTTTTGATAGTTGTTATACATGCATAGTATAATCACTTGTTAAAGCCTCTTAAACGTTATTACTATTGTTGAGAACTTTGATTTTCTGCGCAGAAATGGTGTATGTTGTGTGATTTGGTGACTTAAAATACACTAAGGTTTGATCTATTGTTAAATAGAGTGTCAGTTGCTTCTGAGGAGGCAGGTGCCCAACTGGTGTACGGTATACAAGGCAGGTATACTGGTAGCGGAAACAAAGCAAGTTTTCGCGACGCACACCCAATAGTAATCGCAACGTTTACTGATAACTAGTATCTTTAAGCGTTGCAATCGGACCGTACGGCAAGGAAAGCCATGATTGTGACTTGGGAGCGACGGAGAGGAATTATGTTGGCAAGGCTGGTAATTGACTTTACCGGATGCTGCCAGTTGTAATAAACTCAACAGATTTGCTGGAGAGTCAGGGGTAATCGAGGAGATGATAGCCTTTTAGTTTGCATTGAAATTTCTGTATTAGGGGTCCTCATTTAGTACGAGAGGAAGCAAGTGGACGCAGCTTGTAGCAAATACGTCCACAGACCGGTAAATATCTCTAGCGGTTGATTGCGGGTGGCAGAGTGTTGAGAGTAGTGGCAGGATATTGTGATATTCCTGGGACCCTATATTGTTCAACATGGGTGCTAAGCAGATGCTAGAGATGGCCGATGCCTAAGGAAGGCCTTATTGGTTCAGCAAGATTTCAGATGTGTAAGAAATATGGTGCATACGCAACTGCGTATTGCGACACATGGGTCAAGATGACCAAGGATTGTGTTAGGCCTTTCCCAACAATAGGGAGATTAATTCAGAGGTACTGAATAACGTTAAAGAAAAGGTGTGGTTGATTAGATCAACAGAAGTGAGAACTAGACATGATGATTGTTTAAAGTTGTGGCAAATGGAAGGCAACACGTGGCAGAGCAGCGAGTGCACAGTGGAAGTAAGTGTGGCAAAAAGCGCGTATAGCGGAATTAGCCGTTGAAAAGCGTGGAGAACTGAACGCAAGCGTGTCCCCGACAAATGTGGTTGGGGTGGTAAGTACAGCCGATACCAAAAATGTAAAAACTGTAACTAGTAACTTATATGTTGTTTGAAGTAATGTTAAAAGTAATGTTTCAGGACAAAGAAAAGGAACGATCCCACCAGCAAGGGCAGCGGCTGAAAGTGGTGAGAATAATGTAAAGGTTAACAAAGGGGGAGACATCCATTATACTGCAACAGCAATTCCAGCAACTAGTTCAGAATATAGTGATTTGGTAGGCTTACATCATGTTCACACAACCGCAGTTCCTAATGGGAAGGCAGGCAAGAATGATGAAGTTCCCTTAAAACATGTAGCAAAGCATGATCCATGGACTAGGTCTGAAATGTTTTCAATTTTGTCTGATTTCCCTGATCCTAGAAAAAATTTGGCCAAATGTCAGAAGTTTATTAGATATTATGGTAATGTGTACGAGCCAACTAATAACGATTGGCGAGTAGTGTTGAAGACCTGTCTTCCTCTCAATACTGATATACAAAAGTTTATTAAGGATTTTTATGTTGGAGGATAGATTCTATGTTGGAGGATAGATCCTCAACAGAGGGTGATAACCATGAAAATATTAACCGCATAATTTCTCAGTTGGCCTTATACTTTCCTGTGGTAGTGTCTGGAGTAAAATTTTTACTATCAAACAAAAGGATAGTGAAAATGTAACAGATTATTTGGACAGAGCTCTGACAGCGATGGCCAAATACACTGGGGTATCAGACATAAAAGATAATGTACACTACAGGGAGGTTGCTGTTATAGTTCTAATGGATGGCCTCAGGGAAAACTTGAAAAGAAGGGTGCAAACTTCATTACCAAACTGGAAAGGAATCACTGTAAATGCTCTCAGGGAGTCAGCTATATGACATGAAACAAGTATAAATAAACAGAAAGAGACACAAAGTGATAGGGTAATGATGGTAAGTATCCCAGCACTAGAAGGACTGCACACACGACCACAGTATAATAACACTAGGTTTAAGGAACAGAAACAACATGAGTTGAGGAAGTGTTTAAGATGCCATAAAACAGGACATCAAGCAAGGGACTGTACAATGACAAGAGCGGAAGCAAATAGACTTGGGTCACCTAAGGGGGAATTACATAGACACCCACAGAGAAGGCGCACACAAGGCTCAGAGGTTTCTCAACAGGTACTTGGACACCTCACAGCAGCAAATGTTTTGAGGAAGAACTATAGTCAACTCTAGAAGTGAGGTCATACCTGTAGTACTACAACCAGGCAAGGTAAATGTTAAACTGTGAACACACAAACAGTTCCCTAGGGAACCACCTCGACGCTTGTAGTCAAAAGATAAACCCTCAGTATGGGAATATTCTCTGGGTAACCCTGCAGCTTGGACTACGATTCATCAGACCGTGTCACAAACAAAAAAATACACCAAAATGTCCAGCGCTGGGAGTAAACCCTCTATTTCAGTATAAAAATATTTTCTGTAGAATATATAATCAAGTAAAATACACAGGTTTATTGGAACCATAGGTTCCTACAATAAAATACACAAATCCAAACAAGGGGTAATACATACAGATATAGACAATGGTATATAGTATTTGCATATCATCAATATGAGGCTAGAATGCTGATACGATATGCACCTTTGTACATCTCATAGACTATGGAAAAAAGGCAGATAGGAACAATTGATAGAGACTCTGCAGACTGTAAAAATCTCTATATCTCCATTAGTAAACAGTGAAACTTGTATCCATCATAGTCCTTCAAAATATGAATGCATGCATGATTCAAAAAACTAAAAATCTCAAACATAAAAAATCCCTAACTAAAAACAAAATAAAAAAAAGGAGAGATAAGCTATGAAAAGGTAGCTTTGTGTGTGTCCCTAACAAACAGATATTCTCCAGCAGAATGGATTAAAGGATCCAATAATATGAAGCTAGGCTTGTTCCACATATGTTTGGTAAATGCAGTTCATAATGTCCTCCTTTCAATATGTATGTAGGGTCTCATGGCATCGGAGACAATAGACATATGGTATACTATAGTGGTTCTTACCGCATCCTGTAGCTCTCGAGGAGAGGTGCAAGGGAGCGTGATTCCAATACTAATGCAAAGTCACTCTGAGCCGTCCGAACATCCGATGGTGTTTCCACTAGAAAGGGTGCAGTGTGTAACTTTAGCATCCAGGAACCGGTATGATGTACTTTCCGTTCCGCTTGTATACAATACCAATAAAGTTGTCGGAGCATATGCCTGTCAATGTATTCTTTCTCTCCACACAGCGCTGTGTATAGAAAAGCAAATAAAGGGAGATCCTTTCCTTATGCGTTTCATCCCGTTCAGAGCGGGACTTTCTCAAAGCTAATGCTCCGATATTCTCAGCTCCTATCATAAAGTACTTACATTTAAAGTGCAGTCTTCCTTTTTCACTCCTCAGTCCATTTCAAAGGACAGCTATATGGAATACTTATTTAGATTTTTTAATTAGTTGTTTGTTCAATATACAGAGTCTGGAGAATTAAATTACAGACACTTCCTATGAAGGTTCAAAACACTTGTAACCACTCCTAAGAGGCGCTTGTAGCCACCCCTAAGAAGCGGAAAATATCTTCCAGTGTTTTATGCATATTCCTTCTTGTTCTACCAATAGTGGAACCCACCGTTCTTATGACAGTGCTAATTTGTTATTCATTTATTTATTGCTCTTATATTACCAAATGCCCCCATATATATAATCCCTCGTATCGGCAAGAACAGGGAACAAGCTCCAGTACTCTCAGCTCCCATTTAAAGAGCATAGTGGCATCACATGAAGTTCATCATAATAAATCATATCATATAGAGTTCCTCCTTTTCAAAAAATTCTCCAGACCCTATCTTATTATAGATAAGCATCCTGATCATGTTAGTATGTGACATATATCTATCAATAAATGCGAGCTGTTAAACTGGCCACAAAGCAACAGAACATTCTAAGATAGTAAAGGATGCTCATACGGGCCCATATTTCTAGTTCCAATGATGTTCACATTCTCAAAAGTCTATAAGATCTAAATTCAACCCAACATAGACTTAATATTCATATATCATATACCACCTATATTCTATTTGCATACAGTACATAGTTTTCCTAATCGCTTCTATTTGCATACAGTACATGGTGTTCTTAATCACTTACATTCATAAATCGTTTACTTCAATGTTTCATTGGGTCTGATTATATGTAGTCCCAAATACTTTGCTATAATAGCTCAAAATAATCCATCTCTTATCCTCTATAACTGAGGTCCTTAATATTTCATATAGAACATATATCTAGAATATCCAACCAATACTCCAAAAGATGCCTTCCTATATGGATCACTTCTATTGAGTACACTAGTCCATATCATAAAAATCTAATGCCTCGTTTAGCCCATTGGGACAAAGAGTCCCTAATTTAAATATCCAAGATGATTCACATAGACAGATCTTTTTAAATCTGTCTCCTCTTCTCGCAGTAAGAGATACATGTTCCAGGCCAACAATCTTAATGCATTCTGGGTTCTTTCCATGGACTTCAGAGTAGTGTCTCGAAACAATGTGGGTTGAAAGACCATTCAGAATGTTCCGCCTATGCTCGTGGAATCTTATTTTTAATGGTCTGATAGTACGACCTACATACTTGAACTTGCAACTGCATTCCAGCATGTATACTGTCACTCACCGGACCGTGAGTGCCTCTTCCCGGACATTTAGGAACCGTGGCCGTCCACCATCCTGAGGGTCTGCGCATGCGCAGCCCTTTTCTATACTTCAGTGTATACCCCTTTAACTTAATTGGCAGATCAGGCAACCTCCCTATATTAAGCACCTGTGGTCACTACCACGTTGCCTGATCTTGGAGTCTCATTCCTCATGAGTCTCTGAAGGTGTTCCTGTATTACTTGTGTATTCAGTGCTGCTGATTCCTGTGGTTTCCAAACCACTTCTACTATTGTGGTTCCATACCACTTCTACCATCAACTGTATCATCATGACTGTTTGCTGATTCCTATCCGCTGCCTCCGTGCACTACAGTCTTCTACACCACTTCAACGTTATTTTATATCTATGTGACTGTTTACTCATTGCTATCCGCTGCCTCCGTGCACTCCAGCTTTTACCTCACTCACCTGCTTCTCATCAAGTCTGTTTACTGATTTCTGTCCGCTGCCTCCGTGCACTACAGTCTCCTGCTTGCAACTCGCCTGTGTTCAACATCGTGACTGCCAGCTGACTACTATCCGCTGCCTCTGTGCACTACAGTCTCCTGCTTGCAACTCGCCTGTGTTAACATCGTGACTGCCAGCTGACTGCTATCCGCTGCCCCTGTGCACTACAGTCTCCTGCTTGCAACTCGCCTGTGTTCAACATCGTGACTGCCAGCTGACTACTATCCGCTGCCTCTGTGCACTACAGTCTCCTGCTTGCAACTCGCCTGTGTTCAACATCGTGACTGCCAGCTGATTACTATCCGCTGCCTCCGTGCACTACACTCTCATCTCATCTTTGCTGTGTCTTCCTCGAGACTGCCGCTTTTCATTACCATCTGCTACACTTCGTGATCTACAGCTCCTGCCCTGCGCTGCACTCCTGTTTCCCATCGCTGTTGGTTCCTGTGGTTGCTACTGGTTACCTCCGTGTGCCGCTGAGTCCTGCCGCTGTGGTCAGCGCTATCGTCCATCTCCTGCTGATCCACTCTCCACGCCTTCACGTGTTCCACTGGCCTCTACCCTCCTGTCAGCATTGGATTTGTATCTCTTCTACTACCCTCTGCTGGATCATCTCCATTCTCCTGGGTTTCCTATGAGTCCAGTTCCACGTGTTGCTGACTCCTGTGGATTCGTGTCCCTGTCGGTCTACTCACCTGTGCGCTGCACCTGCTAGACCGCTGCTTCTCCTATCCAGGGACTTCCTATCCAGTCGGCCTCCAGCCGCTCAGGTACCGCTGCAATCCCATCTGACTGCTACTGCTGAACCACGGTATGCATACTTCTCATTGACTGTGCTGTGTATTGCATATCTTGCTGGACTGTGTTTGGTGCTCTCTGGAGTCTGCTATCCGCTGAGTCTATTGCCATCATTGACTGTGTTATCATTGTGCTGGACTACTTCAAGAGACTTTCTAGATTGCAGACCTGATCAGTCATTTACACATATATATACCTATATTGTGCATATTACTGTGGATCGTGTATAAGGTGCCTGTGTATATCCTGTGTTGCAGTCTTCCCCCGTGCACCTCCTCACATATATATGCAGTGGTACAACTTGCTGATGTCAGACCACTGATCCCTGTTTCCGGTATCACCTGTTCCATTATCCTCTCACATAGCGGTGGTACAACTTGCTACCGCAGACCACTGACTACCTGGATACCTCCACTTGGATTCCATTCCTTCACTCAGACAGCGGTACAACTTGCTACCCGCAGACCGCTGACTCTCATCACCTCCTTGTTTCTGTTGGACATTCCTCCTCACTATAGCAGTGGTACAACTTGCTATCGCAGACCACTGACTACCTTCACGTGTCCTTGTCCATACAGTTCCTTGTGTATCATTACCTCATTATTACCAGTGTTGCTAGTCATAGACTTTCCTGAGCATCTCATCGGTCATCATTTCATGTTCCGTGATCACCCAGCTACCAGAGTACCCTATTACCATCTACATTGCTCTGGTAAGCCTACCATCTGGTGATCCCTGGGTAAAGACTCCTAGTGCCCGTGACAGTAAGATCAGGCCATGACAGACCCAGATGTGGAACCTACCGCCAAAGAGATGCTGCAACATCTGGTTAGCCGTGTGGAGCAACAGGATGCCCGCCAACAGCTGTTACTTCAGTGTTATCAGTCATTAACCTCCCAAGGAACATCTGGACAGACTGTGACAGCTACTACTGAAGCTCCTGTGCTTTCCTCCGTTTCCCCATTGCCATCCCAGGTGTCTATAGCTTCCACGCTTCACCTGCCTACTCCGTCAAAGTACGATGGAGACCCCAAAACTTGTAGGGGTTTCCTTAACCAATGTTCAGTCCATTTTGAGCTCCAACCTCAAAATTTTTCTACCCATCGTTCCAGAGTGGCCTATCTTATCTCTTTGTTTTCAGGACAAGCCCTGGCTTGGGCCTCCCCTCTGTGGGAGAGGAACGATCCAATATTACAAGATAGTGCCAAATTCATTTCTACATTCCGAAGTGTGTTCGATGAACCAGGTCGTGTGACCTCCGCTGCTTCCAGCATCCTCCGTCTGCGACAAGGATCTCATACTGTAGGCCAGTACGTCATTCAATTTAGGATCTTAGCCTCTGAACTTCAGTGGAACACTGAAGCCCTAGTTGCCGCCTTCTGGCAGGGGCTTTCCGATAAAATTAAAGATGCACTGACTACCCAAGAGCTTCCTTCGTCACTTGAAGATTTGATCTCTCTATGCCATCGTGTTGATATGAGATTTCGTGAAAGAGAGGCTGAGAAAACGACTTCTGCTAAAGCACCTTTTCGCTCTAACCCTCAATTTCGTCCAGTGTCACCCGCTGTGATTCCCATGGAGATTGGACGTTCCAAGTTATCTTCTGAGGAGAGGAAACGAAGAGTCAAGAATAGACTCTGTATCTATTGTGCTGATTCCACTCATGTCCTCAGCTCCTGCCCTAAGAGATCGGGAAATGCCAGGCCCTAACTAGTTCTGGAGAGGTGAAGTTAGGGTCCCTGGAGTCCTCTCCATCGTCTATGAAATCTAAAGTCTGCGCTTTTGATGTGACTATTTCCTTTGCTACCAAGACCTTTGAGTCACAGGCATTGATTGATTCCGGAGCAGCAGGAAATTTTATTTCCAAATCGTTAGTTAATCAATGGTCTCTACCAATGATTACCTTAAAAACTCCCATTACTGTGACGGCTATCGATGGATCACGTCTCATCAACGGTCTCATCACCCAGAGTACGTCTCCAGTAACCCTTCAGATTGGTGCTCTGCATCATGAAGAGATATCGTTTTTAATTCTTCCTGTTACGACAAGTCCGATTGTCCTAGGCCTTCCATGGCTTCAGTGTCACTCTCCCCAGATTGACTGGCGCACCCCTCAAGTCACGTCTTGGGGGCCTGAATGTCACCATCATTGCCTTTCCCAAGTCATTCCTCTCAAGGTACAGCAAGCTTCCATTTCAGCTATTTCACCGGGACTCCCTCCTCAATATGCTTCATTTACCGATGTTTTTGATAAAGCTCAGTCTGAACGTCTTCCTCCTCATCGTTCTTGGGATTGTCCGATTGATCTTCTTCCTGGCAAGACTCCTCCCAGAGGCCGGGTCTATCCACTCTCGTTACCTGAAACTCAAGCTACATCTGAATATATACGGGAGAACCTCCAGCGTGGGTTCATTCGACCTTCCACCTCGCCCGCTGGAGCTGGGTTCTTCTTTGTCAAAAAGAAGGATGGATCATTACGCCCTTGTATAGATTTTCGTGGACTCAATGCCATTACTATCAAGAACCGGTATCCCATTCCGTTGATCACTGAGCTATTTGACCGCATCAAGGGAGCCCGTATTTTTACTAAGTTGGATCTTCGTGGTGCTTACAATTTAATCAGAATCCGTTCCGGTGACGAATGGAAGACGGCGTTTAACACCAGAGACGGGCATTACGAATATCTGGTAATGCCTTTCGGGCTATGTAATGCCCCCGCTGTTTTTCAGGGCTTCATTAATGAGATTTTTCGGGACTTATTATATGTATGTGTCGTCGTCTACCTGGACGACATATTGATTTTTTCACAGGACCTGCCTTCTCACCACCAACATGTGGCAGAAGTCCTCTCCAGGCTACGGAAAAATTCATTGTTCTGTAAATTAGAAAAATGTTCATTCGAATTACCCCAGATTCCATTCTTGGGGTATATTGTTTCCGGAGTTGGTCTGAAGATGGATCCTGACAAAGTAAATGCTGTACTACATTGGCCCCAGCCAACTACTCTTCGTGCCATCCAGCGTTTTTTAGGTTTTGCCAATTACTATAGACGCTTCATTCAAGATTTTTCTTCCATTGCATCTCCTATTGTGGCCCTGACTCGTAAAGGGGCTAATCCTAAGCAATGGTCTACTGAGGCTATTCAAGCCTTTCAAACATTAAAAGAGTCCTTCTCTTCGGCTCCAATCCTTCGTCAGCCTGATGTGACACTCCCTTTTTTCCTAGAAGTAGATGCCTCTAATGTGGGCTTAGGAGCTATTCTCTCCCAACGCTCGGAACAGCAAAAATTCCACCCTTGTGCCTTCTATTCTCGGGGTCTCCTACCCGCAGAGAAGAATTATACCATCGGAGACAAGGAATTACTGGCTATCAAAGCCGCATTAGAGGAATGGAGATACTTGTTGGAGGGAGCTCGCCATCCGGTGACGATCTTCACGGATCATAAGAACTTGTCATATCTCCAGTCTGCCCAATGCTTGAACCCTCGTCAAGCAAGATGGTCTCTTTTCTTTTCCCGTTTTGAATTAATAATTACCTTCAAACCAGCTGCCAAGAACAAAAAAGCTGATGCCTTATCTAGAGCCTTTGCTACGTCCTCTGATATAGAAGAGGTTTCCAACCATACCATTCTAGACCCCAAATGTATCTCACTGGCTGCTTCATCCACCAAAACGCTACCATTTGGGAAGACCCTCGTGCCTTCTACTCTAAGGAGGAAAATCCTTTCGTGGTTCCATGCCTCTCGTTTTTCTGGACACGCCGGTGAACACAAGACTTTTGAGATCCTCTCTCGAAGTTACTGGTGGCCTTCAATGAGGAGAGACGTCAAAGAGTTCATTGCTTCCTGTGAATTATGTTCGCAATTCAAATCCTCCCGCAGAACCCCAGCAGGGTTGCTGCGACCACTACCCATTCCGTCCAAACCATGGACCCATATTAGTATGGATTTCGTTACTGACTTACCACCTAGTAAGAACCATAACACTATTTGGGTGGTAGTGGACAGATTTTCGAAGATGGCTCATTTCATCCCTCTGTCTGGTTTGCCTTCCTCGTCTATCCTGGCTGAACATTTCATTAAAGAGATCTTCCGTATCCATGGATGTCCATCTGAGATTGTGTCTGATAGAGGAGTACAATTCGTGTCCAGATTCTGGCGAGCCCTTTGTAAAACCTTGGGCATACGATTAGCACTCTCATCTTCTTACCATCCACAATCCAATGGACAAACCGAACGTGTCAATCAAGATCTTGAGACTTTTATAAGGATATTTTCATCAGCCAATCAAGACAACTGGGTAGAGTTACTCCCTTGGGCTGAGTTCGCCCATAACAACATGTACCATGAGTCATCATCCAAAACTCCATTCTTTGTGGTCTACGGTCACCATCCGTCTTTTCCGGAATTTCCTGCCCTCCCGCCCACCCAAGTTCCTGCGGTGGAGACTGTTTGTCAGACCTTTAAAAATATCTGGTCTCAGGTTAGAACCTGTTTAAAGAAGACATCTGTCAAATATAAATCTTTCGCTGATAAGAAGAGGCGGGCTATTCCACCACTAAAAATTGGAGATCGTGTCTGGTTATCCACAAAAAATATTCGTTTGAAGGTTCCATCCATGAAATTCGCCCCTCGTTTTATTGGTCCATATAGGATCATTCAAGTTATCAATCCAGTATGTGTGAAACTCCTTCTTCCTAAGAGTCTTCGGATTTCTAATGCCTTCCATGTATCTTTGCTCAAACCTCTTATTATCAACCGTTTTTCAACTCCTCCCTCAGCTCCGCAGCCAGTTCAAGTCCATCAGGAGGAGGATTTTGAGATTACCGAGGTACTAGATGCAAAAATTTCGCGAGGAGTCCTCCACTTCCTCGTTCATTGGAAGGGCTTTGGTCCTGAGGAGCGCTCTTGGATCAAAGCTGAAGATCTTAATGCTCCTGCCCTTTTGAAGAAGTTTTACTCCAAAAATCCGGACAAGCCCGGTTCCAGGCGTTCTGTGCCCACCTTTAAAAGGGGGGGTACTGTCACTCACCGGACCGTGAGTGCCTCTTCCCGGACATTTAGGAACCGTGGCCGTCCACCATCCTGAGGGTCTGCGCATGCGCAGCCCTTTTCTATACTTCAGTGTATACCCCTTTAACTTAATTGGCAGATCAGGCAACCTCCCTATATTAAGCACCTGTGGTCACTACCACGTTGCCTGATCTTGGAGTCTCATTCCTCATGAGTCTCTGAAGGTGTTCCTGTATTACTTGTGTATTCAGTGCTGCTGATTCCTGTGGTTTCCAAACCACTTCTACTATTGTGGTTCCATACCACTTCTACCATCAACTGTATCATCATGACTGTTTGCTGATTCCTATCCGCTGCCTCCGTGCACTACAGTCTTCTACACCACTTCAACGTTATTTTATATCTATGTGACTGTTTACTCATTGCTATCCGCTGCCTCCGTGCACTCCAGCTTTTACCTCACTCACCTGCTTCTCATCAAGTCTGTTTACTGATTTCTGTCCGCTGCCTCCGTGCACTACAGTCTCCTGCTTGCAACTCGCCTGTGTTCAACATCGTGACTGCCAGCTGACTACTATCCGCTGCCTCTGTGCACTACAGTCTCCTGCTTGCAACTCGCCTGTGTTAACATCGTGACTGCCAGCTGACTGCTATCCGCTGCCCCTGTGCACTACAGTCTCCTGCTTGCAACTCGCCTGTGTTCAACATCGTGACTGCCAGCTGACTACTATCCGCTGCCTCTGTGCACTACAGTCTCCTGCTTGCAACTCGCCTGTGTTCAACATCGTGACTGCCAGCTGATTACTATCCGCTGCCTCCGTGCACTACACTCTCATCTCATCTTTGCTGTGTCTTCCTCGAGACTGCCGCTTTTCATTACCATCTGCTACACTTCGTGATCTACAGCTCCTGCCCTGCGCTGCACTCCTGTTTCCCATCGCTGTTGGTTCCTGTGGTTGCTACTGGTTACCTCCGTGTGCCGCTGAGTCCTGCCGCTGTGGTCAGCGCTATCGTCCATCTCCTGCTGATCCACTCTCCACGCCTTCACGTGTTCCACTGGCCTCTACCCTCCTGTCAGCATTGGATTTGTATCTCTTCTACTACCCTCTGCTGGATCATCTCCATTCTCCTGGGTTTCCTATGAGTCCAGTTCCACGTGTTGCTGACTCCTGTGGATTCGTGTCCCTGTCGGTCTACTCACCTGTGCGCTGCACCTGCTAGACCGCTGCTTCTCCTATCCAGGGACTTCCTATCCAGTCGGCCTCCAGCCGCTCAGGTACCGCTGCAATCCCATCTGACTGCTACTGCTGAACCACGGTATGCATACTTCTCATTGACTGTGCTGTGTATTGCATATCTTGCTGGACTGTGTTTGGTGCTCTCTGGAGTCTGCTATCCGCTGAGTCTATTGCCATCATTGACTGTGTTATCATTGTGCTGGACTACTTCAAGAGACTTTCTAGATTGCAGACCTGATCAGTCATTTACACATATATATACCTATATTGTGCATATTACTGTGGATCGTGTATAAGGTGCCTGTGTATATCCTGTGTTGCAGTCTTCCCCCGTGCACCTCCTCACATATATATGCAGTGGTACAACTTGCTGATGTCAGACCACTGATCCCTGTTTCCGGTATCACCTGTTCCATTATCCTCTCACATAGCGGTGGTACAACTTGCTACCGCAGACCACTGACTACCTGGATACCTCCACTTGGATTCCATTCCTTCACTCAGACAGCGGTACAACTTGCTACCCGCAGACCGCTGACTCTCATCACCTCCTTGTTTCTGTTGGACATTCCTCCTCACTATAGCAGTGGTACAACTTGCTATCGCAGACCACTGACTACCTTCACGTGTCCTTGTCCATACAGTTCCTTGTGTATCATTACCTCATTATTACCAGTGTTGCTAGTCATAGACTTTCCTGAGCATCTCATCGGTCATCATTTCATGTTCCGTGATCACCCAGCTACCAGAGTACCCTATTACCATCTACATTGCTCTGGTAAGCCTACCATCTGGTGATCCCTGGGTAAAGACTCCTAGTGCCCGTGACATATACAATGTAGGAAGTGTCACAATTAATGAATTGTTTAATAAGTTATTCAGTTCCACATGAATTGGATCTTACTTTATTAACTTTATTCAAAATATACCCACATGTCAAACATCTGCCTTTACCACATTTGTAGCATCCCTTGGGTTTATCGGGAAGCCAAGTGTCATTTGTTTCTATTGGTTCTTGTTTCAGCATGCTCGGAGCCAATATTCTCTTTAGATCTAGATTTTTTTTAAAGATCACCTTAGGCCTATCCTCCAAAAAATTCTTTAATACATTATCTTCTTTCAAAATGCTGAAATTTCTCTTAACAACATTATGAATCTGTTTAGATTAAGCATTATATACCAAAATAAAGGCTGGATTACTGTTATCAAATTATTTTCTCTTCTTTTTACAAACATCCGTAGATCTTAACGACTCGTCCCTATTATATTATTTTGTTTTTAGTTAGGGATTTTTTATGTTTGAGATTTTTAGTTTTTTGAATCATGCATGTATTCATATTTTGAAGGACTATGATGGATACAAGTTTCACTGTTTACTAATGGAGATATAGAGTTTTTTACAGTCTGCAGAGTCTCTATCAGTTGTTCCTATCTGCCTTTTTTCCATAATCTATGAGATGTACAAAGGTGCAAATCATATCAGCATTCTAGCCTCATATTGATGATATGCAAATGTTAAACTGTGGTAAGTATTAGTGTGCAGGTTTAGAAAGAGACTGATTTAAAAGTATACTTTGTTGATTTTGCTTGTTTGTTTTATGTTGTCACATGTTTGCTTTCCTGATCGCTGGCCGATGGTAAGGAATAAAAATGTTTGTTTCATTTGTTGTTTAAAGATAACTATCTTGTCTTTTCTTTTCACAGATAAGGGTAGACAAAAGAAATATAGACTTAGTGCTTAAGGGGGTGGGATAGAGAAGTAGAAAAATTACTCTTGAAAGACAAATTAACAATGGATCATTGGAACACTTTGTTTTAGGCTGCAGTGGCTCATGATAATTTGTTTGGCTGAGAGTCATTATTCAAAAATGAAGTATGTACATACTTTGCTCTCAAATATCGTTTTATGTATTTCAGATAAGCATGAGTCACTAAGAGTTAAGTTTTCATTTCTCTATTATAAGTCAGGAAGTCCGTCGCAAAGGTATAGTTATGGTGATACCGAGTTCTTAATGAAAAAATGACGGACGACACTGGATTGCACGGTTAATGTAAGACCCCCTAGTCAAGTATGGGGAGGGGTCATAGTTTAGCGAATAGCTAAGGGGATTAGTGGAATGAATAGAGCCATTTTCCCATAGTGTCCAATCTGTTTGTTTTCAAACCCTTGTATTCTTATTATTCGTTGCTCTCCTATTTTCTTATTCTTTACATCTATGCTAGTATCTCTCTCTCTTCTCTTGTATAGAGATACAAAGAGACGTAGACACGGTCTCATTCATGGGGCTAAGACATTTTTGACATAAGACGGACTCAGGGATATACACAATAGACTGACATAAGTCACAGAAGCAGCTAAGGGTTTGGTGTTATATGTATAGAAGCTGCTAATTTTAAGCAGAAAGTTTTTTTTGGTTGTGGAAATATGATTCACGTTTTATAGATTGCATGTCTGTTTTGTTTTTTTCTCCTGTACAAAGTGTGCCTTTATATTTATGCAGAAAGGGTGGATGGATCGTTAGAGGTTAGACATACAGATATGCATCTCTGTGTAGAACATTGGAGTAGGATTTTTTCCACAAGATACAACATAATGTGAAACCCTAGAAAATGTAAAATTTTCATGTTTTAGATTTTTCACTGTTAGACAGACATGTACTGGATACTGTTACATTTGAAGATAGTGTTTTAGAGATAGACCCCTTTGCCCTTCTCACTTAGCCAAGTAGCCGAACATGGGGTACTGAAAATGGCATGTGAGTTGGCAGAGGAAAAATCGATTGATATACATTGGTCTTCAGAATTTTTCTAGTCTAGGGGGCAACGTTGAGGTGACTGAAAAATCTTTTTATAGCAATGCCAGCACATGAGTAGGACACTACATAGAGGACTTGATACAGTGACACAGTTACCGACTGAAGTAGCTGCTAGCAAAATCCACACTTACACACACGGCTATACATGGCTGTCACACCAGGGGGAATATAGCTGTCAAATAGACAGCAGGGTTTTATGTGACGGCTAACAAATCTATGTTTTGTTTTGTTTTTCGTTGTATTGTTTTAAAACTGTGCACACATACACACACACACACACACACACACACACACACACACACACTCACACATGCATGCAAACACATATTAGTTAATATATGATCATTTGGGTTTCCTGAAGAATTTCTCCAGGTGAAACAAATCCACGTCATACAATTACCACCTTGCCTCAAGTATACACTGGTGTACCGATGAAATATATCTTGGTAAAGGTTTATTGAAATGTGTCTAATGTATAACTGTGTCATACTCAAAGATTTTGTTATTCAATGTGATAGCCCTAGAGTTATAATAGGTGATAGAGGTATTCATGTTATTGAAAATAAATGTATAATGTATGAATAGTGGTAACAAATTACATACTTTTGATTAGCCACAAACCAGTGTGAACATAAAGTAACGGTACTAGTTAGAACGAATTGAATAGAATGAGGGTTGGAACTTGATTGAAGTGGCTGGTAGCTTTGGCCACTAGTTCTCCCCCACTATCAAGACCACTCCTAAGCTGCCTCCTAACCTGTTGACTTTTGAAATGTTTTTGACTTTTCTTGTGATGAGCTTGTAACTGACTAGTCTAGACCTTAAGAGGTGTCTCACTGTTTACCTTAAAAGGTAAACAGTGAGACAGCAACCGAGAACGTTCAAAACACTGTCTCCTGAAAATTTACACTAACTGTCCTTTCCTAGGCTCAGGTTATTTGACAGACAGGTATCAAGTGTAGGCTACAAGCATCACGACCTCAAGGGTAGCAGAGACACACTGGTACCCATTCCACCCACTGCAGAGGAGCCAACACCCAGAGAAGGGTCCAAGTGCACTCATGAATCTGTTCTGAGAGGCCTCGAATGCAGTTAGTAGCACCTGAGCCAAAGACTAAGACAGTTGTCCAGCATGAAGTTGTAGTTTTTCCTGTTCTGTGTTTCTCTCATGTCATTCTCTTTTCAGGACAGTCAGTTCTTTTGATTGTGGACAGGTGACAGAGGCTGGTTCAGGTAGTGATACTGAGAATGAAGGAGACGTTGGTAGCACAATCGGTCCAGCCAATTACTCTATTCAATTCAGGGGTAAAGGAAAATTTGGAAACCTTGGAGCTTGGAGAAAGTGCGAGGGGCTATTGTCTGAGTAGCATTACGTCCGTAAGTACGTTGACCCCATAGTTGAAGAGAGGTACATCCAGCGATGCCAGTCCAGTAATATTCAGATTTGAGCAGGCATCCTTGAGAATGATTATCATTCTTGGGTGGGTAAGGTTGTAGACCAAAAAGTGTTGGGTGTCCTCTCTCATGCCTCAGTGATTATATCGAGTAGGACTATTTCTGTTTCCACTAAATATTCTTGAGGTACCCGAATTATGGGTGGGAGGTCACTTGGGGAAAAGTACGACACCTAGGTCCCTAAGTCTGGAGTCTCCCAATATTTGGCAAGCCAACCACTGTTTCATGTACAAAGAAAACTTGAGTATTGGGAGACTGGGAAGAACGAACAGACAATAGCCCGCCCACAAGTTTTAATGAAAAGAACTGATGACATTATAGAAGTGTATATACTAACGCAAGCTGAAGGAGATTGTATATGACATTATTGATAGAGATAGGATGATGTTATTATTATTACCATTTATTTATATAGCGCTACTAAATTCTGCAGCGCTGTACAGAGAACTCACTCACATCAGTCCCTGCCCCATTGGAGCTTACAGTCTAAATTCCCTAACACACAGACAGAGACGGACAGACAAGGGTCAATTTGATAGCAGCCAATTAACCTACTAGTATGTTTTTGGAGTGTGGGAGGAAACCCACGCAAACAGGGAGAACATGCAAACTCCACACAGATAAGACCATGGTCGGGAATTGAACTCATGACCCCAGCGCTGTAAGGCTTAAGTGCTAACCACTGAGCCACCGTGCTGCCCGATGAACATGTACTATCTAAATGTTGTCTGAGCTAAAAGACATGATGTGAATAAATGAACCTGTTAGACATGAAGAACTGTAGTAGAGTATTCTGTATAACTGATACATGTTCTATTGTACTCTGTACCCCTCCAAATAATGTATTACATGTTTTATTGTACCCTTGAGGGGCCTACAAAAAGGTTATCTCAAGTTTCAGAGGTATAAGTTCTATAGTAAAAGGAAAAATTGTTTTGAGGATTAAGACTCTCTATTTAGATCTACAGACAGCGTGGTCATACACCAAGGGGGACTTACATTACCGAGCAATGAAATGTGGTACTGAGATCCTGCATATAAAATCTTTAGGGTGATAGTTTATTATACTATCAAAGGGTGGAACTGTCGAAGTCGTATAATTGGATGAACGAAAGTATATTGGTTAATATTGTTTTACCATGCGATTGCACCGGTAAAATATGCACGCACACTCTAACACTCTAACGTGTAGTTATTTATATATTTCATATTCATATTGGTTCCATTCCACAGTGATTTATGAGCAGATAGTATTTAGTTTATTATTAGTTTATATATTATGATTATATGTACAGTTTAGTGTTATTTGAGGTTCAGGTTATAGGAAACATGTCATGTTTAGTATTATTTTAATCCCCTATTCATCGGCAGTTGTCAGATTCTTTTGCCAAAGAGATCGCACATTGCATACTCTATTTAGCGATGTTAGGGGAATAAATGTCTAAAGTGATACTGACTGTAATATGTAAATAGACTAGCTTAAACTGGTTCCTGGGCGGGAGAATCATCTGGAATGTTGACCCTCACCCTTGGAGGGGGTTGTTTGAACTAGCCTGAGACCTGTTTACATTGGACCCTCCTGAAGCCTGGACCTATAGAAGCAAGCCACATCATCTGCATTGTTCTCTCTGTAACACTGAGTGTATATAATATAGCTGTGCTGGCACTAGCTTCTGGAGTGAAGTACTGAACGCTGGTACCAATGGGAGCACAGCTAGCGCAAGCGAGTGCAGTGGTATGTATGTATCTTTTGGTATTGGCTGTACTGTATTATAATCATGTATTGGATTGTTAAATTTTGCATCTACTAAAATAAATTACTTTGTGCTTTGAAAACACAAATCGCTTATGCAATGCTTATTTGAAAATAATAGAATTACTTTAATAGCAGACTATGCACAGGTTTAATGATTGTGTCTCTTTAAACTTTATTTTGTAAGTGTGGCTGTGGGATATGTCTCTTTAATTGCTTATCTTTCTGAAGCCATCCATGGTCAGAACGCATATGTATTGCTTCTGATCTTGACTTTATGTGAATATCAATATACAAATTTCTTTTTATATTAATGTACAATGATTATTAGTTGGTTTTAGCCAGGGAACGTCAATGTGGAATATTATCTCCACAACAAAGCCTCAAACCATACAAAGGAAAATATTTTACAAATGAATAGCTGGGTGATTGGTCATTCATTATGTGGATTTATTGCACAATAATTGTACTTTATGGTCTAGACAGCTACTAAGCGGTGCAACCTTGGTCAGGTCTTTTATAGAGCATGGTACAATGATATAGATCTGTGGGTCAGAGCTCTACCGAAATAAAACCTACGCTAAGGACTAGATTATTACTTAGAATTTAGGATATACTGAATGTTTGCTGTATATTCTTATTCATGCCTATCTGTGGGTATCAATGTCTGCATGTTTCAAATGCTAAATGATCAAGTATGAAATATTCACATTTACTAAACATGCACTAATACCTAAGCACATGAGAGTCCGATCATAAAGTAGGCACATGCTAAATTGTCACAAACTATTCACAAAAAAGTCAAGATTCCATAGGTTGTGTAAATTAAGCAATTTTGAAAACAGGACTTGTATAGCCTTTATAGATTTTATGGGACAGAAAAAAATGAATTAATGTGATCATGAAGGTAATAACATCAGACTCAAATGGCTGGTGCTACCTATCATTATGTTGCTGTAGAGACATAAAAAAGTTGTTTGATGCCCCACCTTCCCTCCTCCTCCAGTGATAGCATAGTTATTGCCGGAAGTAACCCTCACAGCAGTAAGATTCAGTGCCTCTTGGATAAGGGTGGAGCACAGGGAGCATTCTCTCATAAGTTCCCTAACACCCACTACTGGAGAAAAGGAGCACCTAACAGAGCGACTGTCACAACTACAGGTAATTAGAGTGAAATGGAGGAGACCGCAATGAGTGAGACCTGGAGGGAACAGCAATGAGAAAGACGTGGAGGGGGCAGCAATGAGAGAGACGTGGAGGGGGCAGCAATGAGCGAGACATGAAGGAAGCAGCAATGAGCGAGACACGGAGAGGGCAGCAATGAGTGAGACACGGAGGGGCAGCAATGAGCGAGACACGGAAGGGGCAGCAATGAGCAAGACACGGAGGGGACAGCAATGAGAGAGATGTAAAGGGGGCAGCAATGAGTGAGTCATGAAGGGGGCAGCAATGAGAGAGTCGTGGAGGGGGCAGCAATGAGAGAGTCGTGGAGGGGGCAGCAATAAGCGAGACACGGAGGGGGCAGCAATGAGCAAGACACGGAGGGGACAGCAATGAAAGAGACGTGGAGGGTGTAGCAATGAGAGAGACATGGAGGGTGCATCAATGAGAGAGACATGGAGTGGATAGCCATATGAGAGATAGAAGGCAGATAATAGGAGAGATATGAGGGGGCAATATTTGTATATGTGTGTATTAGATCATAATATCCCCCCTGTCTTACACACCATGGGCCTCCCAAAGCCTTAATAAAGATCTGATTACGTTTCATTTCCACTACACATGCAGGTTAGGTCACACGTGCACACATCTGCTTGCACAAACGTGTAGGGACGGACTCTCTGTGTAACATTCCAGCTACAAGGGTAAGTCAGAAGGAATACCCCCGTCCTGCAACTTCTTGGCCGCCACCAGCATTACTTGTAAGTGGAGACCTTATCCCTACACGTGTGCAAGTTTCTTATTCTGCCTTCAGCAGGCTAGCTATAACTCTGCGACTAGACTGTGTGTCCTGTACCGTGCTAATCTGAGTTGGCTTCTTAACCATTTAATAAGGACGGACTTAACAGATCACTTTGTATGCCCCCAGAGGGACAACTATTCTTGAATTAATTTTGCTACAACATTTATCATTTGAACCGCGTATGTGGACTTATATATTTCGGTGGACTTGGATCTGACTTTTCATCTACACTTGAACATATTTTTTCTCTTTTTTTGGGGGACTTTTTGCAACTTAATTAACTACATTCAAGTTATAGTATCATTTTAAGCTTTATATCCAGTGCAGTTGGATTTGTCAACTGATAAAAATAATATACAGTTTAAATATTATTGTTTGCAGTTTGGTCACTTATCACCATTATCCACTGCATTTTCATTGACACTACTTAATTGTTCAGTTTATTTCGCGCCTGGGATATTTTTGTTTTTACTATCAGCAGAGTGCAATGTTGAAACTGGCAAATCACCAGCACTGGAACTAGCAGAGGAAGAGCACATTATTCTGGAATGTGTGGAGATCTTTCCTGAAGTTGTCGAGTCTGCCCCACAGAGTGTTCTACAAGCAGCTCAACCAAGC
Organism: Mixophyes fleayi; assembly: GCF_038048845.1. Taxonomy (NCBI): domain Eukaryota; kingdom Metazoa; phylum Chordata; class Amphibia; order Anura; family Limnodynastidae; genus Mixophyes; species Mixophyes fleayi. Next base: position 202,209,321 of record NC_134403.1, read on the forward strand.
CAAGGGGAACCACAACTTCAAATTTAGCTTCCTCTATTGATAATTTCAGAGTGCGATAAAATTTATTGGCCTTTCATCAGGAAGGGACATTGAAAGGCAGTTGTCAAAATGCATAAAAAATCGGCACCAAATCCATTACACCCAGGTTCAGATGTTGACCATTTTTGAACAAATCGATGCAAGCCTTATTCACACTTATAAAGTAATTAATAATCTGACTGGGACTGTAAGAGAGCTTTCAGGAAATTTGGTCTCAGAATGTGGCCAGATGTAAAATATGTTAATGGCCCACCTACCTGTGCCATCCACATCAGGTGACATCAGCCAAACTATAATGCCTAGTACATCCCAGCAACCAATTCCGCCATGTGCTAGTGTGTGGGTTATTGGTGGAAGACGGCCATCCACCAGCCATCAGCCATAGCACTGATTCGGAACCCACACCAAAGAAAACGAAAAAATAGTTTTATGTTAATGTTGTGATTGTAAGCCTTAGTGCTTTCTTGCTGTCCTAATATATTTAATAAAAAGGTAAAGGATTAATTGTGGTATAAATAGTCCAAATTCTTTTTATTTCACTTAGGCAACTAGGTATCAATGCAAACACATACACATAATATTTATTTTTTTTAAACGGATTAAGTGGTATAGTCCTGTGGTTAGATAATATTTGTAAATAAAAAAAAGCGTTGCCTCCCCCCAACCAGATTCACCCTAGTGCTGCCAGCCTAGGCTGGTATTTGCAAAATAAGTGGATAAAAATCATTGGATTCCCCCCTCCCCAGTCATATTAACCCTTGTGCTGCCAGCCCAGTACTGGTAATAGCAGAATTGGGGGGACAAAAAGCATGGGGTCCCCCCGATTTTACTACAATCAGCCCTGGGCTTAGCCAACTGGAGCTGGTAGCAACATAGCAGAGGAACCCGCAGCAGGGGATCCCCCTGCTCTAATGCCAACCAGCCCCAGGCTGGTCGGCATGGGGCAGGATTTCCTAGGGAGGGAGTCTACAAAAATAATGTGTCCCCCCCCCTAGGGGTACACAGCCCCTTGCTAACAGCACAAGGCTCTTTCCACACCCCTGGGCAGTGGGTGTGGGTAGTAAAGTGTTTAAAGTTATTAAAGTTACACACAATTTTGACTTGCTGCACTACAGGTCCCCCCTGAAAGCCCAGGCTGCCATTAACAGTGTGGGCATGCAGGCACTTGTAATACTACAAGCCCACGGCTGCCTAGGCATGCTGGCATGTGGGGAACCACAAGTGCCAACATGCCCTGCCACCAACGGCTCACTGGGACCTGTAATGCACCAAGTCAAAATGTAAATAAAAGACATGCCTCATTGTCACCACACATTTATATTAAAAGTAACAAAGAATACATACAATCCTTCACAGTTGGTATTTCTTTAGGATCCAGTCTTGTAAGCTTTTACTCCACAAAAACTGCTTCCTACTAGAAGGAAAATCCGCACACAGAATGAGAATCTGACAGCCACAAGGTATATTTATAAGCTAGGGGATTTCCCACGCTGTCAGAGATTTCAGCTCTGACATTACTAGAGTGGGAAAATGTCGGGACAGTAATTTGTAGCGATTTGTAGAATGGAGACTTTGGAATACTTTATAGGCGATTTAGTATCAATTTGCACTTTCATACATTGGCAAGTTTAAACACTTGGGATTTGCCTATAATAAACTTGCCATTTTAAAACCTGCTGGATAAATTGAGAAAAATCAAAAAAGTTTAAAAAAATGATGCTTGCTAAATAATGCCCTAAGTGTCAACATATAGTCCAAATATAAGTAATAAATAAGAAATGATTCAGTGAGAGAACATCCATTCCAGTTGAACCATCCCACAGAGCCAGATGCCAATGCCACACAATTGGTATGATGCAGTATCAAAGTGAAGGGATAGATGCTAAGAGAAAATGTAACATAAGTACACAATAGATCAAATGCATGGCATACACAGATAACTAATACGTAAAAATATATGCACTTACAATAGTGCTATCTACCAAAAACATTGGGCACTTAGACAGTCCCCTGAGCTCTTTGGTCTTGTATCCCTCTGACCTTGATTTAAGTTGGCTGCAGCTTTGCTCAGGCACGGCTCTGTCTCAGAGCCTTTCACAGCAGAAACTACAACGCCAAGAGATCAGCAGCATCCCCCCTGTTTCTGTAGAATCCTGCTCACAGTCACGGGTCAGTCAGATTAGAGCGATTAGCATACTAGATGGGGTAATTAGCATGCTAGTTGCTAGTGTGGGAGGGTGTGTGTGTTAGGGGTGAGGGCGGGCGGGACTTTATTCCCCTATTTTCTGTCTGTGTGAAGTCAATTCATTAAACCATCTCATGCTGTTGACAGCTCTTATTTAATAGTATTCCCATTTCTGACATTATCCATTCTATCAAATATAATCAATTTTAAAGTTATTGAGTGTTGCTGTATTTAGAAACAAGATGGAATAAAAAGTAGCAACATGGTTTTGCCAAGGTGCAAATTTGCTCCTTTCTTTTTTGCTTTACTTTGATTAATGAATAAAGTCCTATATCTCTGTTTCGTTCTCTATCTATCTATCTATCTATCTATCTATCTATCTATCTATCTATCTATCTATCTATCTATCTATCTATCTATCTATCTATCTATCTATCTATTATCTATGCTCATAATTTAATGATTAAAGTTTCTTTGAAAGTCATTTGCATTATTTAGCTCTTACATATTAACCTGTGTTCTGCCAGATACATCAGCATATTAGCTGACACAAACCTTTTATTCCTATGCAATCTTATTTATGATGTTTTTTTCCCTTCGTCATAAAAAAACCACAAATTACTCAGGATGGAATGTTAAGCATCTTAATGCATTTTAAGAATTAATATACTGGATGTTTGAGTGGAGGAAGAGGGAGTCTAGTAGTACATTAGCATTTCAGAGATCCGGTTCGTTTATGCAGCAATGCATCCAGAAACAATGATATAAAGTCTGTATCTAAAGCCATTATTTAGGTATTCCGTAAAATTCTTTGCTGAAGCCTCAAGTCAGTGACTTATTTCATTTTACAAACCAACTCAAATGGTAATAGTGGAGAAAAGCCAGAATTCACATTTTATAAAACCACCACTTTGCAAATTGCCATACAGATTTTAACAATGATGAACATAAAAACCGCTGGATTTACTAAGCAAGATTTCTCAACCTGCATGATGTTAGTTCTATTTTGTCATTCAGAACATAAGAGGAAGCACCATTGCCATTTAAATTATTGGGGCAATTATTTTTTATTGGTTAAGGGGCAAAATTAATTTAAAATTAATTTATGGCCCAATTTTGTTTTCTCTTTATTTTAAGAGGGCACTATTATTGCACTATATTATGGAGGAAATGTGAATATATAATAATTCTAACTGATTGTTTATGATGGATAATTTGGCATTCCATAGTTCCTGAGTAATAAAAAAATTCAATTATTTTGTAGAGATGTTCACCGACCCCTGTGTTTTGGTTTTGGTTTTGGATCTGTATTAACATCGTGTTTTGGTTTTGGTTGTGGCAGAACCGCTCTCACATGTTTTGGTATTGGTTTTGGGTTTGGACCTGTATTTCTTTGAAAAATAGCTAAAATCACATAATTTGGCTTTTATTTTGTTTAACATGTGATCTGCCTGTGACAGATCACATGATCGCAGGGGAATGATTTCTCCACCCCTGCAATCGCATCCTGGTGCCTGGCTGTCACGGTGACAGCCAGGCTGAAGACAGAGTAGTGGAGAGCAGACTTCAAGCCAGCGGGCCCCCAGGTAAGTATGTGTTGCGGGGGGGGGGGGGGGGGGCGCTCATCGGGAGGGGGGGGGCCCCGTACTGGGCCCCATGATTTCTGATGGCGGCCCTGTGCACCTGTAGAAGCAGTTCCTACCAGTGACAAGAAAAATGCCATTGTCATGCATGGGCATAAGACCAAAAAATCAGTTTTTTACCCAAATCCTGACAACAGTTGTCTAGCTATTTGTTGCATTTGTAAATCCATAGTTAGTAGAGGTAGGGACCTTAACCATCTAGGAACCTTATCCATGTTATGCCATTTAAAGCGAGATCATGGCATGCTCTTGGGAAAATCGAAACTTATGCTAAAAATATAACAACAAGCAGTCCAGCATCAGCTAGCTTCCTTCTCTCAGCTAAATTCCAGCACCTGCAATTTACACGCTTACGCCCTCATCATCAAGTTGCTAAGGCTAAATGACTCCTCCCCTATCCAGAATTCCTCAGAAGAATCCTTGAGCTTTAGGCCCGCTGCTGCTCCTCCTGCTGCTGGGGGTGGATCTTCAACCCAGAAGCAGACCAAGAAGAAGTAGTTTACAACAATTGACTGTTAAACATTCCTTTGCAAGAGGAAGAAAATATGACAGCTGTCACCGAGTCGCACAGCGGATCACAGGCACCATGGCGACTATGCTAGTCAGGGCCGGTGCTAGGGTCCATGGCGCCCTAGGCATTTTTACAAAATCGGCACCCCCCCCCACAAAAATCGGCGCCCCGCCCCCGCAAAAATCGGCGCCCTGCTCCCTCCTCCCCCCTCACCCCATCTTTCCTTACCTTGTCTCACCACCGCCGCCTCTCTGCTCTGTCTCCTCCCCTCCACTCACTGACACTAGTGAGTGGAGGGGAGGAGACGGAGCAGAGAGTCGGCGGTGGTGAGCTATAGCCTCTTCCCCCCTCCCCGTGCATCTGAATGCTGTGCGGCGGCCGTGACAGGGATGGTCAGCGGTCGCCGCACAGTTTTAAAGTCATTTACCATTCTGTGGCGCCCTCCAGAGCCCGGCGCCCTAGGCAAGTGCCTAACCTTGCCTAATGGGAGCGCCGGGCCTGATGATAGTATTAGAACTACTACCAATATCCACCATTAATGCAGCAGGTTTTAGACAGTTATTTGAGGTCTTGTGTCCCTGTTACCAAATTCCATCTCGACACCATTTTACTAGAGAAGCAATTCCTCACCTGTACCAGGACGTTACAAAGACTTAATTATTGGGCTACAAAATGCCAATCTACCCACTGTACACTTAACCACAGATATGTGGAAAGCAGAAATGAGAAAACTAAATATTATATGACTTTGACAGCCCACTGGGTTGGTGAATCGCCTTCAGCAACAGGAACAGTAGCAGCATCTACCAAACAGCGCCAGAGCTTTCAGAGGCAGGCTACTCTGTGTATCACCTGCTTCACTAAGAGACAGACCAATTGTTGGCAATTTTATGTTTTTCTACAGTAAACTTTCCATTTATTACTTATTATTATTTTTTTCGTTACCAAAATTAAAAGCTTGTTTTTGGGATTGCAGTTTCTCTGACTTAAAACCACTATGCCCTTGAGTATAGGCTTCAGTAGATGATGTAGAAGAACTAGAATCATCATGACTGGTGCCAATAGCTGGTTTGCCATATCAATGGCGCTGAACTATGGCACTGAAGACTGACAAGAAACTGCTACCCCTTCTGTTTCTGTGTGAGCAATGGCACTGCAGAATGGCACTGAGATTGGAGAGTGACAAGAACATTGCTACCCTTTCTGTTTCTATATGAGCAATGGCACTGAGACTGGAGAGTGACAGGAACACTGCCACCCCTCCTGTTTACTTTCTGTATGAGTAATGACACAGAGCAGTGTCACTGGAGACTAATAAGAACACTGCCACCCCTTCTGTTTCTGTGTTAGTAGTGGCACTGGAGACTGATAAGTACACTGCCACACCTCCTGTTTATGTGTTAGCAATGGCACAGAGCAATGTCACTGGATACTGATAAGAACACTGCCACCACTCCTGTTTATGTATGAGCAATGGCACACAGCTATGTCACTAGATACTAATAAGAAGACTGCCACCCATATTGTTTCTGTGTGAGCAATGGCACTGAGAAGACTGGAGACTGATAAGAACACTAGATTTATATTTTATCTTTATATCCAGTGCATTTGGATTTGCCAAGTGTTAAAAATAATATACAGTTTGAATATTATTGTTGCAGTTTGGTCATTTATCATTAGATATAAAGACTGCCACCACTCCTGTTTATGTTTGAGCAATGACGCTGGCCAATTGCACTGGAGAGTGCCAAGAATGATCCTACCCCTTGAGTGTCTTTGAAATGGCGCCAGATCTCTGTGGAGGGCGGTACTTATGGAATCCAAAATTTGCGAGATCCGAAGACGTGCCAATGACATTTTGCCTCGATTTCAGTTCAGATAATGCACAAAACTATGTCTGATACACGGATTGCCAAAGTTCAGGATGACTCGGTTATCAAAAAACCGAGCCTGGGCATCCCTATAATTTTGTGCCCTTAATATTATGAAAATTAAAATTTGCCCCATAAGTTAATTTTAAAATAATTTTGAATTTAAATGTCAATGGTGCTTCCTCTTATGTTTTGAATGGCGAAATAGCCATTCAGAAAAAGATATTAAAACTGGCCTGTCCTGTCTTTTGGATGGCATTTTTTTCCAAACTGCGAGCAGTTTAGCCGTTTTCAATCCGCCACACATTGGCAGCCATTTAACATCACAGCCTGAAACTACCCTATAGTAAATGCAGCGGTTTGGACCACTAAACTGCCAGCGAAGTAAAAACACCACCAAACTTGAATCTAGCCCCAGGAGTTTTCTCCAATGAGTTATATAGCATGAATATTAACTCCATAAACAAATATATAAAAAATATTGTACTGTATTATCGTTAAAAAGTATTTATTTCTATATTAAATACTGCAAACTTTGCACGTACATCAAAAACAATCCGAATAAGCACTTATATTATCCTCCAAGATAACATATGTTTTCATATTAACAATAAGAAGACCTCTGATAGAGGGATAGATTTGAAGCGAACAACCAACGTGTTTTGCCCTTTTTAAATTGTAGGTAAGTAAAAACTATCCCATTACTGGGCGCAATTTATAGTGTCTCTAGAGACAGGAGTAATTGAAAAGTTACACTAAACCTATTGTTCATATCCGCGTTGTCGAAGATGTTCTGCACAGGTGCAGAACCTCACTTTCGTTTTCAACTCCCTTCTAACCTAACCGAACCAACTACGCATACGCCTGCTACAAACTGGGCGCATATCGCTTTTATAGACTCCACTGTAACCATTAAAAGGGGAAGAATGAAAATATAACATTGCGTTTGCGCTCCCAACAGCGCATTGCAAAACAGATCTCGGGAACATCATTCAATGGCACATAATTCACATTTATAAATTAAAATTGTAAATAAATAGGTGGATTATTTATGATTATAAATAGTGTTTAAAAAACAACAGCTATATTGCCCACATCAATATTACTTAATGAGAAAGGTGTTAAGTGTGTTCACTTCTCCCTTTCAGATTGGAGATATTGTACTTGTACTTTTAAGTTGAAAAAAGAATGGTTCCCTTAAGGCATAACCCATTAATCCCCCATGGATTGGTACCATGGGGGATTTTTTTCACCAACATTCCCAGATTGGACAAAACATAATTTAAAATTTTTAACAGATATTGTCCCAATGGGATTTTTCCCTGAGTTCCCTGAACTCCGGGATCCCCTGCACCTTCTCACCATATTCTTCTATCAATATCTCCAAATCCGTCATTTTTTTAATTGCCAGATTGACCCGTGAACCCCCAGTTTCCCCTCCCCTGTGGAAGCTTTCTGTCTTAACAGGTTCTCCTCTAAAGGACTTATTTCCACCTTTTACTCCATACTAATGCAATGCAATCTCCCATCTAAGGAACTTCATGAATTGCGTTGGTAAGAGGACATGTGAGAGTCTCTTGAACTGGAGGAGTGGGCTTCTGTCCGTGAAGTTGTTGCTGAATCCTCTATGGACTGGTATCAAAGAGAATTCATATAAACTTCTCTTTCGTTGGTACCTGGTCCCTTCCAGATTAAATATAATGTTTTCCACTTTGTCAGATCTTTGGTGGCGGAACTGTGGTCAACGGGGTACCCTGTCTCATGTTTGGTGGAGTTGCCCTAAAATTGAACCTTTTTGGCGAGAAGTATTAGAACTTATTAATAAGATCACACACTTGTCAGTTCCTTTTCATCTCTCTTTCTGCCTTTTGCCTTGTCTACCACAAGGAGTCCACAGACTTGTATGGAAACTTCCTGGCCATATTCTAACTGAAGCCAGATGTTTAATTGCAAAAAATTGGAAAAACCCTGAACCCCCAACAATTCCTACCCTAGTTGTCAATATCTGCCAAATATATAAAATGGAACACTTCACTAGCTTACTTCACAATAATCCCAATCATTTTTTATCAACATGGCATACTTGGACAGAGTACTTTCAAACCTAAAATCCTCTCTGATTCTTTGTTTTTTCACATAGGAAATGGGAGTTCTTTACACATTTTTTCATCCATAACCCCCTATTATTTTATCCAACCTATGCCTTTCCCTACCCCTCTCTCCCCTTACTAACATTTCCCGATTCTCTCCCTATCCTCTTTCCTCCCCTTGTTCCCTTTCTCTCTCATGATCTATACATCTGTCTTTACTATTTTGATTCATATATCTGCAATCTCACACTGAGATACTCTCATATTTTCATTCTCTTAATAAAAAATTGTATTGTGGATTTGCACTTCTTCTGATATATATATGCTAACATTCCAATCCCAATCCCCTCCCCGCTCTTTTCTTTTTTGTACCCCTCCCTCATCGTCACAACCAGTAGGGTCAGAGGAGTACGCGTACAGTCTGCTCACATTGACACTACCTGCTAGAAGGCGCGGAGTCTAATGGAGTGGGAGGTTTTCATCAGAGGCTCCCACAAGGGCGCTTGGTCTTCGCAGCTCCCTGACCGCAGGTCCTGGGTCTCCTAGGAGGTGATGAGCGAAACTGTAAAGAGAGCCATCACTATAACTGAATATGCTTTGGATGAGGAGTACCAGGATGATCGAGAGATCAGAAGACAGTAGAGCAGTGTGCTGATTAATACAGGAGGCTGGTGGCGATGGTAGCAATAACCGGCAGAGCGTTTACCAGGAAGATAGTGGAGTAGTTACAGAGGCTGTGATGATCTGCGGATAGATGTGCTGGAGACTTCAGAGAACAGGTAGCAATCAGGAGCTTGGTACCAGGACATCTGAACAAGAGAGTAGACTTGAAGATCTGGCAACTTGGTAAGGAAGCAGGTGCTTTAAATAGACAGAGCTGACAGGCAATTAGCCAATCAAGAGAATGCAGGAAGTATTGAGCCGACCAGGTGTGTGCCTGCTCAGTTGAGCCCAGCAAGTGAATGCAGAAAGAGGGAAACAGGTGAAACAGTGACCAGAATGCAGGTTTAGCTGGTGCAATGTGTGAAACTTTTTTAGGAACTCCTAAGCCAGTACAGTGAAACTCGGGGACTACTCTGAAGGCCCGGTGTTCGCTGGAGCCCCTAGTGGTGGGGACAGACTTGGCTGCGGGCTGACCGAGGGTCGAGTAACGTATACTGACTTAAAGGAGTACCAGGAATGGAGTGATTGGCGGGCTGTAGTGAAGAGGTATCCAAGGTTAAAGGTCACAAGCACAGATGCAAAATCCAGGGACAAGCGAAGGGTCAGACACACAGGCAAAGAAGCAAAATCCGGAATCCAGGCAAAAAGGTCAAGGTCAGAAGAGAAGGTTCTCAGGTCCAGGAACAAGCAGGGGTCAAAACACGGGTAGTCAATCCAAGGTAGCAATAACCAAACAGATAGAACAAGCAGGCAGCAGGACTGAGGGCAGAACGCTATAACCGGCTGTGAGGCTGCAGACCTCACTGCCCTTAATACCACAAGCCACCAATCAGAGCCTAGCTCTGAGCCTCACACAGCCCCCATATTAATTACATTATTCAGCCCACAGGCTGTGTTAAATAGCGCCAGATTAGAAGCGTCGGACCGTTGCCTTGGCAACGGCCGACCAGGAACTGGAAATGACGTCCCGGTCGTCAAGGTGACGGCCGGGTCGCTAGAGGGCCCAGGAAGCGAGCCGCGGCGGCTCGTAACACACTTTCACCGTTTATTTCAACGAAGTTTCAATAAAATTTTATTTAAGAAAAAAATCAAAAATCAAACGGTAACCTAATATATTATCCTTCCGCCATTCAGAATGAGTTTCAAAAATACTACTCCAATTCGTATAAATTACCACATGGCCCATCCTTCCTGATACTACAACATACCATTTTAATTAACAAGTTCCTTTCAGAGGTAAAACTTCCCAAAATATCTCATCAATATGATTTAATCAGTGAGGCGATCACAGAATAGCAGATATCCCTCATCAATAGGGAACAGAAATTGAGTAAGTTCCCGAGAGGGTTACTCAACGGCATATCATACAGAATATTTGGGTTTATTATCCCCTCACCTGCATGCAAGATTTCTTATGATACTCCAGGGTAGCTCTTTCCCCAAGGAGATGCTCAAGGCCCACATAGTTGTTATACACAAAGATGGAATATATATACACAACTGTACTAGTTACAGACCTATCTCCCTTGTAAGCAACAATGTTAAAATATATAATAAAATTTGGAATAACCAACCTAATCAGGTTTTACCATCCTTAATTCATTATGACCCGTTGGGGTTCACTATGAGGCAACAGACTGCACACAAGATGCTATACACTTGATATATTATAAACTACACATTCCTGCTATGATCATAATTCTCACTACTGAATATAGTTCAACATAATCTCTTTAAAATTTATGGCCCTGAGTCCACTGTCACACATTGTCTTTGCCTTGGTTAAAGAACTCCTAGCTCATATACAGGACATTCATGGAGCGCAGATGAGGGTCAATAACTCAAAAATCTCACTATTTGTGGATGATAACTTGCTAAATCTCACAAAACCTAGAAACTCCTTTCCTAATCTCTAAAACATATTATTATTATTATTATTATTAAAGTGTGACAAGAACGGTAAACAGATGAAACTCACACAGGTTTTTCTGACTTTATTCATGGATGTCAGGATGGTATAGTCAGCAAGTGGTGTAGTTTCAGCAGTCAAATAAATAAAAGCATATAACCATTTCCCACGACCGTGCTTCTGGCTAGATCTCAGTTTCCTCACTAGTCACCGGCTACTATCTGGCATCGGGTGTCCCGCCCAAAACATAAATCCAGCTGTTTATGTTACCTCCCCAGCACTAAATGTCACGGAGCCTGAGTTTGGAATAGACCTTGAAGCCCGGCTCTAGATAGACTTACCCCAGAGAGGTGCAGATTTTAACGGTAGAGAGGTATTCACCAGAGATCCCCGCAAGGGAATATGGATTTAGCTGCTCTCTAGCCACAGGTCACAGTCCTCTAAGGGTAATTAGAGCAGGCTGAGATAGAACCATGGAGTGGAGCAGGACTGCGATAAATGCAGAGGTTCAGGTGAACAGCAGTGAAACAAAGCGTTGTGGTCTTTAGAAAGCGAATAGCTGAGAACAGGACTGATTATGAAGCACGAGGTTCCGGAAACAATACCGCAGGTCTTGATGGTGGAACAGGTAACACAGGATACCAACTGAGAATTGGTGAACTGCAGAGAACTGATGCACTGAGATCTCTGGGTAGCGAATAGCTTGAGAATGAGACCGATGATGAGGCGTGAGGTTTTTGCAGTAATACCACAGGTCTTGATCATGGAACAGGTAACAACGCACTGACACTTGGTGCAGGAGACGGACGCCTGCAGCTTCCAAGCAACCACGTTCTGTTGCCTAGCAGCCGGACGCTATCTCTGCTCACCTGTCTGCAGCCAGCATGTCTTACCGCCAAAATCTCCCTAACCCTATCAGGAGGCACCTTAGGGTATATAAGGCAGCCTCTGACACATGTCTAGTGCCAGAGTATTTGGTCTTCAGCCTTGCTCCAGCGTTTGTTCCTGTGTTGCTGTTATTTGGATTCTGACCCCTTCTTGACTTGTTCCTGACTTCTCCTTGGTTCCTGATTCTGGCTTAGACTGATATTTGGTATTGACCCGGCTTCCTGACCATTCTCCTGCTTCTGATTTGGCTATATCCCTTCCTCTGGTTTTGACCCGGCTTGCTGACTACTCTTCCATCCTGCATCCTGGTGGGCTCTCACCGCTGCCTCGATTGTTACCTCGCCAGCTGACTGATACTGAGCGCCGCAACCTGCACGTCCCTTGCAGCGAAGTCCATACCTTCTTGCGGGGGTTCCTGGTGAAAACCAGGGGCGTGTTAGACTCCGCGCCTCAGTACTCAGTAGCGCCAACTGCTGGCGGGTATCATCAATTCCACCTAGTGATTCTGACAGATACCAACTGAGAGGTGGTGAACTGCAGATCACACCTATGTGCTCCACCTGTGAACCTATGTTCTGTGTGCAGAGATGTTTGGAGAGTTAACCCTGTCCACTGCATGAGCCTGCAGACTCCCAGAGAAATCATCAGTCTCTCCCTTAACAGTCAGAGACAAACTGCCCTTTATGCCACAAAAGGTACACTATTAGAATGCTCACGATCACACATAGCACTGGTGGATGGATTCTCCACAGGGATTGGTGTCATTTTTGATTCTGAGCATATATTTTCCTCTAATGCCTTACTGTTATCTTGCAGCTCGGCTTTCACACGTAACAGTAGTTGTGCACCACTTTTGGACTCCAAATTACTTGGTCTTGCTTGGCTTCTTGAGTGACCGTACAAGAAGAAGGCTCAGTAACATTTTTTGATCTGGCACTAATAGAGAAAGGCAAAGGCCTCATTCTTTCTTTGCCACTGCGTGTGTAGAATGGCATGTTGGCATTTTCTTTTTATCGGCAGTTAACTTTTCCTCAGTTACAGTTCTTTTTCGCTTCAACACAGTAAAAAAAATTTTGGGGAGTGTTTTTTTCCCTGATTTAAAAAGACTATGTACTTTTACATAGGCTTTACCAGATGACGTACAGGGAAGACTGCCATCAGGACTGGTGCCAGCACCTGCTTTCTGCTCCTGCTCATATGTGGACTGCTTTGAATCCATTTTAATGAGCCCAAAGCACTTGTAGTGCAAAGAATTAAATAGACAGTGCTGCTAGATAAGACTTTCAACACCAGAAAAATTGTTGTTTCACACTGGGGAATATGGGACACCCCAAAGCACTTGTAGTGTAAAATATTAAATAGATATTGCTGCTAGATAACACTTTCAGCACCAGAAAAATTGTTGTTTCACACTGGGGAATATGGGACACCCCAAATCACTTGTAGTGCTAAATATTAAATAGATAGTGCTGCTAAATAAGACTTTCTGGAGCCAGAAAATAGTTTCTGGAGGAGGGAATATGACAACCCAAACAGTTGTTAATGTTTGCAAAAATGCCTCCTCTGTCCTCATCTCTTCCTGCTATAACAATTGCTAGAAGAATTGCTAGAAGAATTTCAAGAACAATTGCAAGAATAATGTATAGAATAATTGCTCTCTCCCTGCTCTAATGTTGCCTGAGACCTAACCCTTCTCTCTCCCTCTGTGAAATGGCGATGGATTGCTGTGGAGGCGGGTATTTATGGATTTAAAATATCACGAGAACCAAGCTCCAAGATCCGACGACGTCACAATGACGTTTTGCCTCAATTTGGAATCCCAATTAGCGCCAGAGTACTGAGCCTGATAGGCGAAGTTCAGGCGGGTTTGGTTCTCGGGGAACCGAGCCCGCCCATCTCTAGAGGAGACACATTGCTGTAAGATCACATCACTCTAACTAGGAAATTCAGAAGATCTCTGTCCAATATTAGAAACAGACGAGGCACAGACATTGGGACAATACTTGTAGTAGCTGAAAATAATGGCAGTCAAACGGAAGTATTTATAAAGAAAAAGTAAGCACAATGTTTGGAAGCTAAGTGAAGAACAAACTAAAGATTAGTTCAGGTTAGAGCTGAACAACTACTTTGAAGCGTTGGCACCTGAACCAGAGCATGACATTGAACAATGCTGGAGCTCAGTAAAATATGCATACCTAGGGACTAGTGAATGTGTCCTCAGCTTTAGAGACCCACTAAAGAAAGACTATATGAGAGAGCAAATGCATCAATGAAAGGAAGAAGATCAAGGCTCAGGTCAAGGAGAGCACAATGAGGCAACAGAGAGCAATAGCTCAAGCTAGATATGCAGCTGCAAACCAACAAGGGAAGAAAAAGTGTTTGGAGTGAACAGAGAAAATGGGTGGATGTTCTGGCAAGGTGAACAGAAATTGCAGCACAGAAAGGTGACTCACGAGAACTGTACAGAATCACTAAAATGCTGTTCTAAAAAAAAATCAGTAAAAGCAGATTTATAAGAAATAAGGAAGGAGAGCTACACACAACACAAGAAGAACAGAGTTGATATAATGAACACTTTGCTGAAGTTTAAAACAGAGAAAGGCTCATGAGAGAAGAGTGGAGGATCAAGTTGATGATGATGAGAATTTTACACTGTGTTTTAGCATATGCGTACATTGCAAATTACCTTTTAAGTGTTCAGGTAAATATATCTATAGAGGATTGGGCTGCAAAAATAAAATAATTCTAAGATAAAAATTGTGTTTGCAGTTTGATATCTTATGAAATTGGGTTTCTAATTGTTACTGAATATTTTTATCTATTTAAAACAAATGCAATGTTAATAGTAGTGTACATTCTTTATATAGTATACTATATTTGTTTTTGCAAAACTTATATGGGAAATTCAAGAGTTGTCCATTGTTGATTCACTTTTATAAAAATCACCATTTTCACATTTTTGAGGAATCACTTACTTGGATGCTCCAATCTATCTGCAGTACTGACCACACATTCACACAATAAACTCGAACATAGGTAGGAAATAGTTTTAATGGCAATTTTAATGATTCTAGCCACTGGTTAAGATTCTTCTGACAATAATCCAGCAGATCATCATCAGGGTTACCATTTTCAGTCCATAAATTGCAGACTTTGGTTACTGTTCACCCCTTATTAAAATGCCTTCGCTATAATTCTCATCAACATTTTTAATATTGTTTATATTTTTTCTTCTAACCTGGCAGTTTACTAAACTACTATTACTTCATTATTGCATTAATTACCACTGACATGAGGTTGTTGCCAACACACTGACACACATTTTTTCATGAACAGTGGTTTTGAGTGTCCAATGCAGCAAATATAGGACCTGATTCAAATTCAAACGCAGCTTGCAGACAAGTTGAGACTTAAACAAAAGAATGGAACTAGAGAGTAGTTCGGACCATACTCAGATCCATGCGGATCTCAAGATGCATATGAATGTATGTACCAAAAAAAATCCAGCTAAAGGGTACAAATTTGCATCTGGACAAACCATACTATGGTGTAGGAGGTGCAATGCAGCATGGTTGCTGCGCTCCCATCAAATCACCTTCAATCTGGATTTACTCCTAAGTGCGGAGTTGAGTGTCCAATGTAGAGATGTGCACTGAGCCCCTGTGTTTTGGTTTTGGATGTGGTTTTGGTTCTAAAACATCTTTGTGTTTTATTTTGTCATTGGTATTGCCCAAAAATCCTGAAAGGTTTTTATTTTGGTTTTAGATCTGGATTTAATTAAAAATTGTTAAAATAGTTAAAATTGTGTTATTTTGAGCTGTTTTTCTCCTATATTACTATTTATAGCATTAACATTCATTTCCAGCCATTGCTTTTTTATTTTCTAATGATCTCTTCACAACTGTCCAAATTTTCACCAATTTTGGCCAAAGTCTGCAACGAGCTGGCTTGATAAAATTATTGAAAAAGTAGCAGCAAAAACATGGCAGTTTAATAGTTATTTCTTAACAAACAAATTTTCTATTTTGGGGGGGTTTGCACTGCTCAGAGTCAAAGAAAAGAAGACCCTGCTGCTCACACTCAAGCACAACACCCTGACTGCCCCAGACAAAATTTGCTTTGAGTACAAAAGAGAAAAATTTCCGATTTTAGAAATATATATATGTTTTTTTGGGGAGTGCTGCTGCATTGCTGCTCACATTCAACACCCTGTTTTTTGCCCGCTTAATAAAGATGTTACTACCTGTCCCTAATAAAATTACTTTGAGTACAAAAGAGAACTATTACATTTTATGTTTAGCAGTCTTTAAAAATACAAATAAATACAAATGTGCAAAGAATATAACAATATCTAGATTTCAAAATTAACCAATATTTACATGAAGATGAACAGTTCTAAGCATATTTTCCAAACATACTAAGACTGACAACATAACATTTTATGTGAATGAAGACATCTTAAGTGTGAAGCAACAGAATTAACCATTAAACATTTAGAAGGTTGGTCACCAAGGGCAAGTTCAAGACTTCATAAAAATGCATGTAAAGTAATGACATTAATGGATATTTGATGACAAAATATACAGTGCTGTGGGACCACTTTCCAGCATTTGAATTGTTAATGCAGAGGAGTTGAGTTACATTATATTTTGGTGTAGATGTCTTCAAACATCAGGAGCTTGTCGTTCATGAAGGAAATCATGTGATTTACGGTCTTTCAAAATAAAAAAAACAAAACAAAGAAACGTAATGTGTAGGAAATTGAATGTAATTTTTCGAATATGAGGAAACTGACACTTTTGCTGTTGGGGTTATTTTTCCTCCCACGTTTGTAGAAGTCTAAAACTGTCTATAACTGGGAAACTAAGAATCAAATCCCTTACAGCAGAGGTTAAAAACCAAGCAATATTTTATGTTAGTGGTGCTTAAAAAGAGCCATTGAACATGTTGGGTCTCATTTACAGTTAGGAGTGAAACCTAGCGAGAGGGTACAAATATGACCTGGACGAACCATGTTGCTATACAAGATGTGCAAATGCAATGAAAATATCTCCTGCATGTAGCAAACAAATACTAGGCACCTTTATATCTGCGCTGTGATTTACAGTTAAGCTATGACATACCCCCAACCAACTCTAAGGGCTAGATTTACTAAGCTGCGGGTTTTAAACAATGGGGATGTTGCCCATAGCAACCAATCAGATTCTAGCTGTCCTTTTGTAGAATGCACTAAATAAATGAAAGCTAGAATCTGAATGGTTGCTATTGGCAACATCCCCACTTTTTCAAACCCGCAGCTTAGTAAATCTAGCCCTAAGTCTGTTTGTACATTTTAAATTTGCATTCCATTTTATACTTTTACCAAAGTGTAAAACTACACTTTTACAATAGATTTACTCCTAATGCTAATTCACGCATATTGTTGTTTTTTCTTTATTTCTTGAGAATACAATTTTGAAACTATTATACTCTGTAATTTTGCATGATAATTATTCATGCTATTGAGGTTTGAAGTATTAAGACAAAATGCATTGATTAACCAGTTTACAAGTAAATCAATGGCACAATTATATATGCAAACATTGCTATTTAAAGCAGGTAATTAGGTACAAACAGTAACTCTGTAAATTGTTAATCATAATAATTGGCCAAGGTGTGCAGCATGATGTAATAGCTATAGCAACACTGCTACCATGTTGTCATGGGTAAATTGCAAATAGGTTCTATCAAAATAACATTCACCCAATTGAGGGGATTTTTTGCCCACCCAGGTCAAGTCCATGTGCAAGTGGTGTAGAGGCGTGTTTTTTAAGCCACTCAAGTAACTATGTGTGTAATTTGATATTTCACAGTGTAACTTAACATTATCTTGCTGTCTCTATGTAAGTGTGAAAAAGAGATAACATTTTGAAAACACCTAATGTTTGATACTTAGTCCAACAGACCGCCTGATAGTGCTCCACAACAGTAACATCCAGGGGCGAGTATGGAGTCCAGGGAGTAGGCCAAGGAGGAGACTGAGGGGGAGCATGAGGACGAGCAGCCTGAGCAAGAGTCTGAGGAGGAGCAGGAGGCAGAGGAGGTGATTAATTTGGAGCAGGGCCAGGAAGGCCAGGAGAAGGAGGCTGTTGAAGAATCTAAGTATCTTGAGGCAATAATTTTGGATATTTTGTGGGGTTGTGGGGAACAACATTAAAGTGTAGACATCATAAAGCCTTTATTTCACACGTCCTTTACACTAGACCTAGGCAATGTTTGCAATTCCACAGGTGTGTGCTATGATGTTCCTAACAGCTTCCCTGCCTTCACCATCCACCACTAATATATCTGCATGTGCCTCCAAAAAGTGTTAGTCCTCTGGCTACTACTGTGTTTAGCATAACATGAATGTTTGCATAGAGTTTCAATTTATGTAACACTTTAGGCCTCTGCTGATTCCAGCAAATGTTTATACACCTATAGAAGTAATATATGTTACCAAACTGACCTATTTTGGTAATATATTTTTCCCTTTTTTTACAGCTCAAATAGACAGCCATATTCCACACCCTTGACCCTGATTCCAGCTCCTCACCCAGTTAAAAATCCCTCATCTCTGGCTTCTCTTTTAGAAAAAACAATTGCAAAAAAAGAAAAAAAGTCATAATGATTGTAAAATGTTATATTAATTTGCTTATTTTTCCTTTTTTCCTGTTTGTTTTATTAGTAAAAAAAATTGTTTTAAACATTGGTGTATGAGTATTTTTTAAACAAACAAACAAAAAAAAATGTGTATTCATTAAAACTTGTACCATAATAAAGGGACATTGTAACATAAACTAATATCTAATATAGATTTGTCCTTTCCTACTAGATATCAACTCCAAGACATTTTTAGCCATTCGTGATGAGGGTAGCATTTCCAAAAATGTAGACATCATCCCCTATTACTATAATGAACAAGGTAATTGTTTAATTCCCACATACACTATTATAGGCTCAGAAGCTATTATGCCATTATCATCATATGGGATTCAGTCACAATATTGCCATAAAATACATTTTTACAAAGTTTAAAATAAAATAAAAAAAAACACCAATTGGGCCCTCCAAAAAGCTTCACCAACTGTAGTGCTGCCAGTCTAGACAGGAACTAGAAATAAAACAGGGGGCCAAACAGTGTTGGTTCACCCCAATTTACCAGCACTAGACTTTGCCTGCCTGGACACTCTAGTAGGGAATCCCACAGAATGGTGTCCCCCTACTAACCTCAGAGTAGTCAGCACTGGGCTCCATTACCTAAGGAGATGTAGAGTATTTTGTCCCTAGTGCACTACAGGTCCCAGGGTGGCCAGGCTGCCATTAAGTAGCACTAGTGCTACAAGCACAAGTAGGCTCCATGGCTGCTAGCCCATGCTAATACCGGTAGTGTCCCAAAGAAACATGTAAATAAAACATAGGCACAAGTGTAAACATAATTTTCAAAGCCATTAATTAAATACACACCCATTGACCATGTTTATTGGTCACTTACTTTAAAGGTCTTTCATCTGTAATACATTGTGTGATTCAAATAAACCCAAAACCCTGGTAAATAATGCAAAATCAGCTGCTATGAACTCCCTTGCAAAGTAAGCTCAAGCATCCTATTTATAACAAACCAAAAGCCTAGCACACTCTATCGTACGTGAGCCGTATATTCGGAAACAGCACAGATCAATGACCGTCGCCTCTCCTCCACTCTGATCACCTCTTCCCATTCCAGAATCCAGGACTTTTCCCGTGCAGCCCCCCTTCACTGGATTGACCTCCCTCGCTCCATCCGCCTCTCTCCCACTCTGTGCTCCTTCAAACGTGCACTCAAAACTCACCTCTTTCTCAAAGCCTACCACCCATCCACTTAACCCCTATTTCCTCCGCTCATTCTCCCCTCTCTCCCATTGCCTCAACCGGCTCCTCTTGTGCCTGGTCTGTCAACCCTCCCTTAGGATGTAAGCTCGAATGAGCAGGGCCCTCTTCCCTCCTGTCTCCTCACCTGTTCTTCTGCTCCATGCTCATTGCAGCAGCCTGCCTGGAGTTTCTGAAGTATTGGTATTTTTGTTTATTGTTCTGTACTGTTTCACCCTGTATAGTCTACTGTTTGTACTGTGTATGGCGCTGCGGAAATCTTGTGGCGCCTAACAAATAAATGATAATAATGATAATAATACTCTGTAGTTGGATGCCGGGGTACTCCACGCCAATTATACCTGATGTAAATGGCTTGCGACCAAATCCATATTTCGGGGTAGAATACATGCATGTAAAAATTAGCGCGAATGGCACTCAGAATGCGTCTCTTGATGAATCCCAGTAAAAGAGAGTGAAAAAAGACTATTAAAAATGAGAGATGAAAAGACAGAGAAAATGTGCAAACAGGAGAGAGAAGAGTGAAAAAGAGAATGAGAAAAAGAGAGATGATAGTGAGATGAGAATTTTTTTAAGAAAGGAGAGAAATCCATTCTCCTCATCAATAATCAACATATGAATTTGTGTCATTATCCAAGTGTAATTAATTTCTATCTGCCCCTTCTTGCTTTGCCTTCCTCTCAACATCAATTTATAGCTATCTTCAGAATTTAGAGTTCGGTAAATGTACATCTTGTCAGGATTCCTGGTATGAACACCACCGAGAGTAATGTTAAGCAAATGAGTTGGTTTTATTAAAACACGGAACATACAGGTAAAACTGATGTAGCAAATGAAAAAGCAGATAACAAAAGTACTGGATACTTGACACAACAGGCTAACTTTGTCGCTAGCCGCAGCGGTACGCTGCATCCTGGTGTGAGGTAGCAGCACTGTTATCTTTGTGGCATAGAGTAGGAGGGTGTAGGGACATCCTCCAACTCCAGGGGGAACTCTCACATGATTCTAATCTGTCATTTATATTTCCATACATGTTCCTGGTTTGTGATATGACCTATGCTAGTTCTAGCTAGTAATTGATTAGCAGCCTCCTGAGGCTGATTGTCAGCCCTGTCCTCCTCCTTTCTGATTTGTCCATCAAAGTATTTAAGGCAGTGAGGACTGGGCCTCACTGCCGGTTATAGTCCCTGCTCCCAAGCATACTTCTCCTGCTGTTGCATTCCTGCTGTTTTCTGTATTACTGTTACTGATCCCTGGCCTGGATTTTGACATTGCTGATTTGCCTGTGACCCTGATCTCTTGCTTGAATTCTAACACTGCTAAATTGCCTGTGACCCTGAAACCTTTGCCTGGATACTTGACACTGTTATTTCATCAGTTACCCAGGTCCTTTGCCTGGATTCAGACACAGATCTCCCATGTGTTCAGTCTATCAAGCCTGGGCCTTGTAGTGCTGCGAGACTGTATATTACCTTCCGCCAGAAGTTCCTCCTCTTTGTAATCACCTGCGCTACGATCTCAGGTTATTAGCTGCTATTATTAGAGAACAAGACCTGGGGGCATCCGAGTACCTGTGAGCAAGTTCAGCTCTACGGGAAAGGCGGCTGCTATAGGCGAAGACCTCTGAAGCGGTTCTAGGAGTTGATACCTGGGGCATGAGCCATAACAAACTTCAGGTACTGGATAATCAGATTAAGGAGGTCTGGCTGGGAAGCTGATGACTCTGGTTTTCCAAAGTAGACAGTGGATTGCACATATTGGATGTCTGCATTGCCAGATGAACCTAAGATGTTTGTGAGGTGGTTGCCAGGCAAGTAAGGTGATCTGTAGAGCCAGAGAATCTGAATGTCTAGGTAAAGTTGGGAAGCTTGTGAGCTGAATACCAGGCAAGTGAGATAAACAGGAAGTCAGTCAGGATCAGAACACAGGAGTTGCACTGAAAAAACCCCAGCCACAGCAAAGACAATTGATGAACTGGCCCAGATTGCTGGGAGAGGCAGACTTTTAAAGGTCAGAGACAGGTGAGCATGATCCTGATCCAAGGATGAGAGCTTAACCCTTTGTAAGCAGGATCAAGGAAAGGCCCAGCTGCATTTAGGGTGGAGATGCAGATCTGAAGCCAGAGGAAGATCTTGACATATCTTCAGCTGTTAATTTAAAATAAATGTTTTGATTTTTGACCAAATGCTGCTGTTGTTGGTGCTTCAGAGTTTGTGCTACCATCAACAAGGATACTACAGGAGGGCATTATATTCTTTACATTAACTACATGAGGGCATTATATCCTTTACAATATATCTTTCTAATTTCCACATTCTGCTGCTGCTAATGGAGTCGTGGGGTTCCTCTTTAAGTTAGCTTGTTCCACTGAACTTTGTGGCTCATTTAAGCATGAGTATTTTCATCCTAGTTTAACGCATGAAGGCTAGATGGATTTCTGCTACAACAGCTGAAAGAACCAGTGATTGGGCATGTATGTTACACTGGCGTGAATAAGCTCTGACTGAACATTGACCACATATCTAGGAGTTAACATCACAAAGTCCTATTGTCAGCTCTATAAAGCTAATTATCAAGCCCCATTCAGCAAAATCGACCAGGACATTGGACAAAGCATTTTATTTCTTGAATTGGTAGAATTATTGTAATAAAAATGAGTGTACCTCTTTTAGACCTTGTTGTTAGAGTCCGAAGTCAGATTATCAGCAAACTAAAGCTTGTAACCAATTTATTTGGAACATCAAAATACTGTGAATACAGAAGGTGGCTGTGGCCAGAGCAGCTGTAGAGGGAGAACTGAAGCTCCCCCATCTTCCAAAGATATAGGTCAGGTCAATGTAAGTCTCCACCTGCCGACCTACCTCTCCCAACTCTCTCCCATCAAGGACCACCTTCTAATCCCGCCAGGAAGGGACCCAGATATGGCAGCTGATTGGAAATCAGCTATCAAATGTAGTACTTCACTTATATTTGTTGCCTAAACTAATCAAGGACTGTCTTTTATGTGTTCAGTGTGTAGCAAAAATTTGATCATGAAATTACATTTCTTTTTTATACAAACCCTTTCAAGAAAGGAATTTCTTATTGCCTTCCATGTAATGGAGGGCAATTACTGTGTAATGTTTTCTCTGCAGAGAATTTTAGTGTAACCAGATATAATATTGTCAAACAAAAGTTTAGCAGCACTGAGTTACAGGTTGTACCTACAAGAGGATCATACTACATAATATTATAATGTGTACAAATTTTTAACAGCAAAACACATCAGAAGCTTCCCTTAAATACAGCAGATTAAATTTCTGGGACATTTTCTCGGAAATTTCTGACTTTTTTTTACATTTTAACTAGGGTCCATGTCATGTAAGTAAAATTTGAAGAACCATATGCATTTCCCTGCTTGACCTGACTGACATATATATTGATTATAATCTAACAGTTCATTCATAAGAGCAAATTGAACTGGCTTGGCAGACAGAATAGCCTTTTAGCATATTCCTTAGGGAGAGAAAATTATTCCTTCCTAAAATGATAAGTGAAAAAAAATGGCACCAATGGATATGTATTAGCACTTCATTATTTCACTAATATTTCACTTAAGTTAACACAAGTCAAATTACGTTTGTGCTTGAGAGAATTTACAGGTCTTATTTCTCAGAAGAGAAGCAATTAGAGTGTTTTTTTTCATAAACAGATAAAGACTGCATATTACAAGCACATAGTCATACTCCATTTCAAGTACAAGCCAGCATAAATATACTCCAGAACAAAAACTAAAGCAACTTCTATCTTTGGTTTGTTATTTTAAAGGTTAACTCTACCCAAAACAAAAAATCGAGTATATTACCATACAAAAAGGTTACTTTCTATTGGGTCCAGTGTTCAGGCCATCCAATGAGTCTTGTGCATCTTTAGAATGTTTGCCTCTGCTATTCTCTTCACTGGTAACATGATTGGTGGACCACACACTGCCTATCTGAAAAAGGACCAGGTTGGTCCTTTTGACCAAGGATATTTCAGTTACTTATACTGCCCTATCCTCACTCCTACCAAAACCATGGTTGGGCATAAGCCTGTTATAATGGCATGGAGCTACACTTGCTAAAATGAGGCTGTTATTCTAAAATCATGGGACTGTTATGGTGATTTGTGGCTACATATGCTGGTATCAGGGAGCTGTATATGTTGGGCTCTGCATGTATATGGGGGGCATGACGTTTTACTTTATGGCCATTTTACTTTATGGGAATGGAACTTTATGTTGTGGGTATTTAATTTTAATTAAACTAGGCATGAGGCAGTTATGCTAGATATTGAACTGCATGTAGTGTGCTTTGAGACTCTACATGGTAGCAGGATTGATGCTATCATTAGCTAAACCTAAGAGGTCACCTAGAGCTGAGTTCAGTTCCCAACAATGGCCTTATCTGTGCGGAGTTTGATGTGAATGAGTTCTCTGTACAGTGCTGCGGAATTAGTGGCGCTATATAAATAAATTGTCACTCACCGGACCGTGAGTGCCTCTACGCTGGTGCTTGGCTCCCTAGCCTTCCTGCCGGCACCTATCTTGAACCGCGGCCGTCCGCCATCCTGATGGACTGCGCATGCGCAGCACCCAAGAACTCTTGTGACTGTTGCTTTTAATCTAATTGGTTGATCAGGCAACTCTCCCTATTTAAGGCACCTGTGCTCATTACCTCATTGCCTGATCTTGAGTCTCATTCCCTGTGAGTCTCTGAAGGTGTCTCCTGTGTTCTACTAGTGTCTTCAGTTTCCTGCTGATTCCTGTTCTACTCATCGCTGGTTTCTATACCTGCTACAGTCTCCTGTTTCCTGCCTGTGTCCTCAGCTGGATTCTGATTACCAGTTCTACTCACCTGTGGTTCCTACACTCGTCTCTGCCGTTCAGCGTCTCTGCAGTTCCTGCATCTCCCTGTGGACAGACTGTTCTACTGAATAGAGGTATGCCTATCTGTTATTGACTTTCTACGTTTACTCTGCATATCCGCTAGGACAAGTTTCCACTCTCAGCAGCGGTATCCATACCCGCTATAGACTGTTATTGTTACGCTGCATATCTGTTTGGAACAAACTGTACTACTCAGTCGTTATATGCATAATTGTGATTGACTATCCGTTATTGGCCTGCATATCTGTGCTGAGCAAGTCTCTACCAAGCAGCGCCACACATACCATTATAGACTTTGCTGGATACGCTGCATATCTGTTGGGATCAAGTTCATCTGTGCTCTCAGTGTCTGCATCCTATTATCCTTTGTATGCCTCCACTCATCGACACCTGTACACATCCTCACCTATTAAGCAGTGGTACAACTTGCTGTACGCAGACCACTGACTTCCCCGCTACCTACCTGCACCTGGACAAGTCTTCTCACCATAAGCAGTGGTGCAACTTGCTGTATGCAGACCACTGACTTCACCGCTACCTACCTGCACCTGGACAAGTCTTCTCACCATAAGCAGTGGTACAACTTGCTGTACGCAGACCACTGACTTCCCCGCTACCTACCTGCACCTGGACAAGTCTTCTCACCATAAGCAGTGGTACAACTTGCTGTACGCAGACCACTGACTTCCCTGCTATCTCCCTGCATCTGCTCACGTCTATCCTGATCTCCGTGTTCAAATCTGCCTTTCCACAATATCAGCTAGTCGCTGACTCATTGACCAAGATAGCTGCAAGTCACTGACTTTCCTATTCTTTATTGGCATTCTCTCTCCATCTGCTGTGATATATGTTCCGCTAGTCACCCTGCTACCAGAGGACCGTTGTGTTAACTTCACCACTCTGGTAAGCCCAGTCATCTGGGGAATTCCTGGGCAAGGCTCTTAGTGCCCGTGACAGTAAGATCAGGCCATGACAGACCCAGGATCAGAACCAACAGCTAAAGAGATGCTGCAGTATCTGGTCACCCGAATCGAACAACAAGATGTTCGCCAACAACAGTTGTTGCAATATTGTCAGGCTTTAGCCTCCCAAGGAACCCCTGTGCAAAATGTAGCAGCTACCCTTGATCTTCCAGTATCTCCATCTCCTTCCCCAGTGCCATCCCAGGTGTCCATCGCTTCCACGCCACACCTGCCTACTCCTTCTAAATATGATGGAGATCCCAAAACTTGTAGGGGCTTTCTTAACCAATGCTTCGTTCATTTTGAACTTCAACCTCATAACTTCTCTACTCATCGTTCCAAAGTGGCCTACCTCATCTCTTTGTTTTCCGGACAGGCTCTCGTATGGGCCTCCCCTCTGTGGGAAAGAAATGACCCTTTATTGCAAGATAGTGCCATGTTTATTTCTACGTTTCAAAGTATTTTTGACGAACCTGGTCGTGTTATCTCTGCAGCTTCCAGTATCCTCCGACTACGCCAAGGATCTCGGACTGTAGCTCAGTATGTCATTCAATTTCGGATACTTGCCTCTGAACTTCAGTGGAACACTGAGGCATTGATCGCCGCCTTCTGGCAGGGGCTTTCCGATAAAATTAAAGACGCACTGACCTCTCAAGAATTACCCTCCTCCTTGGATGATTTGATTTCCCTTTGCCATCGTGTAGACATGAGATTTCGTGAGAGAGATTCCGAGAGAGTAACTTCCTGCAAAGCGCCTCTTCGCTCAGTATCCCAAGTTCGTCATTCTCCACCTCCAGTAGAACCTATGGAGGTAGGTCGCTCTAAACTAACATCAGAGGAGAGAGAACGAAGAGTGAAAAATAGACTCTGTATCTATTGCGCTGACTCTACTCACATGCTGAACTCATGTCCTAGGAAGTCGGGAAATGCCAGGCCCTAACCAGTTATGGAGAGGTAAGGTTAGGGTCCCTGGAGTCCTCTCCATGTTCTACGAATGTGAAAGTTTGTGCTTTTGATGTCACCGTTTCCTTTGCTACCAAATCCTTTGTCTCTCAAGCACTTATAGATTCTGGAGCTGCTGGAAATTTTATCTCTAGTTCCCTAGTGAATCAATGGTCTCTACCAGTGATTTCCTTAAAGGTACCCATTGCCGTTACTCCTATCGATGGGTCACGTATAATTAATGGTCTCATTACTCAAAGTACGTCTCCACTGACTCTTCAAATTGGAGCCTTACACCAGGAAAAAATTTCTTTACTGATCCTTCCTGTTACTACCAGTCCCATCGTACTAGGCCTTCCATGGCTTCAACTTCATTCACCTCAGATTGACTGGAACACTCCTCAAGTCACTTCCTGGAGTCCCGAATGTCATCATTGTCTCTCTCAAGTTGTTCCGCTCAAAATACAGCAGTCTTCCTTTTCACCGTGTCCTCCAGGTCTCCCTCCACAGTATGCTTCCTTTGTGGATGTGTTCGATAAGGTTCAATCAGAACGCCTTCCTCCTCATCGGGCATGGGATTGTCCGATTGATTTACAACCTGGCAAGAATCCTCCTAGGGATCGTGTGTATCCACTTTTATTACCTGAGACTCAAGCTACATCTGAGTATATTAAGGAGAACCTCCAGCGAGGATTTATCTGACCTTCTACCTCTCCCGCTGGATCGGGGGTTTTTTTCGTAAAGAAGAAAGATGGATCATTACGACCCTGTATAGATTTTCGTGGACTCAATGCCATTACCATCAAAAATCGGTATCCTATTCCGTTAATTACCGAGCTCTTCGATCGCATTAAGGGAGCCCGGATCTTTACCAAGTTGGATCTTCGAGGTGCCTATAATTTAATCCGGATCAAGTCCGGAGACGAATGGAAGACAGCTTTTAACACCAGGGATGGTCATTATGAATATCTAGTTATGCCCTTCGGGTTGTGTAACGCCCCCGCTGTCTTCCAGGGTTTCGTGAATGAGATCTTCCGGGACTTGCTGTATGTCTGTGTCGTCGTGTATCTGGACGACATATTAATTTTTTCCCAGGATCTGCCATCAACATGTGGCAGAGGTCCTTTCAAGATTTCGAAGAAATTCTTTATTTTGCAAATTAGAGAAATGTTCATTCGAGTTATCCCAGATTCCATTCCTGGGATATATTGTGTCCGGAGTCGGTCTTAAGATGGATCCCGAAAAAGTGAACGCTGTATTACGTTGGTCCCAGTCAACTACTCTCCGAGCAATCCAACGTTTTTTAGGTTTTGCAAATTATTACAGACGCTTCATTCAAGGTTTTTCGTCCATTGCCTCTCCTATAGTGGCCCTGACTCGCAAGGGGGTTAACACTAAACAATGGTCCTCCGAGGCTCTTCAAGCTTTCCAGTCTCTCAAAGACTCCTTCTCTTCCGCTCCTGTTCTTCGACAGCCTGATGTGACGCTTCCCTTCTTCCTAGAGGTAAACGCCTCTAATGTTGGCTTAGGGGCCATATTATCCCAAAGATCGGAGCAACAAAAATTTCATCCTTGTGCCTTTTATTCCCGAGGTCTTCTACCCGCGGAGAGGAATTATACCATCGGGGACAAGGAGTTGTTGGCCATAAAAGCAGCATTAGAGGAGTGGAGATATCTACTGGAGGGAGCTCGTCATCCTGTAACCATTTTTACGGATCACAAAAACCTGTCATATCTACAGTCAGCTCAATGTTTGAATCCCCGTCAAGCAAGATGGTCTCTTTTCTTTTCCCGTTTTGAACTTATTATAACCTTCAAACTGGCTTCCAAAAATAAAAAAGCAGACGCCCTGTCTCGGGCATTCGTGACGTCCTCAGACGTTGAAGATGGTCCTAACCATTCTATATTAGACCCCAAGTGTGTGTCTCTGGCCACTTCGTCCACCAAGGTGCTACCATTTGGGAGAACCCTCGTGCCTCCATCTCTTAGGAGGAAAATTTTGTCTTGGTTTCATTCTTCACGTTTTTCTGGACATTCGGGTGAACGCAAGACCTTAGAAATCCTTTCTCGAAGCTACTGGTGGCCCTCTATGAGGAAAGATGTCAAAGACTTTGTGGCCGCTTGTGAGCTGTGTTCCCAGTTTAAAACTCCCCGCAGAACACCAGCGGGATTACTGCAACCACTACCCATTCCTTCCAAACCTTGGACCCATATTAGTATGGACTTTGTCACCGATCTTCCTCCAAGTAAAAAGTGTAATACCATCTGGGTAGTGGTGGATCGATTTTTGAAAATGGCACATTTCGTTCCTTTGACCAGTTTAACTTCTTCATCTACTCTGGCTGATCATTTCATCAAAGAGATTTTCCGAATTCATGGATATCCTTCTGAGATTGTTTCAGATAGGGGAGTGCAATTAGTTTCCAGATTCTGGCGAGCCCTTTGTAAGACCTTGGGTATTCGATTATCACTCTCATCTTCTTACTCAATCAAACGGACAGACCGAGAGAGTCAATCAAGATCTTGAAACTTTCATTAGGATGTTTTCCTCAGGCAACCAAGACAACTGGGTAGATTTACTCCCATGGGCTGAATTCGCCCATAACAACATGTATCACGAGTCATCTTCAAGAAGTCCATTCTTTGTGGTTTACGGTCACCATCCGTCTTTCTCGGAATTTCCTTTCCTCCCTCCCACCCAAGTTCCTTCTGTGGAGACTGTTTGTCAGACCTTCAAAGATATCTGGTCTCAGGTTAAAACCTGTTTAAAGAAGACATCTGCCAGATACAAGTCCTTTGCGGATAAAAGGAGGCGGGCTATTCCACCACTTAAGATTGGAGATCGTGTATGGCTTTCTACCAAAAATATTCACTTGAAGGTTCCATCTATGAAATTTGCTCCTCGTTTCATTGGTCCATATAGGATCACTCAAGTGATAAATCCAGTCTGCTTCAAACTTCTACTACCTAAGAACCTTCGTATCTCCAACGCCTTCCATGTGTCATTACTCAAGCCTCTTATCATCAACCGTTTCTCTGTTCCTCCTTCAGCACCTCGGCCAGTTCAAGTTCATCAAGAGGAGGAGTTTGAGATCACTCATATATTAGATGCAAAAATTTTGCGAGGAGTTCTTCGTTTCCTTGTACATTGGAAGGGCTTTGGTCCAGAGGAGCGTTCGTGGATCCGGGCAGATGATCTCAACGCTCCAGCTCTTCTAAAAAAATTCTATTTCAAGAATCCGGGCAAACCCGGCTCCATGTGTTCTGTTCCCACCTTTAAAAGGGGGGGTACTGTCACTCACCGGACCGTGAGTGCCTCTACGCTGGTGCGTGGCTCCCTAGCCTTCCTGCCGGCACCTATCTTGAACCGCGGCCGTCCGCCATCCTGATGGACTGCGCATGAGCAGCACCCAAGAACTCTTGTGACTGTTGCTTTTAATCTAATTGGTTGATCAGGCAACTCTCCCTATTTAAGGCACCTGTGCTCATTACCTCATTGCCTGATCTTGAGTCTCATTCCCTATGAGTCTCTGAAGGTGTCTCCTGTGTTCTACTAGTGTCTTCAGTTTCCTGCTGATTCCTGTTCTACTCATCGCTGGTCTCCATACCCGCTACAGTCTCCTGTGTACTACTAGTATCTTCAGTTCCTGTGGATTCCCTGTGCTACTCATCGCTGGTTTCCATACCTGCTACAGTCTCCTGTTTCCTGCCTGTGTCCTCAGCTGGATTCTGATTACCGGTTCTACTCACCTGTGGTTCCTACACTCGTCTCTGCCGTTCAGCGTCTCTGCAGTCCCTGCATCTTCCTGTGGACAGACTGCTCTACTGAATAGCAGTATGCCTATCTGTTATTGACTTTCTACGTTTACTCTGCATATCCGCTAGGACAAGTTTCCACTCTCAGCAGCGGTATCCATACCCGCTATAGACTGTTATTGTTACGCTGCATATCTGTTTGGAACAAACTGTACTACTCAGTCGTTATATGCATAATTGTGATTGACTATCCGTTATTGGCCTGCATATCTGTGCTGAGCAAGTCTCTACCAAGCAGCGCCACACATACCGTTATAGACTTTGCTGGATACGCTGAATATCTGTTGGGATCAAGTTCCTTTGTGCTCTCAGTGTCTGCATCCTATTATCCTTTGTATGCCTCCACTCATCGACACCTGTACACATCCTCACCTATTAAGCAGTGGTACAACTTGCTGTACGCAGACCACTGACTTCCCCGCTACCTACCTGCACCTGGACAAGTCTTCTCACCATAAGCAGTGGTACAACTTGCTTTACGCAGACCACTGACTTCACCGCTACCTACCTGCACCTGGACAAGTCTTCTCACCATAAGCAGTGGTACAACTTGCTGTATGCAGACCACTGACTTCCCCGCTACCTACCTGCACCTGGACAAGTCTTCTCACCATAGCAGTGGTACAACTTGCTGTACGCAGACCACTGACTTCCCTGCTATCTCCCTGCATCTGCTCACGTCCATCCTGATCTCCGTGTTCAAATCTGCCTTTCCACAATATCAGCTAGTCGCTGACTCATTGACCAAGATAGCTGCAAGTCACTGACTTTCCTATTCTTTATTGGCATTCTCTCTCCATCTGCTGTGATATATGTTCCGCTAGTCACCCTGCTACCAGAGGACCGTTGTGTTAACTTCACCACTCTGGTAAGCCCAGTCATCTGGGGAATTCCTGGGCAAGACTCCTAGTGCCCGTGACATAAATGATGATGATGATGATGATGATGAGTTCTCTGTATAGCGCTGCATAATTAGTGGCGCTATAGAAATAAATAAATGATGATGATGATGATGATGAAAACACTAAATGAGTGACATAATGTCACTCATTCAGTGTATTTATTTTTCTCACTGTGTCCCCAGACTGAGTGTCAGTCACTAACATGAACTAGCAGCAACCACCACTTCTTACTTGAAGCTGTTGGCTGCTGTCCTCTTGGTCAATGATGGGCTGGGTGTGTTGTGCTGTGCTATGAAGTCACAGTCCAACAGAAGGTTCCTCACCACCTCTCCACGCATCTGTTAAGGTAAAATGTGTGTGTGTGGGGTAGGGTGCAGTACTGGAGTGGAAGGGGTGTCTAGGGTGTCCATGTACCTTCCACAGGCCTGTACATGGTAGACATAGGGATGTATGTGTTGATCACAAGACATGTGATTTACATGATAGAAATGGGGATAAGTATTATAATGGACAGTTGGGTCTGTTGCGTATAGTATTTGTTTTTTTACATTTCACATTTATTATTTAGATTTTTTATGTATTAAGTATACCTTGCTTTTCAGATCATGAATGTTAAGTATTTACAGTACTTTGATATTATTATATACAGTGATACCTAATTCAAACATTATATGCCTTAAAGATTTAGGTGCTTAAAGTTTTTTTATTGTGATCTCGAATAACAATGATAATCTTTCTTTTATATTTGTGTGGTAAGGGTACTCTCAATCTCAAAATCGAATACACATTCAGTTTTGAAAAGTTATTAAAACGGAGGCATGTTGTAGGCATTTGTAATTCCTGTCTCTGTTTTAAACACACATGCGTACACACATGCGGGCACACACACACACACACACACACACACACACACACACACACACCATTAAGTTATGTAAGTTGCAAGGTGGCCTCCATGGCTCAGACCTGTTTTTCCAGCACATTCTGCAGATGCTCGATCGGATTGAGATCTGGGGAATTTGGAGGCCACGTCAACACTTTGGACTCTTTATCATGTTTCTCAAACCATTCCTGAACAATTTTTGCAGTGTCGCAGGGCGCATTATCCTGCTGAAAGAGGTCACTGCCATTAGGGAATACCATTGCGATGAAGGTGTGTACTTGCTCTGCAACAATGTTTGGGTAGGTGGTATATGTCAAACTAGCATCCACACAAATGCCAGGACCCAAGGTTTCTTTTTCCCATAGTGCATGCTGTTGCCATGTCTTCACCAGGTAAACAATACATATACATCCAGTTATCCATATGTTGTAAAAGAAAATTAATCAGACCGGGCCACCTTCTTCCATTGTGCCATGGTCCAGTTCTGGCATCCACATGACCATTGTAGGAACTTTTAGTGGTGGACAGGAGTCAGCATGGGCACTCTGACTGGTCTGCAGCTATAAAGCCCCGTATGCAGGAAGCTGCGAGTCACTGTGTGTTCTGACGCCTTTCTATTGTAGCCAGCATTAAGGAATTTGTGCTATAGTAGCTCTTCTGTGGGATTGGACTAGATGGGTTAACTTTTGCTCCCTACACGCATCAATGTGCCTTGGACACCGGTTGTCCTTCCTTGGACTACTTTTGGTAGGGAGTAACCACTGCATACTGGGAACACCCCACAAGACCTGCTGGTTTGGAAAGGCTCTGACCCAAGTTGTCTAGCCATCACAATTTGGCACTTGTTAAAAATGCTCAGATCCTTATGCTTGCCCATTTTTCCTGTTTCCAACAAATCAAACATGAACTGACTGTTCACTTGCTGCCTAATATATCTCACCCCTTGACACGTCATTGTAACAAAATAATCAATGTTATTCATTTCACTTCTCAGTGGTTCTAATGTTATGGCTGTACGGTGTATAAATTGATTGAGCAAACATCCATTTCTGTATTGTTGTTTGTGAGGTATGTATGGGATCAATAGCAGACAAAGGCTCCTGGCGTAACTCTGGGTAAGTTAGTGCTCAATTTAAAAAAAAATGAAGAAGTCAGCACTTTTGTCACATCTTAACACATAGACCCCTATATTGCCTGGAGTATCTTCTTTCTTTTTACATGAAATTATTTAGACATCAGTTGTCATCATCTACAATTATTTTAATGGACTACTCCAAGAATTTGCATAAGGACATTGTGTAATTGCAAACACTCCTCTGAGGTATTATTATTTTTTTATTATCTGTAATTTATAAGGTTCCACAAAGGGTCTGCAGCACCATACATTACATATATAGAAAGCAGTGATCCATAACATAACATGATACATGAAGAACAAAATACAAAGACCAGACATACAGGTAACATTGTAATGCAGATTAAATTATTTGCAGGACAGTGAGAGAGAGTGATGGTAGAAACCAGCGAGAAGTAGGCCTAAACTTAAGAAGACAGGGTTAGGGAAGCAGTCCAAGTGGTACAGAGGGTGATGGAATATTAGAAGGAGAACACAAGGAAAGAGCTTACATCCTAAAGGAAAGGGGGAGACACAAATAGGGTGGTTCCGACTCGGGAGTGGGGGTGAAAGCCAGGACAAAGGAGTTAGGAGGAAGGCTGATAGGCTTGAATAAAGTAAGTCTTAAGGGCATGCTAAAGCATTTGAAAGTACAGGCTAACCTGGTGGAGTGTGGGAGATTGTTCCACAGCTGGTAAAGTCCTGGAGGCGGGAGAGGGAAGAGGTGATCAGTGAAGTAGTGATGTAGAGTGTAGGTAGATGTGAGGTTGGAGATGTAGTGCGGGGCAGGATTAATTGAGAGCTTTAAAAGAGGGAAAAGAGGGAAAGGAGGTGAAATGGTTGTAGACAACCCATTCGAGAAGTTTGGAAGCAAAGGGAAGGTGGGAAATAAGGCGGTAATTAGAGAGGCAGGTTAAGGGATGGCTTCATGAGTATAGGGGAGATAAGAGCATGTTTGAAAGAGGAGGGGAAGATTCCAGGTGACAGGGATAGGTTAAGGAGGTGGGCAAGGTGGGAACAGGCCTCAGGAAAGAGGGAGCAGAGGAGGGGTGAGGAAGAGAGAAGGGTGTAGACCTTATCTGCAGATACTGGAGTGAGGGAAGTGAAGGAGGGTGGGCTAGCAAGTAGGGAGGAGGGGAAGGATATAGTGTTCACAGTGGATGCTTGAAGGTCAGACAAAGTGGGAAGAGAGGGGGAAGATGGTGGGGTAAGAAGGGCCTGCTGGGAGGAGATGTCTGAACTGAGAGGAGGGGCTGAACTGTAAGAGGTCAGTATGAACTTGAAGTGGAGAAAATCAGTATGAGTGTGTGACTTTCACCAGAGCCGTTCTGCACTGCGGGAGAATATTTGAAGATAGCAAGTAAGTTTTGTGTGCCACTGCGAGGACTGACAAAGCTTGATGGTGACAGTCGGGGCAACAGAGTCAAGTGTGGTGGTAAGGGTGTGACTGTAGAAGAAGACAGCCTCATTGGGTCAAGAAAGAGGGGTGATGGGGAGAGGAGTAAGGCCGGGGAGGAGGAGAACGTGGTAGGATCAATGGTGCCAAGTGTATGTGGGCAGGGATCAGGGGGAAGAGAGCAAGATATGGGGGGGTAGTGGAGATGTGGCTGATTTGGAAGGTATGAACAAGAGAGGGAGAGGCAGGAGAAGGAAGGAGTGATGTGAGGGAATAGATTTCCACGGGAGGGGCTAGGTAGGAACAGAATAATGCTGAGAGAAGAGCAGCGAAGGGAACAAAAGAGAAAGGGGGTGAGGGGAAATAGGATGAGAGAGGGAAAGATGATAAAGGAGGCAGTGAGTCAGACCAGGGGAGAGAAGAAAGGAGAGGGATACAGGGTCGCCAAGAGGAGTGGGGGGAGCGGGTACATTTTACCCGGGCCCGGGCTTGCCAGGGGGCCCGGGCCGGTCCTGCAAGATCGTTGGTGGGGGGAGCTGTAACATAAGAAACAAACAAAAAAGAAATAAATAATACTCACGTGACCACGGCGCAGCGTCCCTCCGCTCTTCTCTGCTCCATTCACACTGACTGTCGGGCGTGACATCATCAAGTCATGCCCGTCAGTCAGTGAGGAGCGCCGCAGCCGGACAAGACCAAGGCAGAAGACAGAAGAGAAGACAGAAGAGAAGAGAAGAAAAGAAAGAAGCTGACAAAAGGTAAGGAAAGAAACGGAGAGGCAAGGGGAGGAAAACAGAAGGGGACAGTACTATAAAGAAGAGGGAGTAAAAAAACGGTCTGAGTCTGAGATTAAAAAAAAAAGGGGGAGAGAGGCTGAGATTTTTTAAAAAAGGGGGAGAGAGTCTGAGATTAAAAAAAAAAAGGGGGAGAGGGGCTGAGATTAAAAAAAAAAGGGGGGAAAGAGTCTGAGATTAAAAAAAAAAGGGGGAGAGAAGCACTGATTAAAAAAAAAAAGGGGGAAAGAAGCACTGATTAAAAAAAAAAAGGGGGAATGCACAGAGTAAAAAAGAAGGGGGGAAAGCAGCATGGAGGGTGCAGTGTGAGCATAAGGGGGCACAGTGTAGTGATGAAGGTGCACAGTAATGTGTGTGTGATGGCACAAGGGGCTTGTTGCAATGTAGTGTGTGTGAGGCAGGTGGTGGCTAATTAATTGGTGCTATTTTGTTTGTAGGGTGATGGTGAGGCAATTTAATAGTGGGGACTATTAATTTAAGATGGGGTGGTTTGGGGGCTATTGAATATGGGGGTGAGTTTAGGGAGAATGAGGTCTATTTATTAAATGTGACTATGAGTTATTTAATGGCAGTGATGATTGCAGGAAATAGGTATTGCTGTTTGCAGGAAGGGAATAGGTTTATTTATTAAATGTGAATACTATTATTTTAATGTTGGGGCTGGAGGAAGGCCTAATTATTAATCGTGGGTGCTATTGATTTAACGCCGGGGCTGGCTGGAATTTTCTAAATGTAGCCATTTTTTTTTCCAAAAAGGCCCTTCAACATTTCAGGATCCGGACAAGCCGCAACAAAAGAAACCAGCAGCCACAGGTGGAGAAAGTGAGAACAGGTAGGAGAGAGCAGCACAGTGTGTGAAATGTTGTGATTCTAGTAGGGACAATACCAATTTTTGGTGAGTGTTGTGCCCAATGTAAGGTGCAGGCCAAGACTGAACTGTTTGTGTACACACTGCATTCTTTGTATACTACACTGTGGTGCTAAATGTCCTGAAAGTCAGGAGTTCTTGAACATATGTCACACTCCAGCGAATTGAGAGCCTAGTGATTTTGATGTTAGCCACGCCCCAATGGCGCATTTGCCACGCCCCCAAATGCATGACCACACCCCCGTTTTTTGTTTTTTTTAAATGCTCGACTATAAGGGGGGCCCCATGATTTTGTTGTACCGGGGCCCTGAATTCCTCTTGGCAGCCCTGGAGGGATAGGCAGGGGGACAGGAAGGGAGAGGGGGAGGGTGGTAGGGGGAGAATATAGGAAGGTTGGACAAAAGAAATAGATGGATAGAGGGAGAGGACAGAAGTGAGAGAGGAGCAAAACATAATAATACTAGAGATAAGCGTGAAGTAGACAATCGAAAGTATAACAGAAAGAAAGGACAGTGAGAGTTTAGAAGTGAGGTGAAGAAATGGTGAGAACAGGAAAAGTGAGTAAAATGAGAGATTGCAGAGGTAGTAGGAGAGAAAAGAGAAAGAAAACAAGTAAAAGGATCAGCAAAGGAATGGGAAGCAGTTAGAATAGTAGAGGTAATGGATTAATAAAGAACTGGTAGTTGCTCAAATCAATTTATAGGCTATAACAGGTGCATGAAAGGGTGGGGTTATCCTAAAAGGAAAAAACACAGACAAATTCCCCCAGCACACTGCTATAGCCAGCAACAGATCTGCTATTTCTACTGTAGATAAAAATGCAAAAGTCTCAGTTGCACACATTTGCAAATGTATGTTGAAGCCACCCACCACTCCAAGGTGCTTTTGCTAATAGGGTGGTCCTACTCTAAACAATGAGAGTCCCATATATTTGGGCCATACATATGTGTTTTTAAATTGAGAGCTAACTTACCAAAGAGGTACCCCAGAGACCTCCAAATAGCAATCCAATGTCAGTACTCCCCCTCAGCTACTGACACCAACATGCCTCTCAGACAAATACAGAACTGGTAGTTTCTCCAATCAATTTATAGGCTATAACAGGTGCATGAAAGGGTGGGGTTATCCTAAAAGGAAAAAACAGAGACAAATTCCCCCAGCACACTGCTATAGCCAGCAACAGATCTGCTATTTCTACTGTAGATAAAAATGCAAAAGTCTCAGTTGGCAAGGGATTGGTGAGTAAAAAGGAGGGATTATATAACATTACGCATAGTGGAAGGTGCATTGAGGTAGCTCTATATGATCACTGGGCATGGGGGAGCTGGGGAGCCAGTTAAAGATTCAGGGTAGGTGGAGCAAGTGTGGTTTGAAGGTGGGAATACAAGTAACAGCATAAGTGAAACACACAAGGCATGATAAAACATCAGCTGTAAGAATTAAGATTGAGAAACAGAACAACAGGGAGTGTCCAGGCAATGCACAATGCATGAGCATGAGGTGGATAATATCAGAGCTCACAGATGAATGTTTAATGTTGTCCTCTAACGCCCATTGGGGACCAAGCAATTGTGCTTTTCCTGTACTCCTTATAGCCTTATTACTACTTTATGATGTCATCCTATTATGTCCCATATCACTTATTACTACTATTTATCCAAGTTGGGAACAGTAAGGGCTTACTAGAAAATTTTACACTTTGGCAAAGAAAGCCTAGAGATAGTAAGATTCAAATCTAACATTGAGTACAATAGAAATATTATTGTGCAGTTGGTCAATTTTTGAAAACAGAGACAACTTCAGAAGAAAACTTTTAGAACCTGGGACTGTGCCAGGAAATAATTAACAGTTGGCAACTATGTTGCTGGTACATTGCCAATCCAGTCCTTAAGGTGCACATAAATAGAGGGCAGTTCACTGGAAATATCGATACAAAAGGATTGCCCTGCTCTTACCTGCTAACCAGAAAAAAAAAAGAAACTAATTTAAGATATGCCCCTAAAATAGTAATAAAACCAGAAGTCTTAGCTATATTTGCAAATATATGTGTGAGCCACGGTGGTACATACGGAGAAGGTCATAGAGAGGAATAAAGAGCGAATATCTAAATCTACCTTCAATCAATGACAGCATCAATATTAGTCACATATACATTTTAAATTTACAGAAAAAACATACAAGGAGATATCCCAGACCTAAAGACAACAATCCCTTCCAGCAGTAGCTATGGGGCCCAGCAATACTAGTCTATCTGTTCCAGAATTCCCCACTTGGGCACATGTGCCGTGAAATCCCGCAGGAGATTTAATATTCAAAGTCAAAATGATGCTTCATTGAACATGCGTCAGCACCTGTGCTTGATCTGAAGAGTAGAGTGGGAGGCTCTGAAGGACACCACCCCCTAATTTTTCTGTGGTGCCTAGTGATTCCATGCTACGCCTATAATCTTTTGAGTTACATATACTGATTTCTTCTGCATGTATTGAAGTCGGGAGGATAAACACTTTCAGATGTTTGTATGAGGTCTATAATATTGCTATGACACAAGTGGGTTCCATGGATAATTGTCATTTTCCTCTGTATTCATTACATGATTTCCGAGGATAATAATGGTTCTAAAGGTCTTGGTATCTATTGCTAAACTGACTAGAAGCATAGATTAGTGTACAGTAAGTGTTTGACATCATGCAGGATTGGGGACCTATAGATTGTGTCATCCTGTGCATTGTTGATTTATGACACTTGGAAAGGGCTTTGACCCTTGCTCATCATTCTCAATTGTTAAGAAAACAGAGCTAGGCATCAGGGTAAACATTTGCAAATGGATAGTAAATTGGTTGACACTAAGGAAGCATAGAGTACTTATTAATGGAACATATTCATCATGGTGTAGCATTTCCATGAGGTCCCACTGGAATTAACCCAATGGTATGGTTCAATGCTTTGCAGTGTACACAGCAGGAACTTGGATTCTTACCTTACATAGAAGTTAAAAAGACAAAGGAAAGATTAGAAGAAAATATGTTCTGTACAGAAATTCTGCATTATGTTAAAGGTGATTTTTATAACTGGTTTTGTCATTTATTCAATTATGTGTTTTGCTCTCATAAAACAACTTTGAGATTTGTACTATTCTAATATTGCAATGTTCTACAAGGGATTTTAGTTACATTATATGTCAAGATAGCTACATATTTGTGTGCAACTTTTAATGTTCCCATACTGGAGATATGTTTTGTTAATATGTTAATATAATTACTGTATGTCACAAACACTCCAGCCAATGAAGCAGAAAGTATGGTTGCGGGATAGTCACCCATGTGTTTTATAATTACATCTCCAGTGAATATGAGTGTTTTTCAAAATACAAATCAACGGGTCACCATCAGTGGTAAGATTCATAAGTATCACCAAAGCATAAGGAAGCTTATTTAACAAGGATCGTGGCATGGAGAGTGCAGCCACATTTCTTCATCTGTTATCGCCATTCTCAGAAAGAAAATTAATAAAAGCATGCTATATTCTTAGTACATCATGTTGATAGGATATTTTCTATCACAGCAATAAGCTCTAGTGCCAGATATTAAAAAATAGACCCCATAGTGAGGTTGAAAAACCTTTTATAAATCCTAGTTCTATTCCAACGAAAGGCAAAACAAAAAACAGAAACATTTGTAGCTGCTAAAGTAAATCTCCAATGGTGAAAAATATCCTTCCTGTTCCAATACATGGCAATCAGATTTATTCCCTGGACTATAACTGCTTAATTTGGGCATGATTCACTACGACACGCACACTCAGAATTTCATGCTCGTATTTCGGCTTTATGTGGGCACAAACTCATAAAGCCATAAATCTCAAGCCCATGGCCTGTTGAATTTGGGCGCAGGGCTGCTGTAGTACACAGGTGCTGCAAGTAGGTGTGTACTAATTAGCGTCTGCTGAGCTGGCGGATTGGCAAGCATTACATCCGGCTGACCTGCCGGATGTTTACTGTATTAAAAATATTATAAAAAAAAAAAGCTTTGGGTCCCCTCCCCTAATGCTATTAACCCTAGTGCTGCCAGGCTCATGCAGGTTTTGCCGAAATCTGGGGGAATATTTTTACCTAAACCAGCCAGGGTGGGTGGCATTATAGCAGTTGGACATGCAGCAGGGATCCCCCTGCCATAATGAACTACCAGCATCTATATACCTTTACAGATGAAGACATGATGGTAAGTATGTGGGGCTTTATTATTTTTAACAAACATATGTGGTTAAAATGAGGGTTGTGTGTTTTATTTTAGGGGTTTTACTATATTTATTAAAGTAATGTGGTTAAAAAGAGGGTGCTGTGGTTTATTTACATTTTACTTTGTGGGACTAGAGGTCACAGCGGTTAGACTAGCCCAAGATCTGGAGCAAGAGATATGTCAGAAATACAAGGAGACTTCCATGGCTGTAGAGCTTGCTACGGCCATGGCTGCATTCGCACACTGTACATTGTCTATGGCCACACACCCCTTCCCCGGCCTTTCTGCCGATTCTGAGCATGCGCAGAGTGATTTTTAGTGAGATAAGTTCAAAATCAGCAGATACGTGCCGAATGAATAATGCCCTATAAATTTTGATAACATACCTTGCAAGAAAGGTCATCAATTTTTTTTTTTAAATCCATCCAGCGATTCTGCCAATGCTATACTCCATGGGTGGGAATTTCACAGTCTGACAACCATCACAGGGCAAAAATCTCTTCCACGTTGATAGTGAAAAGGTTAATCCGGCCCCCTTATGCTCTCTACGGTACTGGGTGTAAAATGATTGACAGACAAATCTTTGTATTGATATATGTAGACATTAATTAAGTGACCTATAAAGCACATTTTTTCCAAATAAAAACCAAAGTTTTTAATTCTTTCATTATAATTTTACACCTTCTTTCTTTTTATTAATAAGGTAGTTTGTTTTAGAATCCTCAAAAAGTGTCCCTCATATTTAAGATGCAATCTAACAAGTAATAAGTACAATGACGAAATTCTATTTGCTTCTCGTCCATCTATGTCTTTTGTGCATCCCAAGACTTTTGAAGCTCTTGCAGCAGCTGACTGACACTAAAGCTGCTATTTATTAAGGTGCTTATTGCAGCGATATAAATGATAGCTGCAAAAAGCTGCACCAGCAATACTGGTAATACTAGCCCAAGAAGGGTAAGATTTTCATTCAAAGAATAAAGAATTTCTTCAATGGTTTTCATCTGAGATGGCAATAGCAGAACATGTATTTTGACGGTGCAAAAAATGCAGCTGACAGATAGAGGAGCGGATGGTGAGAGAAGTAATGAGGAAGTGTTAAGTGGTTAGCACTTCTGCCACACAGCGCTGGGGTCATGAGTTCAATTCCCCACCATGGCCTTA
This sequence comes from Mixophyes fleayi, assembly GCF_038048845.1. Lineage (NCBI taxonomy): Eukaryota > Metazoa > Chordata > Amphibia > Anura > Limnodynastidae > Mixophyes > Mixophyes fleayi. The sequence goes on from NC_134403.1 coordinate 202,250,986, forward strand.
TCTGTGTGGAGTTTGTATGTTCTCCCCGTGTTTGCATGGATTTCCACCGGGTGCTCTGGTTTCCTCCCACACTCCAAAAACATACTGGTAGGTTAATTGGCTGCTATGAAATTGACCCTAGTCTGTTTGTCTGTGTGTGTCTCTGTGTATGTTAGGAAATTTAGACTGTTAGCTCCAATGGGGCAGGGACTGATGTGAATGAGTTCTCTGTACAGCGCTGCGTAATTAGTGGCGCTATATAAATTAATGGTGATGATGATGACAATAATGAAGAGAAGTTAGAGAGGAGTATCAGACATGAAGAGGAACATTTAGTGCGACAGCCTCTCAGAAAGAGACTTGTCGGAGTGAGAGAAAAATGGAGCTTGAGGAGAAAAAAAACAGAGGAGTTAAAGACAGATAAAAAGAAATAGGTAAAAAAAAGAAACTAGAAAGGCAGTTACAGACAGAAGTCTGTAGGAAGAGAAGACCAGATTAAAGCAGCTGGAGCAGCCGTTTAAGAAAGTGAGAACAAATGTTACTCAGGATTCAAGATAAACAGAGATAGAGCATAATAAATCAAGATAGAAAAGGGAAGGATAGAGAAACACAGAATAAGGATTTACGGGCCTATTTATCAACAGCCTTGAATGCGGCTCTAAGCCTAATTTTTTTTTATCCCTAATACCCGTAATTTAACAAAAAATTGTCTCCAGGGCAGCTGTGCAATACTCTTTGTCCATTCTCTGCAAATATGTGCATGCGTGACTTGACTTGCGCAGCAAAACTACATGCCCATATTTGGGCTTTCAGTTACACTAAGTGGAAAAAATGTTTTAAAATAGATTCTATTTATTAAAAATATAAAACAGTTTTTAAAAAACATTATTCATACAAAAATTACACACTGTCCGGGGACTGGGAGAAGCTAGCAGCTTCCTTCCCCCAACCGCCCAAAAACCCCACACGCGCGATTGCGCACTTGCGCGTGCTACTTCATGAAAAAAAAAGTGTAATTTTAATAATAAAAAAATAAATGCACACCTGGCGTTTTTTCAGCCCACTAATTGAAATATTTCATCCTAAAACACAAAATGTTGTTTTGCCTGTGGGTACAGAGTGTCCTGTCCTCTGTAGTGCCCATATCCACCTAGCTCTCAGCGTTGTTCCAGTAGAATTGGTGCTTTGGTTGCCCATTCAGTTACGTATTGCGTAGATTAAACCACAATTATTACTTATTTTAGCCTGCTGCACTCATAATAGAACTAAAAATAAAAATGAATGTTGACAAAATAGAGATGATCAAAAGGAAGGTTAGTGCAAAAGTGAAACTGTAATTGTATCCTAGATTCTCTTATGTGTAACTGTGGTTTGAAACCTGATAGTTAAATACTGACTTTTAACAGACTACTGTGTAAAGTCTGGTGAGCCACAATCCACTGGAACTCTTTGGTTTATAAAGGTTAATAGATTGAAACAAGAATGGCATGATATATTGGGAATTGAATGCAAGACAGCAGTTGCTGTTTGAGGAAACAGAGGAAGGTGGAAGTGGCAAGCTGCTCTTCTGATTTGTGGGAGATGAATGGAAAAAACTATTTGAATGCTTCTATGGTTAAGAATTGTGGGCCAGGGGTCAATGGAGCATGTGGTAGATACAGCCAGAGATCATAAATCATATGCAGAGCTTCAAATCCCTGCTGGTCAGACTTACAGATGTGCCCAGTTCTGTAAAGGAAATCACTATTCTATCTCTACATGTATAACGCATTCTATATAGACTTTTCATAATGGGAGTATTTAGTAAAAGCATAAACCTCTTGATAGCCTTAATGGACAGTAAAGTGAGAATTCACTCAAATGTTTACCATGACCTATTCTAGTCATATTGTTGCTAAATTCAATAATATATTTTCGAATGATGTTTGTTGAATATATTTCTTTGGAAAAAAAAAATACTTATACTTTGGATCTCATTCTCTCTTTCCGGAAAAGACAACACGCACAGATCTTACCTGATCACGATGCAACCACTGGGGGACCCACAAAAAGCTCCATATGGGGGTGTATCAATTATCCTTGAAAGTCTTTTACCAATTGTCCTTGCAGGGATTCCTCAACATCCCGCCACACTGGGTTTTTTTCTTTCCGTAAATGCTGCCTGTCAATGCCCTGCAGTGAACAAGCGCAAGGCACACAAGGACAAATAAACAACAAATTCAAATGACCAATGGTGAGCCATGAATGGCTGACAGCGAACCTGTTCAGATCTGCTGTCACCAGGGCTGGGGGACAGGGCGGCTGACAGCAAACCATTTCAGATCTGCTGTCCCCCAGGGCTGGGGGACAGGGAGGCATCTGCCCCCCTGGGCCAGTCACATAGTGGGCTACCTTTTACTGAGTCAGTGGGCCAACTGCATTTTTTCCTTTAAAATGTTCCTAATAGGCTGCTGAGTTGAGTCTTGCCTCTTGGACTAAAATTATCCAGTCCTCCCCTGGCTGTCACCAATGCAGAGGAGCGCCGCAAGACAAGCTTACTTACCTGTGTTGGATCGGAGGTCTGCTTGACTCATCATCATCAACATTTATTTATATAGCGCCAGCAAATAGCATAGCAGTTTACAATTAGGAACAAACACAGTACTAAAACAATACTGGGCAATACAGACAGACAGGGAGGTAAGAGGGCCCTGCTTCAAGCTTACACTCTATAGGACAATGGGAGTCCGATACACAAGGTCAATTTTCACACATTGCATATTGGTCCAGCCAGAATGCATAGTTAAAGAGTGCCTAGTGGGTCATATAATCCAGTCACACAGCAATGTTGGTCAGGGGGTCAAAGGGATGTAGTCTTATGTGAATTGTATAAAGTGTGGTAATAGGGTAACCTATGGAGGTTAAGATTGAGGAATATCATATGCTTTCCTGAAGAAGTGGGTTTTCAGAGAATGCTTGAAGGTTTGATAAGAAGAATGTTTTGTTGTGCAAGGGAAGGTTTTGCCCGAAAAAAATCCTGTAACCGGGAATTAGTAATGAGGATGTTAAAGTCACCCATGATAATGTTGGAAATGACGGCAAATAAGAAGTGAGGGAACCATGCAGAGTAATGTTCAAGAAATTGTTGGTGTGGTACAGGGAGTGGGGGGTGGGAAGGGGGATAGATCGCGAAAAACACACATAGAGAATGGATTAAAAATCCATGGAGGATTGTTGCAAACAGAGCGTGCACTCCAACAGGCACATTTAAAGGACTTTGGAAGAGAGGGGAGACAGGTGATGTGTTTGAGATTTGCTGGATTTCGGTAGTGTTCAGAAATATTTGTGGGGAGAAGTGAGGGGGATCTTCTTTAGGTGATATATTACCAGCTATTAGAAGGAGAATGATAGGTAAGATCTTTGTAAGATATGTGACCTTTTATTTTATGGTGACAGGATGAGGCTGTTCCAGTTAGTGAATATAAATAGGAAAAATGTTCAAGAGTGTTAAATAGAGGTGAGTGGAGTAAGGAAGGGGCAATGTGAACAATTGTGTGTGTTGCAGGAAAGCTGAAGTCCTAAAGATAATTCCATGAAAGGAGAGTATGAAAAGCAATTTGTTAAACATATGGATTTCAGTGTAAAAGCAAAAAGCTGAGGGAAATAAAAGAAATACCTGGTTACTATGTCCACTGTAGTTAGAAAAGAATTACAGAGTCAGGTTGAAGCAAATGTAGCTTATCGATAATTGTCTTCAATTGTTGTTCAATATTTGTTCAACAATGTTGTTTAACTGTATTCTCTAAACACTTTGTAACTAAACCACTGAGTGCAGAAAACACGCATCGGTCCTGCATGCATCTGTCCCCCTAGACTGAATGCTAAGATACAGTGAGGTTGATTTCAGGACAAGTTACATCTGTGCTAATTGGTCAGCTGATCAGAGGAAAAACCCAGCAGCTATATGTCTTATTTGGCTAGATAATGCCAGAACCCTGTCATAAAAAAAGCATCAATGATCACTAAACCAGCACAGGTTAAAGCAAAATATAACACATTGCTGTACATACTTTTTAAAACACAAACATAGTTGCATAGATGAAAATAGGAGAGGATGAGATGACTATGGACAGACCGGTGGCTTTGTGGTTAGCACTTCTGCCTCACAGTACTGGGGTCATGAGTTCGATTCCTGACCATGGCTTTATCTGTGTGGAGTTCGCGTGGGTTTCCTCCGGGTGCTCCAGTTTCCTCCCACAGTCCAAAAAACATACTAGTAGGTTAATTGGCTGCTATCAAATACCCTTTCCCCAGAGCGACTATCTAAGACCCAGTTCCAGTATACCAAAAACATAAAAATAATACACACAAATAATGTTGTTTTTTTTTAAAACTTTTTATTTATAACAGCAGATATGTGTACAAAGCAACACCAGTACATGTCATACATATTATCCAAGTACCAAGATTACTAATTGTAAAGACAACAGATAAGAAAAATGAGAAGCGCATATAAAAAACAGACAAAATATAGATACATTTTCCTCCTCCAAGTACATTCCAAGAGGGAGTTAAAAATCTGCAAAGTGAACAATTGAAATAGAGAGTATTTCCAATACCAAAGGTACAACCTGTACCATTGTACATATCCAGCAAATAAAACACACTGCTATGATTTTTTATTTTTTGGGGAGGTGCGAGGGGAAAGGAGGAAGGGGGAGGGACAGAGGGGGAGAGGTGGGTAAAGGGAACAAAGAGAATAGGAGAAAGAAAGTTATAGAGATTGAAGAAAGAAAAGGGGGGAGAAGCAGTTTAGGCTTATGAGAGGCCTGGCATAGTACTGTTGTTAAAGTTATACCAAGGATCCCACACTTTGTGGAACGTGGGAACTTTGTCATGGAGGAGACTAGTCACATATTCCATGGATGCCATGTGCCAGGTTCTTTTCACAACACCCTCTCTAGAAGGTTGTGAGGCCTTCTTCCACTCACTAGCTATTTGTAACTTAGCTGCATTATAGATGTGTCGGATCAGTTTATCTGATGTTTTAGTAATGCCCTTCATAGGTTGGTATAGAAGCACCGAGAGTGGATTCTTGGGTACATTAATTGAGGTAACCTGTCGAACCAGTGATATAACTTCAACCCAGAATTTAGCAACCAAAGGGCAATCCCACCAAATCACACAAATAATGTTTAATTTATTAAAACACAGCACACTCCCCAAACCCTCATTTACAACTGTATTAACTATAAAGTAAAGTCTTTATTCTTGATCCATCATAGACAAATGGGAAATACAATATTTTTATTTTTATTCTTTGTTCTTCATATATCTAGCTAATAAGGAAAAAATATAAATGATAAAATACAGAGAAAAAAAATTATGCCCCCACTCACTAGCACTGTCTGTGACTAAATGATCAAAGTGAAGAGTCCCTCAGTCTCCCCTTCATGGCTAGCCAATTACAAATGGTTTCCAATGCTGGCCACTTCTAAATGGCTGGTGGTGAAGGGGTCTGTTGCTTAGTATACAATGTTGAACCAATCTGGTGGCTAATATATAAGGCCCAACGATACCTGGTTTTTAGGTAAAAAGTTAAGCATAAGCTGGTGGCTAGTAAATAATACTAGTCCCATCTGGCAGCTGTATATGAAGTGGTGCCTTGATTGCTAATTACTTGTATGCAATGGTGACTTATATCTGGTGGCCTGTAAACAGCATTAAGCCAAATTTTTTGCTTTTGGGTAACATAAGAATTCCAAAGACCTGTGTAAAATGAGGTACCCTTGACGCTGGTATGCAGACTTAAATGTTTTGATCAAAATAAGAACTAATACCTCATGTTTTCATTTAGCTAGATACAGACAGATATGCAGTGCTAAGGATAATCGCTGACAACAACTGTCTTTTTGTTTAATATGATATTGGTATAAAAAGTTGAGCTCACTCTGGTGAGATCAATGTATTAATGTACTGACCAAAACTGCTGCATCTAATGGCTCTATATTCTCCTTAAGAACCATCTGGAAAATTCTTCATGCTATTTTCTTTAATGTCAAGACAAGTGCAGCGACCATTACCAGCAGAAGATAGCCCATGCACTCAGATTAAATTTTGTGCTTTGTATGGTGATACAGTGGTTAGCATTGCTGTCTCATTGCACTGGGGCCATGCGTTCTGTTCCAACCAGGGCACTCTGTATGTAGAGTTTTTATGTTCTGCCTGTGGTTGCTCCAGTTTCCACTCACTGTCTGTCACGAGCCGTGGCGGTACTCACAGCCGCCGCGGCTCGCTTCCTGTCTGCCCCAGCGTCCCAGCCGTCACCATGACGACCGGGACATCACTTTCCTCCAGCTCCCGACCGCTGCCAAGGCAACGGCCGGACGTCCCCTCAGCATCGCGTCTCGGCAGCCGGGCACGCCTGCGCACTAGGGGCAAACTGTCAGATTCAGCCTGTAGCTGAATTAGCAGGCATTAGTCTGCAGGTGGGGAGTTTAGGGCTAAGCCCTGATTGGCCTTTTAGTGTCTGGCAATTAGCCTGCAAGTGTGGCTCTGTTAGGGGCAGGTTTTGATTGGCTCTTGGCTGCATTTAAGGCAATGATGACTGCTGCCTCATTACCGGTTATAGCGTCCTGTCCTCAGTTCTGCTGCCTGCTTGTTCTCTCTCTGCTTGGTGATTGTTACCTTTGATTGACTTCCCGTGTATGACCTTTGCTTGTTCCTGGACCATTGAACCTTCGCTTCTGACCCTGACCATTTGCCTGAATACCGGATTCTGCTCCTTTTGCTAGTGCACCTGACCTTTTTGCTTGTCCCTGGATTTCGTACCTGTGCCTGTGACCTCTGACCTTGGTTCTCCTGCTCACTACTGTCTGCCAATCAGTATACGTTACTCGACCCTCGGTCGGCCCGCAGCCAAGTCTGTCCCCACCACTAGGGGCTCCAGCGAACACCGGGCCTTCAGAGTAGTCCCCGAGTTTCATTGTACTGGCTTTGGAGTTCCTTACACTGTCCAAACATGTACTGGCTGACAAATATTAGTATGAGTATAGTAGATCATTTTAATTGTATGCTCCACTAGGGCAGGAACAGATGTAAATAACCATTTAACCATTCTCTGCACTATGTAATATATTGGTGCTACATAACTACAACTTAATCATAATAAGGTACAACTGCTAAGTGCTAATTCTTCAGTTAGATAATTGACCTCTTTAGCCTCCCCAAATGCCAGTCCTAGTCCTAGCCCTCCCCCCCCCCCCCACCTCCTCTATCTTGCTTTCAATCTGCAACTTTCTGCTTGCATATATTTTAATTCCCACATCATGACAAGTATGAGCACTGTCACATGCCCTCATAAAATCACATGACTGGATAGGTTCTTGCCCCTTAAAAAGGCTTAAAGTTAGAGCAAAGTTATAAAAAATACATTTATAAAGCTAATACAATGATGCTTTTTAGTGTCAATAGATCAGATTTTCTGATATTTTTAGCTATGTGTTCCACACTTCTAATTCACAATTCCACTAAAATACATTATACTTCCAAGTGCTGATAGAAGGAAAATATTGCTTCTAACCTCATGCGAGATGCAGCTATAATTTAATTTGGAGATCACCAGCTGTGAGAAAATAGAGTGTGAATCTAGATCTATGTACTTATTTATGGAGTCTAATCAAGTTACAAAATCTATATTGTTCTTTATGTAGACTCCTGCAATTTAATAAATAATTGATCGGAATTACAAGAGTCTTAATGTATATACACACTGTAATATACAACATGCGCTGTCTCTCTATAAAAAAAAATACATAGAGGGCTTGAGTCATTAAGGAGAGCAAAGCATAAAAAAGGAGTAAATTTGCACTTGGGCAAAACCATGTTGCATTGGAGGGGCAAGTAAATTTAAAATGTGGGGACAGATTTATAGTTGAGGTATGGTATGGGTATGTCCTAGATCAACTTTAAATTTCAGTGTAAAAATAAAACCATAATAAAGTATTTGTGTGCTAGATGAAAAAACAGCCAGTATTTAACTTTTGTGCAAAATAATAGTTTGCACCCCTTGCGCTGTAACATGGTTTGCCCCAAAAGCACATTTACTTCTTTTTTTTGCCTTACTTTCCTTAATGACTCAGGTCCAGAGACTCTAGAGCTAGATTTAGATGCATTTGTCAAAAACGAAGGTATAAAATACACTGCTCAATAAACGTATTTACGGGAATATTTCAAGACGCACGCATCTAGAGATATGACAGATTCAAAATTATTAGCCATTATATCATGCATGTTATGCGCAATTACAGACAACTCAATACAGACAATTGCCTCTCTGTATGGTTGAATGGAATTTACCATAATAGGATTTATGTTTGGATGCAGCTTAAGCAATGCACTATAAGGTCACATCAGAACTCATACAAAATATATTCTAATATCAAATATATGAACATTTATTAATAGTATAATCATAAGTATGGATTTTCAAGATTTTTTTTTACATTCAATACATAAATTAAGATGCTTTTAATGCATACTGTACATAAAATGCATTTTTATAGTCAATATTACTTGGATACTCATGTTCTGGCCTAACTAGTGGCACGTATATATGTATAGTTTTTAAAACAAAAGCTGTGTTGTGTCAGTCATCACCTGCCCTGTAGCTGGTGCAAATGATACGACTGAAACTATGCGTACTTAGGGTAAACCCAATACTTGAATTGACTGCATCTGCGTCTGAATGCCCTCGGCATGCCTTTACTGTAGATTCCCTACGTTAGTCCGCACCATCTCTCAACCCTTTCCATCCCTCAAGTTGTAGGCTGTGTCATTTGGATTCGGAAATGAATTGTATGCAATTACGTGCATTGGTGTAAGGTCGGTTTATGAGTATGCACAGAACTGTTTCACTCAAGATATGGCATGCAAATGGATGTATGTTACAACTCTGAAAGATACCTGTGTCCAGGGTCGGACTGGCCCGCCAGAGGACCGGGCTATCCCCCGGAAGGGGGAGCATGACAGAGTGAAGGGAGAGCATGGCAGAGAAGGGGGAGCATGGCTGAGTGAAGGGGGAGTATGGCAGAGTGAAGGGAGAGCACAGACAACATGGCAGAGAGTGTAGGGGGAGCACAGACAGCATAGCAGAGTGTGAAAAGAAGCACAGACAGCATGGCAGAGTGTGAACGGAGATCAAGGCAGCATGGCAGAGTATGAAGAGGGGCCAAGGCAGCATGGCAAAGTGTGAAGGTGGGCCAAGGCAGCATGGCAGAGTGTGAAGGGGGGGACCAAAAGCAGTATGGAGACCGCACTGTGATCATAAGGAGGCGCAGCATGGTGATTAAGGGGCACAGTGTGTGATGGCACCGTGGGATTGTGGCAATGTAATGTGTGTGCGGTAGGTGGTGGCTAAATAATGGGTGCTATTTTCTTTGTAGGGTGAATTTAATTTTATAGTGGGGACTAATAAATTAAGATGTGGTGGTTTGGGGGCTATTAATTGAATGTGGGGCTGAGTTTGAGGAGCAAGAGGTCTATTTCTTAAATGTGAATATGAATTATTTAATGGCAGTGACGGTTGTGGGAAATAGGTATATTTATTATACATAAATGCGATTAAGTTATTGCAGGAGCTGTCTGGAGGGAGGGAAATAGGTTTACTAAATGGGAATACTATTACTTTAATGTTGGGGCTGGAGGAAGGCCTGAGTATTAATTGTGGGTCCTATTGATTTAACGCCGGGGCTGGTTGGAATTTCCTAAATGTACCCATTATTTTTTCCAAATAGGGCCCTCAACGTTCCAGGATCCAGACAAGCCGCAACTAAAGAAACCAGCAGCCACAGGTGGTGAAAGTGACAAGAACAGGTAGGACAGTCTGTCAAATGTTCTGAGTCTAGTGCAGGCTTGGCTAACTTATGGCACTCCAGGTGTTGAAAAACTACAAGTCCCAGCATACCCTTTCAGTAATAAGCTGCTATACATTGGCAAAGCATGCTGGTGCTTGTAGTTTCACAACACCTGGAGTGCCACAGGTTAGCCAAGCCTGGTCTAGTGGGACAATCCCTATTTTTGGTGACTGTTCTGCCCAATCTAAGGGGCAGGTCAAGACTGTATACTCTTTATATACACACTGCATTCTTTATATACTACACTATGGTGCTAGCTGTCCTTCATGGACTGACCACTCCCCCTCTTGTGTCTGGTCTCGCCTCTATGTTGTCTGGCCACACCCCCTCTGGTGGGCCCCTAGTGTTGCAGTCCCCCGGTGGACCATTCATCCCCCAGTCCGACACTGCCCGTGTCAACCCCAATTAGTAATAGCAGACCAGAGGCGCGGAGTTTAACGGATTCCCTGGTATTCACCAAGAACTGCTGCAAGGCAGGATGGTCTTTGCTGCCAGAAACCCGCAGGTCATGGCCCTCTGGACTGCCTCAGCATGTGAAACTAGGCCCGAAGAAATGATGAATGATTCTTGGAGATGAAGCTGTGGCCACTATGAGGAGAATGATCAGGAACACAAATAATTGGCAGGCTGGAGCACAGTACACGGGTGGCCAGGCAGAGAGTAGTCAGACAGGCTGACATCTAGCACACAATGAATCTGGCAGAGAATGGTTAGACTGGCTATAACTGGTACACAGTAATTCAGTGGAGAGCAGTGCATAGGGTGATCCAGAAGAGTGAGGTCAGACAAGCTAAGTTCGGTACACAGAGTGATCCAGCAGTATGAAGACAACGGGCAAAGAGCGGTACACAGAGTGATCCAGAAACTCTTAGTCAAACAGGCAGGTTATTGGTACACAGGACAATCTAACAGATAAGCACCACAAGAAGCAACACCAGGAAGTCAGCAGCACGGCAAACAAATTTCACTGACACTGAACAAGTGTCAGTGCAAATCCCGCCCTGACAGGTGAGTCATGTGAGCCGCTACCTGGATGTCCGGACACAGCACGAGAGGACCAGCACTGGAACGCGGAGAAGGTAAGATTGTTACAACATAAATCAGGCCCTTACAGTCAAACAAATAAAACAAAACTTCAGTTTGGATACCATACAAGTGTTTTCAGTGAGTGGTAGATGGATAAATTTTATCCAAAAAGGTATAGGGGTGCAGGTTTATAATAATATTTCATTCACAAGTGCTGATATGCAAGTGACATGACACTATTTTATCACTTACACAAATTTAGCATAAACATTTTTATTAGTGTAGTTTACACCATAGTCAGTCGTTGGCCAGTTTCACTGTGAGGCATTTTGTGCACATTCCATGTAGGCTCCAATCCTAGTCGCATTAAACACATAACACAAATTCCATTGGAAGACACATGGCAAGGACCCAATGACAGGAAGCTTGCAGAGCCACAATTGCATTAACACCACTGGACAGACCTCATTGTCAGACACTACATGGGCATATGAAGAGCTTGTCACCGATTGCTGGTAAAATTACATTAATTGTATACAAAAACATATTGAAGTCTGGACCCATGACACTGTTAGGATTTGGGGGGAAGAGGCCAGCAAAAGCAGCATTGATGGTATGTAAATCTGGACTTGGTCACTGCATGTAACTAAATGCTGAAGGGAATCAGACAGATCTAAAGAGGAAAGGACATTAGAAGTTGTAAAACTGAAGGTGAAATCTGAATGGTCAAGGATTGTGGAAAAGTTTGTAAGATAGGGGTTAGAGTACTAAGGATTGACAGATTGATGAACGATGTGATGTGCAGGAAGTCATAAAAAGAGAATAGAGATTTGCATATTGAGATTTGTACATTTATATTTAGCAGTCCGATAGTGCACTCCTGGTCTATAGTATACAGGCACTCTGGCCGTGCTCTTGCAGTAACTTTCTCTGTGATTAATGGAATTGATCTTTGTATTATTTTGAAGTGTAACTAGAGGACATTTTCTGAGTTTCAACAGCCAGGAGATACAGAGCTGCCTTCTTGTTATAGATTACAAGAGACAAACTATTATTTCATCTCTAAATGGGCCCTAGAAGTACCTTCTGCATTATTGATCATGATGTGCTGGAGCTTAGAAGTCTCTGTTCAGTTGTGTAAAATGTCTGTCTGCCACAGTTAACAATTTTATTTCTCTCTAATTTACTTTGCTTTCTCTATTGGCAAACTAGTCCCAAAGGAAGTCCATGTCTGTTTTGACACATTAGGTAAAGATTTAAGAAGTCATAATAGCAATATCGAATGCCTTAATACATTTAAGCTAGAGTGATGTACGTTACTGCTTCTGATGACAGTATCAGTTTGTAGATGATATTTCTATATGTTGCTTACCCAATGTTTGATGTAAGGGGTATACAATATATTTAATATTAAAATATATATTATGTTTAGATACCTAATTATAAATATATGTATCTGCATGACAACATCCTACATAAGTAAACTCTGTAGCCAATGGGGGGTGAAAAGTGTACAGATTGCTTCTCAGACATATCTGCCTGTTTTCATCACATCCAATTACCCTGACATTGCAACAGCATTTAGACTCCATCAACATGTATTGGCTTTATAGAGAACCTGTCACTTTTGAGAAAAATCATGTTTAGGATAATGCCTTGTGCTCCATGAATGTGTAAAAAATACTTTTTTTTAATCATGCATCATCCACTCAGGATAGTACAACAGTGCCCAGTTTCCTAATGCCCTGATTCTGCTTGAGAGTTGGGCCGTATACTGATCTATGCTCTCTCTTGGGTAGCTTTCTTACTGATGCTAAATTGAAAAGAATATAAAAGGCACAAACTTTGTATACTTTCAATTTACAACAAAATTATCCTGATGGTTTGTAAATCATGTGTTGATTTAGGGATTAAAGAGGGTTTATGTACCACAAGTAAAACAAAACGGGGTTTTCCAAGATAAATAAATAATGCAGCATTATACTGTATATGGTTAAGGACAAGACACCAGGAAGTTGAGGTTGGTGGACAAGCCCACCATAAATGCCACATTAAACCAGGGTTATGGTAGTTTTGAATCTTAAAGACAAGTGGCCGAGAAATGTAGAAAATAATGAATTCTGTGGAACTATTACGTTTGATCAGTGGCCTTACTACTTGGATAGCAGGAATAGCAGTTCCTAAGGGTTCCAGTAGCTGATGTATCCTGGAAAGGCCCCTTAGAAATTTGGCCACTGGTAGATATCACTTATGCTGCCCTCTACAATGGTATCTTCTAAAAAACCACTAAAAAGCAAATCAGGCGCTAGCGAGTGTAATTGGGTGCTTAACTTATCCGCTGCTCAACATTAACAGGTACTGTACCTGTTACATGCTAAAATACAGGAGAGCGCAGGTATAAGTAACAGTTATATTCATATATATTAAAAACATTAATATATATTTATAAAATAATATAAACACACATATGAAATAAATCACCCAGGCTAAAAGTGGCAGGCCTTTAAATTAATATGCTCATCAAGCTCATGAAAATGTATAAATGAACATGAAAACTCCCCAATTCTTTGGATTTAATTGTCCTTGTATCAAAGAACTTTAATTCACTCCAATAATTTGTATTCTTGTATGGCACAAAGTTCTCAATTATGCCACCTTAAAAAAATCCAGGTAAATTGCTAAAATTTAAATTTTCCACAGCAGGTACTCAACGATGGCAGTCATTATAATCCTTTTAGGCAAAAAATAGAAGCCAACTTGACAAAACTACAACTTGACAACCAACTGTTCAATCATTTTTAGGCAAAAATAAATGCCATTTGGAAAGTCAATGTTCCTTATATGTTATCTATAATAATAGCTGTACCTTGTAGTCCGGAAGTTAACTCCATGAATACAATGGAAGTTGGATATTCCCAAAACTGCTTATCCCAAACAAATATTGATGAGGCGGGTAGAGTGTTGAGCTGGAAATTGTTAATTTAATTGTTTTTAATAAACACTGAATATAACTGCTACTTATACCCGCGCTCTCCTGTATTTTAGTTTGTTTCTCGTCAACAGTGTTTGTGATCAGCAGGGAGCTTTATATGAAAATTTTGCTATGGGGCAGCCAAAGTTTTAGTTACACATGATTTTTATTAGTATTTTTAGTGACATATGCATTGCACTAACCTGGGTGGTAAAATTTGCAATAATGGTGCAGCAATGATGACATTCGTATAGAGGCATGTTGGACCATTAAATCCCATTTAATAACATACTCCTAAATATGTTATTTATTATTACAAATAGGCACAAAATAGCTAGTGGGAGAAAGGGGTAGACATAACTAAAGGATTGGTCTAATATCTGATATTTGATTTCATATTTGATGCTGGACTTAGTCCACTTTATTGTTATATTTATTATATTTACCATACTGGTCCGGACCATAATATATGTTTTAGCTCCTATATGCTATTGCATCAATAAATATTGTTTTATATTATTTTCTCTACAAACACCAATATCTCTTATCGTATACCTTACGCCAGGAAAATATTTCTGTCTATATTTACCTATTTAGAGGGCAGGGACCCACCTCGACCACTATTTTCCCCACCAAGGCAGCATTAATATATACTTGACCTCACAAAGGGAAGCACTGATTTATCACAATTTATTCTATAACTAGACAGTACTTCACATGTGTGTGCAGGTTCTACTATCAATTTGGCAACTGCTCAGGCTTGAGTCTACCTAAAAATATTTTAGATTTTGGCAGGGCATTTGTTATTCTCATGCAAGGTAGACAAAATAAATGCATGAAAACAATGTGTAAAACCTTGCTCTTACAATATAATGATTTGGACATATTAGGGACAAATTTTTGCTTTTCAAATGTTGAGAGCTATAACTGAGTTATTTTCTAAAGCAGAATAGCAGACTTTTTTAGTACTTAGTGACCTGTAATAATCAATAACGAGTCACCAACCTGGTTGTTCATCTGTACTCTGTAGACAAAAGCATGAAAACAATAGAAACATACAATAATAATCTAGACAATGCATATCACAGTTAAAAATATTTAGAATATTAATATATATCAAAGATTGAAAGTGGAAATATTTGAAGGAACCCAAACATACAGTGGTGGAACTACCATTGGTGCGGCAGGTGCCATGCCCTGGGGCCCATGGAGGTAATGGGGCTCGCTGCATGGCAGATGCAGAGGGTTGGGAGCCTCGATTCCCTCCACCCCGCCTCCCTGTGGGCGCCTCCCTGCCCACAGCTCGCTAGTTCCGCCTCTGCAATCTTACACTGACATTTAAGGGTAAAAGCTGGATCCCAAATAAAGATAATGAGAACTGCAGTTAGTCGCTTTAAGCCTGTTGAAGTTGTATAATTGGATGAACGAAAGTATATTGGTTTAATATTGGTTTGCCGTGCGTATTGCGAAGCGTACGCCACGTAACACGTGGCGTGATGCGATCGCACGGTAAAATACGTACACACTCGCATTACAACATTTAGTTATTTATACAATTCATATTGGTTCCGTTACACTGTAATTTATGAGCAGATAGCATTTGGTTTATTATTAGTTTATATAATATGATTATATGTACATTTTAGTGTTATTAAAGGTTTAGGTTATAGGAAAGGTGTCATGTCTGATATCATATTGAAGCCCTAATCATCATCAGCTGTCCGGTGCAGTCGGCGAAGAGATCGCACATTGCATACTTTAGTTATTGATATTAGGGAATAAACCTTTGTATGATGCTGGCTATGAAAGGAGCAGACCCCCTGGAGAGACGACCCCCTCCTTTGGATTCCTTAGATTGAATCAGCCTATGAACTGTTTACCCTGAAGCCACCCTGTGCCTGGGCCTATGGAAGCAAGCTACGTCATCTTTATTGTTCACAATGAAACACTGACTGTATATATTAGCTGCATCCCCCATCAGGGTCAGTCAACTCTGACCACAGTTATCTAACAGATACACTGTTCCATTGGGACCCATGGAAGCGCAGCGATTGCAGCGGTATGTATGTATGTAACTTTTGGTATTGGCTGTGCTGTACTGTACTGTATTATAATATGTTAACGTATTGAATTGTTGACTATTTACATCTGCTAAAATAAACCACCATGTGCTTTGGACACACATACAATTGATTGAGCAATGCTTATTTTAAAACGATAGAATTACTTTAATAATTTGGGGGCTCGTGAGTTTAGGAGTTACGTTATCGGCAGGTATGCAACGCTCACGGTATTCGGTTCCTCAACAAAGGGTGGATTGACGGACGCGTCGCATGGCAGGAAAGAACGTAATGTGTTCAAGACCTTTGGTTCATTTTGTGTTGAGAGACCGAATGTCCGTTGTTGCATAGACTGAAGGAATGCTAATTGGAATCTAGGGACAAGAAAGAAAAATGTTTCTTTTTATTGTTGTTTTACGTTTTAAAGTGTATTGCATTGCTGAGCGTATGTGTATTTCCTGCTGTGCGTACGCAAACTTCCGGTAGATTTGCCACGGGGTTAAACAATCGGTTTGATAGTTATACATGCATAGTATAAATCACTTGTGAAAACCTCTGGGACATTATTACTATTGTTGGGAATTCTTTTATTTTCTGCGCAGAAAAGGTGTATGTCGTGTGATTTGTTGACTTTAAATACACTAAGGTTTTATCTATTGCAAAATAGAGTGTCAGTTGCTGTTTGACGAGGCAGGTGCCCAACTGGTGTACGGTAAACAAGGCAGGTATACCGGGGGGCGGAAACTGAATAAGTTTTCGCGACGTGCACCCAAGGGTAATCGCATCGCTTACGGATTAGCTTTAAGCGTTGCGATTGCACCGCACGGCAAGGAAAGCCGTGATTGTGACTTGGGACTAACGGGGAGGAATTACGTTGGTAAGGCTGGTAATTGACTTTACCAGATGCTACCAGTTGTAATAAACTCAACAGATTTTGTTGGAGAGTCAGGGGTGATCAGGAAGCTGATAACCCTTTAGTCTGCATTGATATTTCTGTATTAGGGGTCCTTGTTTAATACAAGAGGAAGCGAGTGGACGCGGCTTGTAGCAAATACGTCCACAGGCCGGTAAAATATATCTAGCGGTAGTGTTGAAAATTAGTGGCTGAATATTGTGTTATTTCTGGAACCCTATTTTGTGGCAGAATATTGTGATATTTCTGGGACCCTATTGTTCAATATGGGTGCTAAGCAAACGCTAGAGAAGGCCAAGGTACTGCCTAAGGAAGGTCCTATTGGTTCAGCGAGATTTCTCATGTGTAAGAAATATGGTGCATACGCAACTGTGTATTGTGACAGGTGGGTCAAGATGACCAAAGATTCTGATAGGCTTTTCCCAACAATAGGGAGTTTTAATGCAGAGGTACTAAATAACGTAAAAGATAAAGTACGGTTGATTAAGTCAACGAAAGTGAGAAATGCACATAATGATTGTTTAAAGTCGTGGCAAATGGAAGGAAACACGTGGCAGAGCAGCGAACACACAGCGGAAGTGAGTGTAGCGAAAAACGCGTGTTCAGCGGAAGTAAGCGTACCGGAAACAAGCATTCCGGAAGTGTGCGTTGCTAAGCGTGGCGAACTGAGCGCAAACACATCCCCGACAAATTCGGTCGGGGCGGGAAGTACAGCCAATACCAAAAATGTAAAAACTGTAACTAGTAACTTGTATGTTGTTTTAAGTAATGTTAAAAGTAATGTTTCAGGACAAAGAAAAGGAACGGTCCCACCAGCAGGGACAGCGGCTGAAAGTGGTGAGAATAATGAAAAGGTTAACACAGAGGGAGACATCCATTGTACTGCAGCAGCAATTTCAGCAACTAGTTTTAGTGATTTGGTAGACTTGCATCCTGTCTGCACAACAGCAGTTCCCAATGGGAAAGCAGACAGAGATAGTGATGTTCCCTTGAAACATGTAGCAAAGCATGATCCATGCACTAGGTCTGAAACATTTTCAATTTTGTCTGATTTCCCTGATCCTAGGAAAGATTTGACCAAATGTCAGCAGTTTATTAGATATTATGGTAATGTGTACGAGCCAACTAATAACGATTGGCGAGTATTATTGAAGACATGTCTTCCTCTCAATACTGATATACAAAAGTTCATTAAGGATTGTATGTTGGAGGAGGATGAATCCTTAACCGAGGATGATAATCAGGACAATATTAGACATATAATCACACAGTTGGCCATATATTTTCCAGTGATAGTGGACTGGAGTAAAATTTTTACTATCCAGCAAAAAAGATAGTGAAAATGCAACAGACTATTTTTGCAGAGCTCTGATAGCAATGGGCAAATATACTGGGGTACCCGACATAAAAGATAATGTACGCTACAGAGAGGTTGCTGTTAAAGTTCTAATGGATGATCTCAGGGAAAACTTGAAAAGAAGGGTGCAAACTTCATTACCAAACTGGAGAGGAATCACTGTAAGTGCTCTCAGGGAGTCAGGTATAGGACATGATAAAAGTATAAATGAACAGAAAGAGACACTAAGTGATAGGGTAATGATGGTAAGTATCCCAGCACTAGAGGGACTGCACACACGACCACCAGCATACATCCCACATAACAGGAAACCCAGAATAGTGAGATGTTACAATTGCCGAGAAGAAGGACACATTAGGAGAGATTGTGAAAAGGAAGTGAAACAACATGAGTTGAGGAAGTGTTTTCAATGCAATAAAATAGGACACCTAGCAAAACATTGTGCAGACATGACAGGGACGTGCTTCTACTGCCGTAAGAAGGGACACATGAGTAGGAACTGTGTAGAGAGAAGAATGGATACCTGGGTTGGAAATCACATAGACATCCACAAAGGAGGCGTACACTTCTCTTAGAGGTTCCCCTACAATTGATTGCACACTCTGTAACAACTAATATTTTGGGGGAGAAATATAGCCGACTCTAGGGTTAATCTGTGGTAATTATTAAGGTGAAAAATGTAGAAAGAAACTTATTTAAATGGTAATCTTTGTTGATTTTGTTTGTTTGTTTTATGTTGTCACATGTTTGCTTTCCTAAATCGCTGGCCGATGGAAAAGAATGAGAATGTTTGGTTTGTTTGTTGTTTAAAGATAACTATCTTGTCTTTTCTTCACAGATAAAGGCAGACAAAAGAAGTATAGACGTAGTGTTTAAAAGGGGTGAGATAGAGATATAGAAGAATTACTTTTAAAAGACTAATTAACAATAGACAAATGGAACACTCTTTGTTAGGCTGCAGTGTCTCATGATAATTTGTTTGGCTGAGAATCATTATCCAACAATGAAGTATATACATACTTTGCTCCAAAATATCGTTTATGTATCTCAGATGAGTCATCAACAGTTAATTTTTACATTTCTCTATTATAAGTTAGGAAAGTCCGTTGAAAATGTATGTAGTCAATGAGATACCGAGTTCTTAATGAAAAAATGACGGACGACGCTGGATTGCACTGTTAAGACCCCCTAGTCAAGTATGGGGAGGGTTCATAGTTAGCAAATAGCTAAGGGGAGCAGTGGAATGAATACAGCCATTTCCCCATAGAGTCAGAGTCCAATCCAGCTGTCATTTTGTTGTAAAAAAATCTCCCTTTCTGTATGTATGTTTGTATTCAAATCTTTATATTCCCATCATTCATTGCTTTCCTATTTCTCATTTTTTTTACACAAACGCTAGTCTCTCTCCCTCTCTCCCTCTCTCTCTCTCTCTCTCTCTGTCTCTCCCTCTCTCTCTCTCCCTCTCTCTCTCTTTCCCTCTCTCCCTCTCTCCCTCTCTCTCTCTCTTTCTCTGCTCTGGTAGAGATAAAATCAGACACAGTCTCAACAATGGGGCTAAAACATATTTTTATTTTTTTACATAAGACAAATTCAGAGATACACACACTAGATTGACATGAGTTACAGAAACAGTCAGGGGTTTTGTATTCATGTGTATAGAAACTGCTGATTTTTAAGCAGAAAGGTTCTGTTGTGGAAATAAGATTCATGTTTTATAGATTGCATATCTGTTTTGATTTTTTGTTTTATGATTTGTGCCTCCTGTACAAAATTGTGCCTTTATATGGATGCACAAAGGGTGGATAGGAGATTGCTGGAGGTTAGGCATACAGATATGCATCTCTGTATAGAACATTGGAGTAGGATTTATACCACAAGACCATATACCATAATGTGAAACCCTAGAAAATGTAGAATTTTCATGTTTTATATTTTTTTCACTGTTAGACAGGCATGTACTGGATACTGTTATATTTGAAGAAAGGGTTATAGAAATAGACCCCTTTGCCTTTCCCACTTAGTCAAGTAGCTGAATGTGAGGTACTGAGAATGACATGTGAGTTGGCAGAGGGAAAATCGATTGATATACATTGGTCTTCAGCTTTTTCCTAGTCAAGGGGGCGATGTTGAGGCGACTGAGAAATAGTTTTATAGCAATACCAGCACATGATTAGGACACTACATAGAGGACTTTATACAGTGACACAGTTACCAACTGAAGTAGCTGCTAGTAAGGTCCACACTTACACACACGACCATACATGGCTGTCACACCAGGGCGAACATAGTTGTCAAATAGACAGCAGGGTTTTATGTTACAGTTAATAAATCTATGTTTTGTTTTGTTTTTCGTTGTATTGTTTTAAGTTTTAAAATGTGAACACACACACACACATGCACGCATACACATATTGGTTAATATAGGAAGATTTGTGTTACCTGAGGGATAAACTGTCTGGAAGGTGAAGAGATGTGGTGAGGAGTCTGGTGGACTCTGGAGAGATGGACAAGGTAGACCAATAGAGCCATCCCATATCCCTCCTGCTGATGGGTTTTCCTCCAGGTAAATCAAATACACGTCATCCAATTACCACCATGCAGGATCCTCAAGTATACACTGGTGTACCAATGAAATATGTCTGGGTAGAGGTGTATTGAAATGTGTCTAATGTATTACTGAATCATACTCAAAGCTTTTGTTATTCAATGTGATGGTCCTAGAGTTATAATAGATGATAGGGGTATTCATGTTATTGATAATAGAGGTATAATGTATGAGTAGTGGTAACAAATCACATACTTTCAATTAACCATAAACCAGTGTGAACATAAAGTAGTGGTACTCGGTAGAACGAATTGAATAGAATAAGAGCTGGAACTTGATTGAAGTGACTGATAGCTTCGGCCACTAGTCCTTTCCCGCTACCAAAAGATCACTCCTGGGCAGACTCCTAACCTGTCAGTTTTTGAAATGTTCTTGACCCCTCGTGAGATGAGATTGTAACTGGGAGGCTAGGTTAGATCTTGAGAGAAGGTAAATAGTGAGACAGCAACCAAGAACGTCCAAAACACTGTTTCCTGAAAGGCCACACTAACTGTCAGGATGTTGGATCGGGAGAGTAAGTTGTGGAGCAGAAATTTCTTAAGCTTAGGTTATTTGACAGATAGGTACCAGGTGTTGGCTACCAGCATCACGGCTTCAAGGGTAGCAGAGACACACTGGTGCCCATTCCACCCACTGCAGAGGGGCAACACTCAGAGAAGGGTCCAAGGGCACTCAGTGAGTCTGTACTGGAAGGCCTCGAATGCAGTTAGTAGCACCTGAGCCAAAGGCTAAGACTGTTGTCCAGCATGAAGTTGTAGTTTTTCCTGTTTTGTGTTCTCTCATTTCATTCTCTTCTCAAGGCGGTTAATTCTTTTGATTATTAGCAGGTGACAGAGACTGGTTCAGGTAATGATAAGGAGGTATTGGGGAGGAAGAAGTTAGTAGCATAATCAGTCCAGTCAATTACTCTATTCAATTCAGGTGTAAAGGAAAATTTAGAAACCTTGGAGCTTGGAGAAAGTGCGAGGGGCTATTGTCTGAGTAGCATTACGTCCGTAAGTACGGCGACCCGATGGTTAGAAAAGAGATACACCCAGCGATGCCAGTCCAGTAATATTCGGACTTGAGCAGGCATCCTTGAGAATGATTATCATTCTTGGGAGGGTAAGGTTTTAGACCAAACATAGTGCTGGGCGTGCTCACACGTGCCTCAGTGATTATATCAAGTAGGATTAGTTCTCTTTCCACTAAATATTCTTGAGGTACCCGAACTATAGGCGGGAGGTCACTAAGGGAAAAAGTAGGACACCTAGGTCCCTTAGTCTGAAGTCTCACAATGCTTTGCAAGCCGATCACTGTTAAATCTGAGTATTGAGAGACTGGGAAGAACGAACAGACAATAGCCCGCCCACAAGTGTTGATGAAAAGAACTGATGACATTATTAGAAGTGTGTATACTAACGCAAGCTGAAGGAGATTGTATATGACATTATTGATAGACATAGGATGATGTTATTGATCAACATGAAGTGTTTAAATGTATTCTGAGCTTAAAGACATGCGTTGGACAGAAGAACCTGTTAAACTTGAAGAACTGTAGTAGAGAATTCTGTATAGCTGATACATGTTCTACTGTACCTTGTACCTTTCCAAATAATGTATTAAGTGTTTTATTGCACCCTTGAAGGGCATACAAAAGATTATCTCCAAGCTCCAGAAGTGTACGGTTTATAGTAAAAGAAGAAATCGTTTAGAGGATTAAGACTCTCTCTTATGATAACTTGTTTAGATCTACAAACAGCGTGGTCATACACCAAGGGGGATTTGTATTACATAACAATGAAACGTGGTACTGAGATCCTGCATATAACATCTTTAAGGTAATAGTTTATTATACTATCAAAGGGTGGACTGTTGAAGTCGTATAATTGGATGAACGAAAGTATATTGGTTTAATATTGGTTTGCCGTGCGTATTGTGAAGCGTACGCCACGTAACACGTGGCGTGATGCGATTGCACGGTAAAATACGCACGCACACACTCGCATTACAACATTTAGTTATTTATACAATTCATACTGGTTCCGTTACACTGTAATTTATGAGCAGATAGCATTTGGTTTATTATTAGTTTATATAATATGATTATATGTACATTTTAGTGTTGTTAAAGGTTTAGGTTTTAGGAAAGGTGTCATGCCTGATATCATATTGATGCCCTAATCATCAGCAGCTGTCCGGTGCAGTCGGCGAAGAGATCGCACATTGCATACTTTAGTTATTGATATTAGGGAATAAACCTTTGTATGATGCTGGCTATGAAAGGAGCAGACCCCCTGGAGAGACGACCCCCTCCTTTGGATTCCTTAGATTGAATCAGCCTATGAACTGTTTACCCTGAAGCCACCCTGTGCCTGGACCTATGGAAGCAAGCTACGTCATCTCTATTGTTCACAATGAAACACTGACTGTATATATGAGCTGCTTCCCCCATCAGGGTCAGTCAACTCTGACCACAGTTATCTAACAGATACACTGTTCCATTGGGACCCATGGAAGCGCAGCGATTGCAGCGGTATGTATGTATGTAACTTTTGGTATTGGCTATGCCATACTGTACTGTATTATAATATGTTAACGTATTGAATTGTTGACTATTTACATCTGCTAAAATAAACCACCATGTGCTTTGGACACACATACAATTGATTGAGCAATGCTTATTTTAAAACAATAGAATTACTTTAATAAGCCTAACACATGTTGCTGCTACTGTGTGTTAAATATTTTAATTGTGCTTGTAGAACATCATATAAACCATTTTGTATATTCATTACTAACAACGCCCACAATATTGTATAGCTCCGTCAATACACATTGTAGCCCTGGATGCATATTATTTATCTTATTCCTTTAGAGAAGCTATAAGATTTCTATAGCACAAGTCTGAAAATTACCAATAATAGGCTGATTGTCTAATTGCGATTTCATGTGTTTGACTTACTGACTTAACTATAATGATTAAATAAATTCCTATAGATTATAATAATTAATAAAAGCGCTCCCTGCTTTCCTGTTTCATTCGATGCACTTGCCATAGGAGCAGGGGCATACTTGACGGAAGGGGAAGGGGATCCTGTTGCTCAGGAGCCCCCCACTCTCAACTCAAATAACAACAGTTCTATGGGTAAGAAGAAAGAAAATGCAACATTTTGTCTGCAGTTTAAGACTCATTTTGTTTTGGATCTGCCTATGCTTTAGTGTATTCTATTCTTAATGGCTCCTGATATTGTTCCTACTGATTTTTTTTGGCTTAGGGTATTGTTCTTACTTTTTTGTTTTGGCTTTAGTGTTTTCCTGTGACTTAGGAAAAAAATAAAGTGAAGCAAATGTTATCTGTGGTCCTCTGCAATTTTTTGATGGTAGAAAGTGGTGAAGCACTAGATGAACATCTGTAACACTAGTTGTAATTTTTTTTTAATTGAATATGAAGGGAGATTAGTATTAATTTTGTAGAGTTGTTTACACCTTTAATAATTTTTTCTTTTTTTAATATACATTAGAGATTGTTTGATCTTAATCCTTATTCTTCTTTCTGCAGCATTTGATACTATGGACCAAGGTATTCTAATAGAACTCCTGCAGAAATTCTGTAAACTGTGTGGCACAGTCCTTAGCTGGTACAAATCCTCTCTCACTGGCAAGTCACAGAGAGTGTCTTCAGGACTATACTCATCTGCACCAGCGCCCCTGCCGTGTGGTGTTTCACTGGGCTCTATCTCCCATGCTAGTTGCAGTATACATGATTCTACTGGATGACATAAACTGATCTAATGGCATGGATTACCATTGGCACAGAGATGATACTAAGCTGTACATGTCCTTTGCTTTGGGCACTAAGAGCCCAATATCAATCCTCAATAACTGTCTAGCTGAGCTCCAGGAATGGATGAATGACAGGCGACTGAGGTTGAATCATGATAAAATAGATGTTCTAATGATGAGAGCTCACCGTCAAATGTCAATACTGCAGCTGGGTCAACCATCTGGGTTCTGAGTTTCTGTGTAGAATCTTGTTGTCCTGGAGTGTGGCTTGACACTTGCATAGGAATTGTCAGCCATGATAAAATCTTCAGTTTTTCATCTAAGGAACATTGCCAGAATCAAGCACTTGACTCCCCTAGAATATCTTCCTACACTCATATATGCATTTGTGTCCTCACGCTTGGACTACTGCAATGCACTCTATCTGGATCAACAAGAAAAAGAACTGTACCATCTGCAGCTGGAACAAAATGCTGCAGCCAAGCTGTTTACTAACCTGCAATGTTCCTGCCACATAAAACCTGTTCTCCATTCCTCTCACTTGCTACTTGTAAGATTGCAAATGTTTTTCCAAATTGGCTAACATTCAAAACCTTACAGAATTAGGGTCCTGGAGATTTGATGCAGCTTCAGATTCCCTATATATGCATTTGTTCACTTCAAGCCTTTCAAGTCACTACTAACACTACCTACAGTCTCCCATACGTTATAATGGGCTCAAGCTTTTAGCGTCATGCTCTTTTGAACTCACTCCTTCGGGTTTAGTATTTAAAAGCAGACTCAGACTTCTGTTTATTTTATCATGTGTTGTTATGCTGCAAATGTACAATGCTTTGAGTCCTGTGAGAAAAGCGCTATATAAATAAAATTATAATAACTATGATTATTATTATTACTACATTTATATACATTATACTTCTCTAATTCTTCCATTTTTGAGCCAAGTGTTTTTATTTCTTTATTTTGTTCCAATATAAAGCATTTGGTAGCTTCCCCTCTGGATGTCCTGACCTGGGTTTGTGTCAGGCGAAGGTCCAAGAGTGGAGTCTGTCCACATGGTTTCTGTCTCTTCTCGAGAGACTGTGCCGTTGGACTATGGAAACTGGCTGATATAAAAAATGCTCCCATTGTGAGGAATGATTGGGCTGCATATTTTAGCCTAGAAACAGTGTTTTCATTTCAGCAATGATAAAATATTTCATTAAGAAAACACATCTTTTTTATCTTTATACATGTGTGCAGAACAATTATAAGGACATTTATTCTCAAATGAAATACAATTTGTATTATCTCATAGACAATACAGTAATATTTAAGTGAAATAACAAAGATTAGGAAAGTCAGACTGCTGGCAGCCAGTATACCTAGACATGTAGCCGAGCCAGGGAATCCCTTTTTTTTGTTCATCCATTAATAGCACTTACTGCCTGAATTGGCAATGCTGAATTGTAATCCCAGTGATCAGTAAAGAGGCTATACAGTCTGTTATTCTCTTAAAATATGATCTGACTGTACTTTGTTGTTTTACATTTCTATTCATTAATCAATTCCATTCTGACACCTTAATAATGCTCTGCTCATCATTTTTTTTTTACTTTTCCTGAGCTTTAGCTTTGTTCCAAAATGTAAATGTTTGCGTTATATTGCTAGTTAAATTAGTCTGTCATATACTGCAAGGAGCAATAAATTAAATGTATTTCAAGAAATGTCAATAACTTTGGCAGATAAGTCACCAGTGTGTTAAAGTGGCCAATAGGGGCAGACTGGGAACTTAAAGAGGCCCTGGAAAAAATTCTGAAAGTGGATTCATGTGGGTGGACCAAATGAACTGTAGGTGGGGCCAACACAAAGGTAGGAGGGATTAGCACACAGTTATTATAGCCGAGTCTAATGCAACATGCAATGCTAGGCGCAGTCATATCAACACAAGGCAGAACTAGTGCACAAAAAGTATATAAAGTATTGTACTCTACCCAAAGTATTTAATGTTAATTTGAATGAAGTGTTATTTTTTTACTTGGCTAATATTATTTTGTGGTATGTTATTCATATACATGTTCTAAAACTCCTACCTGGCTCCTCTTTTTCAGTCCCCACTTTCTGCTCTTTACTATCTATCTATCTATCTATCTTTTTACCTGTGACGTCATTCCTGTGTGCCGGACACTCGATGTGTCAAAATTATTGAAAGTCAGCTTTTCCAAGAGTCGCCCAGTTGAAGTTGTCGCGGGAATGGCAGTTTCGCGTTCACGCTGTAGGGGTAAGTAGTGTCGGTGTGGTGGTAGTCGGGAAAGCGACTACCACCGGGTCAAAGTGGGGGTGTATGCAGTGGTATGCCATACCGCCACTTCTCCTACTGCCTTAATTGTAAAACTATTAAATTCCATTCACTTAGATACTCACTAGATTTTTATATATGTGTGTATGTGTGTGTGTGTGTGTGTGTGTGTGTGTGTGTGTGTGTGTGTAATTGATTAAAATCCCACATTGATTATACCTCACATTCATGATAACTTGTCCAATACTGCCATCATCAACATTTGATTCCAAGCTAACAATTTGAGAAAGTTCTTCGGTTCTCCCTGTCTTAATACCATTACAATCAAAACTTAAATTAACCAAACAATTCCCTGTATTTCAGTTATGTAGCATTATAATAATTAAGCTATTTAGCATGCATACATCTTAAGAACACAAAGACAGAACATTATTACATAGATTTTACAAAAAATGTCACAATGCTTAATGTATAAAAATAATAAAAATAATAATAATATGACACACAGTAAACTAATGCAAAATAGTTTATTTTAAATAAACAAAGATAATATCACAAAACACTCATGTAATTTCATGCAATCTGTGCTTGCATGGAGACAAGAATTTCTCCTCAATCAATCTGACCCCAAAAAGGACTGTCAACTTCTAACATTTATTCCATGATTCTTAAACACTCTCATTTCCACCTCCCACTCCGTCCATGTGAGATTATCACACCAGGTTTGTGAATATACTAATGACATGCTTTATGGATTTTCAACACACATTTTCACTCACGATATCTTAAGAATAAAATATATTTTCTTTGGTACATTCAATCAGACGGTCCCAAATTCCGGCACATGTGCAAATGAAATATGACAAATATAGGCCCATGATTAAGGAAGATACTACATACTGTATGTTCCCTAGGTGCTAGCATTTATGTTTCAAATATTTCATAGACCTAATCTCATTGATGATAAATACCTATAAAGATCTATGCAAGTATGAATTGTGAGCAATATTGCTTTGATGTATACATTTTCTACTTGAAACATAAGGACTTACGTGACCACACCAGGTCTTAGCATTTTCTCTGCCTAAAGCCTAATCTTGATAGTAGAAATATTAAATTTAAATAACTCCCAATTGAGAAAAGTCTGCGCTTTCAGTAGCACTGCGCATGTGTGAATTGGCTAGCAGGTACCCGATCCAGGAGCGGGCTGGGAAAGTTCAGCCCAGGGGGCGCACAGGTGGCCGCATCACATGACACACGATGTGGCCGTGTCATTGGTGACGTGGTCGCATTGCATGTCATGTGATGCGGGCACCTGTGCGCTGATGCGGCCGTATCGCATGTCTTGTGATGCAGCCGCATTGATATTTATGAAATATTGTATTCAATGGGGGGGGTGCCAAATAGCTGTCAGACGCCCTGCTCCCGGCCCGATCCCCTCATATTGGCCCAGTGAAGCACTAAATTTACTCTTACCACTTCAGGCCAGTATTGCTGAGGCTGAAGTGGTACACTCAGCTACCTCAGCGATATTTTAATATTTAATTAGAAAACCAGCCTTATCGTCACATATTTGTAAGAAGGTCCCTCTGTGAGTGTTTAGTGGAATAATGAAAAAAGATCCATATATATTTCCATCAGAACAGTAAGCCAGGAGGTGTGAGTGAGAATAGGTGATTAGCTAGGAAGTGAGAAGGTGCTCTTGTGTTAAGCAGAGGTTCAATTTTGGGGAGTAACTGAATATTAGGGAGAAAATTAAGACGGTGCAAGATTGCTGAAAGCTTGGGTTTTTAAATTGTATCATGTACATAATATGGAGCCAGTGTAAAGAATGAAAAAGAGAAGTGGTTATTGATGATCTGGAAGAAACAATGTAGAAGTCCAACTGTGGATTTCCTAACAAGTTGGAGTGGAGTCTGTTCAGTGGTGGAGACCACAGAGAAGAGTGTTTCAGTGGTCTAGCTGGAATATGATTGCAGCATGCATGAACACCTTAGTTGTGTCATGTGGGAGAAAGGGATGGATGCAAGAGGTTTTTAGGCTGAATATGGCGGACAGTTATTAGAGCAAGAATGTGAATAGTGAAGGAGAATACAGAGACAAAAATGTGCCTTAAATAATGAGCTTGGCTAACTTCAGAAATTGTTATGCTAAGCTAAGGAACAGATTTAGACAGAGAGATGGCATGGGAGAGAAGATTACAATAAGACATGTACACTGAGGGACAGACTTGGAAACAGCTGCATATACATGCTTGGGTGGAGCACTCTTGTACCCCTGGCATGCGATTTCTTTTTTCAGAAAATCAAGCTCTTTGAGGGAGATTCTTTTAATGTCTTTGTGTCTCCGGAACATCCATGAATACACATCGTGCTGATGTTATGGCTGGAATCTCTGCTCATTTTTGCTCGTACTCCATGGAGGTGCAAGGAAAAATGAGCAGAGATTCCTACCGTAATTTCCGGCAAAGCGCACAGCCGGACATCATGGTGATGTCTGTACGGCACATTGCCGACAATTAAATCTCCCTCATTGATGCAAATTATTTATTTTTTCTCATACTTTACATTTATCTTTGTAAATAAAGGACTTCATGTATATTTCTTTATTTTCATAGATGAACATTTACACTAGGTTCTGTTATGTACAAACTACCCATTTGCCCTCTAACTGAACAAATACTTCTCTCTAAAAAGCCGACACTATCCATTTTATTGGTACAGCAACAAATAAAACATTTCTGGAAGACTATTTATGGACTTCCCATAATCATTAATCATACGGCACAAAAGAATCAGAGGAAGAATTCTAACCTCAAGAAGAGTCTAATGTAAGAAAGCTATTTAATGGGGGATGTTGATTTTTTAATGCCATTATTAGAAAATAGATAATAGCATCAATAATTAAGCATGAATTGGGTTTAATATTTTATGCTGGCGACGTGTAATTTACACTCTACCCAAGAAAACCAGAGGTCATGTCTGAGGTAAAAAAGCGGAAAAGAATTTATGGTTGGTTGTTTTATTTTTTTACTGGTGAAAAATGTGTAATTCTATAAATATGACAGTGACTTTTAATAGGCATTATTCACTGTTTTTATCCCTCTGTCCCCCTGCATCTATAGTGGGCATGTGAAGTGGATGGTGGTTCCATTTTATGCTGTATAAGAGAGAGATCAGCTAACACAGGGAAGGTGTGGTTACTGTGGTGTGGTTAAAGCCTGAATCCCAGACACTTACTTTACTTTGTGCTTGGTCAAAGGTTTAGAAATCCCACCACGATTAAAACAGATTTTATCGCTCTCCTTTTCCACCACTGAAGCACAAATAATTAATGACCATCTGGAATTAACACATGAGAATTTACATTTCATGTAACATAATATACAGTTTGGGTAGATTTTGCAGTGTTTCAATGAATAGCAATGCAACCACAAGATATATTCCCTACACTTATGCTTCCTTGATAAGCAAGAGGGCATTTCCTAAGCTGTTGTGCTGCATCTGTTACAGGCTGTCTTCTTCTGACTTATTCATCTGGGCTATGCCTGAAGGAGAATGTTAGTTGTTGGCACAAGTTACATTTTGTGGAAACCCACCGGTATTATTCTGGTCATTACTTGGTAAATCAAGCAGTTGTCTTTTCTGTGTGTCCTTCTTTTGCTAAAGTACATGGTTTATAAGCTATACTTGTCTCCATTTTTGGGCTAATGCTGGCCAAATGCTGGGTGATCCTATAATTCAGTTCTAGCACCGAGTCACTGGATCCTTTTCTAATGCGGCCATTCACAAATGTGGCCAAATTGAATAGATCCAGAAATTTGGAGGTTGGTAGGGATGAATGGTACATATAAGTGCAGTCAGCACATCAGAGAGTTTATGTGCCCCCCAGATTCCCGACGTCTTGAATTCAAAACTATTTCTTTGAATGTTATTGATTTTTTTCACAATCTTTAAGGTGCTGAAAATATTTGCACTAAATAAGAAATAAAATATACATCCATAATAGAAACTGGTCACTCACTGAAAACAATGGCAACAATAATACAAAAAGTATGACTTGAAAATATGATGAATGTGGTATTTTGAAATACAAATCTATATACAACAGTGTTGCCTTGATTTATGCAAAAGCAAACTGAAAAATAATCAACTTTATATCTATGAAAGATGCTGATGCTTAAAGACCACCAGATCTTTGAGCCATTTGCGTCCCTCAGATCTTTATTATACCTCTGGCTGAGTGAAATAACATGAGTGTAACTGCTAAATATCTATCTATACATATATGAATATATATATATATATATATATATATATATATATATATATATATTTAGATAGATAGATAGATAGATAGTCTTAGGATCGGATTAGGAGTATCTCCTGGGGTTAGACAGCTGCACTTCACACACTTAATCCACATAAATATCACTACAGTGTTTTGGTTGAACTAGCCTCAGCTAGATTTATTCTCCAGGCATAAAAATACACAAAAGTCCTACCCTGCTCGGCTTTTAACTTAAAGCAAAAGTACAGGAATACCCTCTTTGATGTGAAGGACCTTGTGTCCCACGCACATACAAAATACATGGTCTCCATTTGCAGTCTCTCTGGATATATCATCATCATCATCAACATTTATTTATATAGTGCCAGCAAATTCCGTAGCGCTTTACAATTGGGAACAAACATTAATAAGACAATACTGGGTAATACATACAGACAGAGAGGTAAGAGGCCTGCTCGCAAGCTTACAATCTATAGGACAATGGGAGTTTGAATCACAAGGGCATGTGCTACATCATATTGTACAATGGACCAGCTAGAATGCAAAGGTAAAAGGATTGAGTGGGCTGTGTGTGTGGCAATGTTGGTCAGAGGGTTTTCAGAGAAAGCTTGAAGGTTTGAAGACTAGAGATATGCAACCTTCACCCCAGGTCTGAGAGCCTGATTGAGCTGCCTTGCAGCCAGGGCCGCCATCAGGGGGGTACAGGGGGTACTGTTGTACCGGGCCCAGGCTCTCTAGGGGGCCCAGCACAACACACACTTACCAGGGGGCCTGCTGTATTTCCATCCACGGAGTCTCCGCAGCTGTCCGCTGCTGTCTTCAGCCTGGCTGTCACCATGACAGCCAGGCAGCAGAATGCGATCGCAGGGGCGGAGAAATCATTCCCCTGCGATCATGTGATCGCAAGCAGCTGTCAATCATGATCGCAGGGGAATCATTGCTCCGCCCCTGCGATCATGTGATCCTTCCTTCTCCCTGATTGTGTGACGTGACGTCACACCACTGTTCCCGCCACCGCAGAAGAAGAAGGAGCAGCAGCTGCAACTGTAAGTATATGTCATGTCATGTCATGTTTATTATTGTGTCTGGGAGAATTAAGGATGGATGTATTAAGTGTTGATATGGTAATAGAGCACATTAGTCAACGTGACAACACTGAGACACGGAATAAGCAGCGCATAAGCAGGGCATACATGTTTCACACTAATCTAATACTACACAGCCTACCTATCCTTTGCTATACAATAACATACGTACAATGAATTAATTCTATTTCCTGCTCAGTACTTGCATTTATATTTCCAAAGAGTATATTATATATTATATATTAGTATATTATTTATTATTGTAATTACACGACTGGGCTGAGGATTTTTTTATGTTGTTAGGAGACAAACTGGACCTAGCTGCGTGGCAGCTCAAAACACAGAAGTAGAACCTTTCTACAGGTTTGAATAGAGTGGGGAGGAGGGATCAACAGAAAAGAGGTAAGAAGGGGTAACAAGAGACCCCACTCAAAACCCAGAAGATGGAAAGATGGGCTCCCCAGACAAGGCATAGGAGAGAGAGAGGGGAACACCAGATAAAGTACGGAAAGGGGGGAGTCCGGACAACACTGAGAAGGGTTAAGAGGGTCATTAATAAGACATAATATTGTAGGAGAGCACAACAAAGCCCAGCAAGATCTTCATTTTTCCACCTCTTCGGAGATGGGAGAAATTAAGCTTCAACCCGTACTGTCAATGGAATGCCATTTGCACTTTCCAGGCACACTTTAAGTGGGAACACATATTTGCAGGCACATGTCAACTTATGCAATAAAAACATCCAAACATTTAGTATTATAGTGACATATGAATTAAAAAGTCTTGATGGTCCCTTTTTTTTTATGATTCAATAACAATATAAATAAAGAAGCTAAAAACAAATATAACAGTTGAAATTAGTGAAGGGGTGGTAATAGATTAGTTTGTAAGTGCAATATTTCAGCTATGCGTGTTTTCAGATAGGCCTGCAAATCCGCTGGAGTGATATCCATTTTATGGGGGCAGTTAACATTACCTGGAAGCATGTATAGACTATAAAATGCTCTTGGTGGACAAATATACACATTGCCAGAAATAAAAATGCGGTACAGGCACATGTTTATGCAGTTTATAAATACCCTTACTGACTGCAGTGAGCAAGAAGTGAGGATTTGGTAATAAAGCTCTGTCATTACCATATCTAGCAATTTCTCTTTGCAGACTAACGTAATTTGTAGCATTTTCCAGTTCAGGATATACATAGATAATGTTTATTGCTATGTACAATAAGAGCCCTAATTAGAATGTGATGCATTTTATTTATTGACAACACTATCAAAACACAATTTTGTCTTAACATATATGATGCTTCATTATTTTATTATTTTGTGTACAAATAGGGTAAGGTGATTTATGCATTTACTACTAACACTTTAAAGCCACATCTCTGTGCTACCATTAGGCAGAAATATATACAAATCCTTGGCATGTATAAAGTTGACATAATCATCTTGTATGTATGCATGCATGAGCGGGCATGCTGTGAATAAAAATTAGACTAAAGACTGCCCCAGGCTTAACCGTAGTTCATAAGTCTAATGGTGGTAGATTGCAATGCCCCCTTTGGAGGATATGTTTTTATGCTGCCCTTGGAGTGATATGGAATGAACAGAACCACCTTTGTAGCATCTAGTATGGTCTTGCGCTAGTAAAGCACTAGCCACACCCACTTAGTAAGTTGTCCACACCCACTCTGCAAATGTCACTCCCACAAAGATGGGGGGGCGCCGGTGCCCTGTCTCGCCCAGGGCACTAAAAATATTCTTTGTACAGCACTGCAGAATTAATGCACTATATAAATAGATGATGATGAGGATGATGATCTTCTACAGTGCACAGTGTAGCATTTTAAAGGCATGTAAACAACGGTTTTTTTTATTGATGAAGAAACCAAATGGAATAAAACAACTCATGTTTTGATAAGAGACTGGCATGTCATGTCCTTATTGTCCTCATATCTTGTAAGGATAAACAGTTTGTGAAGCATTTTTTTTTTTTGGGGGGGGGGGGCCTGCGTCATTTGTACTGGGCCCCATGATTTCTGATGGCGGCCCTGCTTGCAGCCTTCTACCAGCCCCACACAGGTGCAATTCCTGATTACTACCAGAATGAACTAAAACATATTCTGGTAAATTGGAATGGACCCTATGAATGGAGCCCACCCTTCTCTCTACATTCATACCACAGGGACCATTATACCAGCTATTCCTGTAGCCGGACACACTCTTTTGGAAGCTCCTACCCACACAAAACTAATAACCATGGGGCTTTAAAGCATACAAGACAGAAAGTACATATACCTCTGCCATTCACCACTTGCCCAATGCTTTTGTCAAAAATATATATATACATATATATATATATATGTATATATCATACATTTGGATAAGTAACTGGGAAACTTCTCTCTCTACATTGACTTTCACATGCCCAGTGACACACTGCTCACTATGTGAACACTTACTTTACCCTGAATCCTTGACGCATTACTGTCTTAGTATAAAAACTTAAAACTTGCCATATTGGGTCTGTTTCATTGAGGGACACAAGTGCCGATATGGTACATATGATGCATGCTCAAAACCGGACCACACTAACAACCGATTCATCTTCGAGTGCAATGGACCCTAACTAATGCCTACGATTTCAGCGGAAGATTGGGAAGGGGACTGGGTGTATGCACGTAGTCAATGTTCAGTAAGGGCATACCAAGCTCGAACACCCGCGGGAGTGTTTGATTCAAGCTTTGGGCATCTGAAAAGTACATGTTTTTCTATCATATCACTTGTACCAGCTATAGGTTTGGTATAAGTGCTTTTTACTAGTGATGACGGTTGCATATACGAGCTAGAACATGTGTTTGCAATCAGGTGCAACTATAGAAATGCATTTTATGTGTTGTAAACATTAATATAATCCTAATATATGTATTTTTTAGAAAAAATAAAAATAAAAAAAGCCTTAAAATAAATAAATAAATGTTTGCCATTAATGGCTAAATGATTAACAGGTGACCATTAATTGAATTTTTTTTCTGTGTGTTCTTTTGGGACTTTATACTCAACATATGTATTGGACATATCCTGCAGTGTTTTGTCTGTCAGAGCTGAGTGGATCTAGACCCGTATTTATCAACAGATGTATCTTTACATCCGCTCCTTGTTGAATAAGGACGTGCATATGCCTGATGTGTGTGCATTTTTTTAAAAAACACACAATACGATTGTTTTGCGTGCCATAATGAATCATGCCAGTATACCTAATAAAAATGTCCATCTCCCCATAAATACCTGCCTTAGATACTGTTGAAGTCGTATAATTGGATGAACGAAAGTATATTGGTTTAATATTGGTTTGCCGTGCGTATTGCGAAGCGTACGCCACGTGTTACGTGACGTGGTGCGTTCGCACGGTAAAATACGCACGCACACACTCGCATTACAACAGTTAGTTATTTATATAATTTCATATTGGTTCTGTTACACCGTAATTCAGGAGCAGATAGTATTCAGTTTATTATTAGTCTATATATATATACATATATATAGATATATGTTGATTATATGTACATTGTAGTGTTATTAAAGGTTTAGGTAATAGGAAAGGTGTCATGCCTGATATCATATTGAAGCCCTAATCATCAGCAGCTGTCCGGTGCAGTCGGCGAAGAGATCGCACATTGCATACTTTAGTTATTGATATTAGAGAGTAAAACCTTTGTATGATACTGGCTATGAAAAGGAGCAGACCCCCTGGAGAGAAGACCCCCACCTTTGGATTCCTTAGATTGAATCAACCTATTACCTGTCTGGCCTGGACCCACCCAACGTCTGGACCTATAGAAACAATCTACGTCATCTCTATTGTTCACAATGAAACACTGACTGTATATATATTAGCTGCATCTCACTGGGGCCTCAGTCAACTCTGACACAATATTCTATACAGAATATTGTCCATCGGGTCCGGTGATTGCGCAGCGTGCGCAAGCGATTGCATTTGGTATGTACTTATCTTTTGGTATTGGCTGTGCTGTACTGTACTTTATCATGATATAATAATGTATTGAATTGTTGACTATTTACATCTGTTAAAAATAAATCACTTTGTGCTTTGGACACACATTCAATTGATTGGGCAATGCTTATTTTAAAACGATAGAATTACTTTAATAATTTGGGGGCTCGTGAGCTTTGGAGGTTTCGTTGCCGATGATACGCAAGACCAACGGATTTCGGTTCCTCAACAAAGGGTGGAGACGCGTCATAAACGGGTAAGAACGCATTGTGTTCAAAACCTGAATTTTACTCTGTGTTGTGAAACCGAATGTCCGTATTGCATTATCTAGGGCACGCTAACTAGAACCTAGGGACAAAAGAGAAAACTGTTTCTTTTTTCTGTCATTGTGCGTTTTAACTGTATTGCATTGCTTAGCGTATGTGTATTTCCTGCTGTGCGTACGCGAACTTCCGGTAGACTTGCCACGTGGTTAAACAATCGTTTTGATAGTTATTATACGTGTATAGTATAATTACTTGTGAAAGCCTCTGAGGTATTATTACTGTTGTTGGGAACTTTTGATTTTCTGCGCAGAAAAGGTGTATAGTGTGTGATGTTGTAACGTAGATACACTGTTTTGTTGTGGATTGTGCTCAGTTGCTGTCTGACGAGGCGGATTGCCCAACTGAAGGACGGTATACAGGGCAGGTATACCGAATACGAAAACAGGGTTTTCGCAAAGCGCTACCAATAGATCGCAAGGTTTGCTAATAATTAGTATTGGTAGGCAGTGCGATCCGATCGCACCGTTAGTGCGAATTGGTGAAGCAGCTAGGAGGAATTATACTGGAAAGGCAGGTTGATTGTATTAACTTGCGCTCCCAGCGATAATAAACTCAGCAGATTTTTGTGGTTGAGCCAGGCTATCGAGGAGCTGATAGCCCTTGGGGCCCACAGTGATATTTCTGTATTAGGGATCCTCGCCAGGGGCGAGAAAAGCGAGTGAACGCGGCTAAAGGAAATACGTTCACCGAGCATTATAGATCTCTAGCGGTGAGTATAGCAACAGAGTTGAAATTATTTAGTGGAAAGAACAGAGCATTGCGGTGTGTCTGTGTTTCACATTTGGCCGGAAGGAACAGAGCATTGCGGTGTGTCTGTGTTCCGGGTAGAAAGTATATTGTGCAACATGGGTGCTAGGCATACGCTAGAGATTACCAATTTACTGCCTAAGGAAGGTCTTATTGAGTCAGCAAGATTTCTCATGTGTGCAAAATATGGTGCATACGCAACTGTGTATTGTGACACGTGGGTCGAAATGACCAAAGATTGTGATAGGCCTTTCCCAACAACAGGGAGTTTTAATGCAGAGGTGCTAAATACCGTAAAAGATAAAGTACGGTTGATTAAGTCAACGAAAGTGAGAAATGCACATAATCATTGTTTAAAATCGTGGCAAATGGAAGGTAACACGTGGCAGAGCAGCGAACGCACAGCGGAAGTGAGTGTAAGGAAAAACACGTGTTCAGCGGAAGTAAGCGTACCGGAAACAAGCATTCCGGAAGTGTGCGTTGCAAAGCGTGGCGAACTGAGCGCAAACACGCCCCCGATAAATTCGGTCGGGGCGGGCAGTACAGCCAATACCAAAA